>NW_027256881.1:34403345-34750845 GCF_029215685.1 Pituophis catenifer annectens | reverse complement strand
TCAGAGAGCTTGTAAAAATGTCTTATCACATGTTTCTTCTAATAAGATGTTTAGCATCCTGCACAGGGGTTATCCTTAGAAACATTTTACACAGCTTTTGAATTGTATAGAAGAAGGCTCAGAGCTGGCTACAACCTCACTGGTAGACCTGTACATAAAAGAGATGTCTACATTGGGTTAAAAATCAGCAAATTGTCCAGAGCCAACAGAAGCTTCCTGGTAAGTGGTAGTAACTGGTCTTTCAGAGTCAAATCCCACACAGAGTTAAGTGTGATATATTGTTACCACAATGGAAAATTGAAAGGTTTACATTTAGGCTTTACTGTCTGTATCCCATTTCAGCCATAGATTCACAAGATATTAGCGTCTCACTATTAATGTAGTTCCCTCTCACTAAGTTTGGTTTTATAGCAAAGCAAAGGTTTGTTCTGAAAGCAAGTATAACCACTAAAATATCACAATCTTTTTTAACTTGACAATCAAAGCAAAATTGTTCACAACTATTTGAATGAAATAGAATAGAATGAACTATTTAGGATATGATCCTACCACCATTTTTGCATGGATAACTCTCATCAATTTCATTGGAATTCTTGCAGTAACTTATATACAGAAGTGCAACCTAAGGATATAAATGCTATGCATAAGTTCATTGGCAGGACATGTTTCTTTGAGGAAATTCTCTGTTATAAATGTATTTTTAGGTATTTATTCATCTTTATAATCAGTTTTCGATTTCTTAAAATATAATTGAGGGACCCAGTAGATAAAAGTAAAAACAAAGAAACATTCAGCTTTGTTTCAGCAATAGAAAGTGGGAGCTTCTGGAAAATTACAAGTATGAAATAGTAGCCTGGGAAATAATTGATTATCTAGGTGTCTAGTCTTCTTGATAAAAATGATCTACTCTTCCCAGTCCACCTGCCTCTCACACATAAACAACTTTAAGCATCTGGCTGTGTTTGTATAATTGTTCAAAGCAATCCTGGTTAAAAATTACTTTCTAGGTGTGCCTGTGCTCATGTATAAAAAGAATTATACATCTCTACATAACATGGTGAACCTTAGGGTTCAGAGGTCTGTTAAACACTCAGCTGCATGTTATTCTAACTGCAAGATCACCAAACACTTAGCTGTAGCAGAAGCAAAGTCAGTTATTGCTGTAACCATTGTACTGTTACCTGACGCAGATTCCTGGTTACTTTCACATCATGCCAGGCATTGTCATTAAATTTCCCATTCACAGGTTCCACCAGTGCTTCAAAGGCCCCTGAGCCCAAATTAATAACTAAGGAGACAGCTCCATTTTTCAGGGCAAGGTTGACATAATCAGCTGATTTCCCAGTGTGAAGCATTAGTCCATTCCTCTGTAGAGTTTTAAAGGACAGAGTAATTTCATCACTGCTGCTTTGGATAGGATTCTGGGAGAGGTCATAGCAGAAATACTCTGATCCTTTGAATGTTGCAATATATTCTTCTTTTCCTAAATAAACAAGAAAAGAGAAAGTCTTTGTAATTAATTGATTCTTGCACATACAAGATTGAAAAATGCAACAATCACATAAATTAAACTTTATTTTCCTAATGCACGAATCATAAGAGTTCTTGTATTCAGTAAGGTTATTCCCTATTGAAATAAAAATTAACAATTACTTAATTCTTTTGTTGACGACCCTTGGTTAAAGACAACTTGTATATAAGCTTTAAAATAAATTGTGGATACTTCAGCAAAGCCTGCAGGCCAATTTACTTCACATATGGTGAAATTGCAGTGTTACTGTTATTACTGTATGTTGTCATTATTGCTATACATATGTATGTGTTGTTAAGACATTTTGAAACACTCTGCATCTTCAAATTAAGTGATAAACAATTCAAGTACAAATTTTACACATAGACATTTGGATGAAGTGAGATCTCATATGGTTATTAAAAACAAGTAGTAATGGGTGGAAGAAAGGATAACAAAGAATGAATGGCACAACATACAGAGCATCCGTCCATGGCTTGGCACATCACTTATTTGAAAGACCATCTGAAAATAAAATTATATCTCTAGACAAGAGTTCTCTGTTCTTTATATATATGGAGCTAAAAAGAAGTTGGGGAAATCCTCATGGCTCTCTGGGGATGAAATGATCAAATAGATCATCACCGTGACTCTGCTTCAGACCTTAGATCCCAGAGATGTAGACAGCAGCTTGTCACAGTTGATGGTACAGTGCCATCTAGCAGCATTGTAATTGTTAAGTGCAAATAATCAGATTTGCACATGATTTCAAATACTTATTTTATTGTTCATGCCTATAACACAGGAATCTTCTCCTGGTGGTTTGCACCTGGGCCAGACGAGATAAGGTTCAACAGGATTGAAAGTGGGGACGGACTTTGCCTTCTTGTACCTATGTAGAGATTCTAGACTAATTCCCCATATGACTTTTCTGCCTAGCTCGGACAGTCTCTTGTCCAACAGTAATAATCATTATGGAGTCAGCCATGTTTTGGATCAAGCCGTAGCAGCTGATCAGCAGTGGGTGAGACAGGAGTATCTAATAAGCATTTGACCTGAACTACTGCCAAAATATATTCCATTTGACTCCCTTGGGAGAGGTGGCAAGAGGAGCACACACACACACAATCTCCCTCCCTCCCTCCCTCCCTCTCTCTCTCTCTCCCTCCCTCCCTCTCCCTCCCTCTCTCTCTCTCTCTCTCTCTCTCTCCCTCCCTCCCTCCCTCTCCCTCCCTCCCTCTCTCTTTCCCCCTCTCTCCCTTCCTCCCTCACTTGTGTAGCCAAGGAGTTTATATTTTTATAGAGGAAAGTTGATATGTCCATTGTAGGATAGAAATTAGAAAATAGCTCCCATTTCTAAAAGATTGTTCTATTATTCATTGTCCATTTACTGAAAGTCTATCATTAATTCTGAGATATGACAATATCTATTTCTTTTCACATTAATTTTCTTCATGTATATCTCTTTCTAGTAAATTATTGCAAGAAAAAAATCAACAATTATGACTGCACTAATTCCAAGCCTCCAAAACATTGAAGCAAAATCTTGGTTGAGATTTTTTTCCCCTCATTATTCAGTAAAAGAAGATAAAATGAGATGAAGTAGCCAAAAATTCTGCCAAAGAATCCCTATGATCTTCACACACATATATAAAATCTGCCTCCCTCCCCCAATAAAAACACAATAGAAAGTATTTGTAAGGTTTGTCTTTAGAAACAATGCCAGCAAATCACCAGGCTAATATGACAACTTTGACATAAGATGAGATGAATTCATGAGGATTGAGGATGTTAATCATTATTAATTCTGATAGTTACATAATTTGAGCTTGAAAAATAACGATGACTCTAAAAATTAGAGAATATGAGCAACAGATATACTCATACCATGCTTGTGCATTTTCCATAGATATTTGACAGCTCAACATGGGAAAAATGTTCCCCAGACTGAACATTTTCAGACTTAGTCCCAGACTAAGACTGAAGATAGGACTTCAGATGTTTTGAACAGAGTTTCCTGATTAATGTCATAGTTTAGATTTTGATTTGGAATAATGTCTTTGAGAAGACATTTTACAGTTTATTTAGACATATTGAACACACGTGGACATTTTGATCCTGTATGGCTTGGACTGAATTTTCTTTTCCTCACTGGCAATAAACACATATTAAATTTTATCTATGGTCATGCTAGCTATAAATAAAAATATCATTTGTATGAGATTACATCCTCTCATTTAGCAATAAAGAATTTTCCTATACCAATGTTAAGTGGACTTATAATGAATTTCCACAATTTTCAGATGTTGTTCATTTTAAGTTAGCACAACATGGGAAATATAATGAAATGACTCTCATATAATGAAATGACTCTCTTTCATATAATGTTTTTTTTTATTATTTATTTTGCTGTAGCATGTCATATTATTGGGGAATGCAGCTGATGTCTGCCACAGGCTCCTGAAATCCATTTTAAAATTAATAGAAGATTGCCGAAATGATGATGTGTAGCTATTAAAAACAGACTTCCTATATTGGGAGTTGGTTTTATAAAAAAATCAGAGAAAATTGAGGAATATCTTCAAAACATGGTCCTATCTATATTATGAATAGGAGACTATTGCTGCATTTTATTCTTTGCTAATACTTCTATAAAATTATTTTAACATGTTGTTAGTCATCCAGAATGTCATTCCTAGAAGGACAAGTGTTGACATGATATCAGTGTTCTAATATTTAAGAGGCTGTCACAAAGAAGAGCAGGTCAACCTCTGAATGGAAACTAATCAAGGAGAGATCCAACTTAGAAATAAGGAAAAGCTTCCTGACAGATATAATAAGTAATTGATTTGCCTCCAGAAACTATAGGTGCTCCATCTTTGAATGTGTTTGAAGAAGAGATTGGGCGGCCATTTTTCTGAAATGCTATAGAGTCCCCTGCATGAGCAGGAGTTGGACTAAAACACCTCTAAAGTCTGTTCCAACTCTGTTTTCTGAATTCTTGTGATTTAGGTTTCTGTTGCTTCTGAATCAGAAACCCAGTGGATTATGTATTCATAGAATATCTCTTTGATAGTATATTTCCATTCCCTTAAGGTATTAAAATAAGGTTTTATGTGTTGCAATGCCACAGTGTACTATTAAAAAAAACCCCTACCATCTTGTTCATTAATAGTCAGCTCATGGAATACAACAAAGTCATTCTTCCTTTCACTTAATCTATTATCTTTCTGTACTAATATTAAACTTGGCTCTTGCAAAGTGCATCCTAAACCAAGGAGTGACTAACTTTTATGTTTCTTAATCAATGTTTTCTTCTGTACATGAAGAAAGCATGTGCATGATGCATTTTCTGCATATTTTTGTATGCAGAAATACATGCCCTGGCCAGTCAGAACTCTAGGTGGTTGATGTATCTATTTTATCACTGAATTTAGTTCTAAAATCTCTACTGTCTATCTCAAGGTGAATGAAGCTGTACTATGAAATACAGTAGCAGTGGCAATAGGTGCCGTTCTATGAATCAAACAGGCCAACTACTTTTATTTATGGCAAGCCTAGTAAATGAGAAGCACAACTCCTGTGAGATGAAATAATATCTTTTTTTTAATTTATAGTATAGTGACCATTCATTCCACTCTCTCTTTCATAATGATAACTATAGAAATATTTATTAGATATCAGAGAACACTAGGAAAAACATCCGGTTTATTGCAGTGGTCTCTTTTGGGGCTAGTGGTACAACTGGAATTTTGAAAGCATGTTATATATATGTAGTGTACTGCCTAACTTTAATAATATGCTACCTATAACTAGTGAAATGTACTGTAACATTAACATTCCCTTCTACAGGAAGAGATGATCCCTGGTCCTTTTTTTCTAAGCAAGCAGGTTGCTGCTGTTCCTTGTTTTCATTTTCTAAGAAAGCTTGATATGGAGATTTTCAGATCAGAACCATTCCTGAAAATAAAGATGATGAGGTTGGTGTTTTGCTTCACAATATGTTCCTTCTTTGTGTAAGTCTCTCTCTCTCTTTTTTTTTCTCTGACTCTCTGTCTCTGTCTCTCTCTGTCTCCATCTCTCTTTGCCTCTCTTTGTTTCCATCTATCTCTATCTCTGTCTCTCTCTCTCTCTCTCTTTCCCTCTCTCTCTCTCTCTCTCTCTTTCCCTCTCTCTCTCTCTCTCCGTGTCTGTCTTTCTGTCCGTGTCTGTCTTTCTGTCTCTGTGTGTGTGTGTGTGTGTTTCATATGAAAAGATTAAATGGGGTAGTGTCACTTGTTGAAATGGGCAGCCATACAAACTGAATAAAGCAAGCAAGAAAGCCTATTGCATATCAAGGTAGAAATCTGTAAACATATTGGCATCTCCATGGGACCAAGTTCTATAGAACTAAAAGGAAACAGCAGATATTCTAGTAATCTTCCAGCACTGTATTTAATATAGCCATTTCAAGTCACATCATGAGTTTAGACAGTTGTTAAATGAGCAATTGTGAGACAGCTGGCAAATGACATTATATTTGCTATTTCTAGTTCAGTCATAAAACAGCTTGAATCATATATGTTCCTTTCAATGAACTTTTATTGCTTTTTGTTGCCTGGAAGAGATCTTTCCCTGACTTCAGTTACAAAACTGTGGTGATGAGTTTGTGCATCTGCAGGAGTCCCTTGACAGCTTCCCACCAAACAATTCTGGAAAATACATTTGGGAGGGTAATGACAGGAGTATATAATACATGAATGCAGAACAGAAAATAACAAGTCAGGAAGGATTGGCTTAGTTTTATTTATAATGGTTTTATATTGTTATTGTTGTTGTCTATTGTAAGCTGCTCTGAATCTTATTAGATTTAGTGACAGTAAGCAGGGCAATCAAAGAACCACCAAGACCCATCCCCACCAACGCTGACAAGGCAAGCCCCTATAATATAAAATGAGAACAAACCCCACACCCTACCAGCACTGATGATGTTACCTAGTAGTTTGCATAATGAAACATCTGCAAGGAAACAACCAAACTCAGAGAGAACCAAGGACCCCTCATTTCAACAGTGAGCAACAAATATTCTCTGCTATCAGTATATAACATATGAACTATAATCAATCAATCAATCAATCATCAATCAATAATTCAATCAAATCAAAATCAATTAAAAACTGAACTGTACCAGGTCCTATGGTCTGACGTTGTTGGATCTTCAGTCACTTACTTTTTTAAAAAAATACTTAATTATTTTCTAAATTAAAATAGTTATTATTTTCATATTAGCATGAGAATGCAAAATACATCTCTAGGGCCAAGGTCTAAAATTATTTACTTGTGCCACCACAGATGTTCAATGACCTTTCCACTGTTGTAAACCTTTGTACAACCTGATCCATGATTTCCTTTATCAGACCTACTTTAATTTCCCAACAAATCCAAGAGAACATATTTTAATCAATGTTAATTAAATTTCTTGAAAGAAATAAAATCTACCTTTTCAACATAATAAAAATCTCAGAGTCACTGCATAGTTAGATGGAGAGCATATTTCAGAAATAAAGATAATCATTCATGCTTTTGTACTGTCACCAAATCTCATCCATATGAATGTCCTTTTTATATAAAGGAGTTGGAGTTGTTTTCCTTTTGTGGTTTTAACAAGTTGCAGAAATGCACAAGGAAATGATGAGAAAACTAAAGTTCTACATTTAGGCAAGAAAAATATAAATGTACAGATATAGTGTAGGAGGGACCTGACTCAATAGTAATATCCTAGTGGACAATCACTTAAATATGAGCCAGCAGCACATTGCAGCTTCCAAAAAAGCCAGCACAGTCCTGTGCTGCATTAAGAGAGGTATAGAATCAAGATAATGTGAAGTGTTAGTTCCACTTTATAATGCCTTGGTAAGATCACACTTGGAATATTACATCCAGTTTTGGTCACCATGATATAAAAAGATGTTGAGACTCTAGAAAGACTACAGAAAAGAGCAACAAAGATGATTAGGAAACTGGAGGATAAAACATAAAAAGAATGGTTGCAGGAATTGGGTATGTCTAGTTTAATGAAAAGAAGGACTAAAGATGACATGTTAGCAGTGTTCCAATATTTGATGGGCTGCCACAAAGAATAGGGGGGTCAACCTATTCTCCAAAGCACCTGAAGGTAGGACAAGAAGCAATGGATGGAAAATAATCAAGGAGAGAACCAACCTAGAACTAAGGAGAAATTTTCTGACAGACAGAATCAGTGGAACAGCTTGCTTCCAGTAGTTCTGGTTGTTCCAACACTAGAAATTTTTGAGAAGAGATTGGACAACTATTCGTCTGAAATGGTATAGGGTTTCCTGTTTGAGCAGGAGCGTTGGACTAGAAGAGCTCCAAGGTCCCTTCCAACTCTGTTATTCTGAAATATCATTATCAACATAATCTGGTGATCTAAACTTGGGAGCTTCTACTATTCTGTCAATCTTTAAACAAGGCAAACAACCAAGTTAATGTAACTAGGATAACTTTAGTTAGCTTTCATAAAGATGTTCCGTCAGTTCAGTCTTATCAATGAAATGGAAAATTTCTGAGGAATAACCAATTACTTTATTCTACCTTTAAATTCATTGATTTGAATTAGTATTTTATTTATTTGTTTAACTGTAAATTTGAATAAAAACATAATAACAAATAAACTCATTGGTTTTAAAGAATTACTTTTTTTCTTCAGCCCTGGTTTTATTTCTCTGTCAGCATATAACAAACTGTGATGGAATTCACACATCTGTTCAAGTATCATTAAAGGCCTGCCTGCTTATTTTCTCCAGATGATCTATATAAATGGATTTTATTTTTAAGTAGTCAGTTAAAAATGAGAACACAGGAAAAACAGAAGTGAAAAAAAAATAAAAAGCAGAATCCTTTCTCTTTCAAAAAAATAAAAAGATACAACAAAATTTTAACTGTTACACATTCTCAAATCAGAACAAAACAGCAGGGGAGAATTTTCTGATATATGTTCCTTCTTTTTGAGGAGATAATCCAGTTTATAAGTGTCTTAGTACAAAGGTACTAAGGGTAAGGTGAGCCCAGCTCTCTCACACATACACAAAAAATATTATTCCATTTCCCTCCTTGACTGAGGAGTCCAAATTAAGGACATTACTCATTTGTATTTATTCATGTTTTTTTAAACAAAAGTCTTTTTTCCCCCTGTGGATTGAGTATACCCTGGAATGATTGAATAGGATTCCTTTCAAAATTCTCAATTCAGTCTGCATACTGTTCTTTTTTTTAATTAGTTCTACAAAAATTATGATCAAAATACTGAATATCTGGTACCTTATAAGAGTTCAATAAACAGGCCCAGTTACTAGGAAAAGATGGTGGCTCAAAATACATTATATAGATCATTGCTCATTCATTAGTTTATTTTCCACTGTTTTCTCTAGTTCTATAATGGAAAATATCCACCCCCAGTTGCCTTTGGCCTCCTAGTTAGTTAGGGAATTGCAAGAAACTTATATGGACTTTATGAAACAGAGCCTGGTCCTGGAGTCCCTTCATGCTCTAATATCTGTAACAAACTTTGCTAATACCAAAATGAATATATGCATGTGCTGACATCATAGAAATAACATGACTATGTGCCTGCATAATGACTTCTCATATAAGTATCTAAATCAAGGCATTTGCATGATGACATCATCACCAATTTGTCATTTGTCCCTTGTCATCCCTGCAGACACACAGAATTCCATGTGTGTCAAAGTCTTCTGACACCTGGAGGCTGCTCTAAAATTAGATTTTTTTTCAGTGGCAGGTGAAAATCTGTTAGCCTTATCAGGTAGACCAGACTGATATTATATGTTCACTCATTCAGTCATTTCCATTAATTAGGTATGCATATACTGTATTATAGACATAACAATGACAGATATAGTGGTATCTACAGATCAAAATATGGCAGAGATATAAAAACTTGACTAGTTGGCAGTGATTAGAAATCAGATGTTATCAAATGGTTAATGAATTTGGGCATATCTCCTGGAGGATGATCTCCACATCCATTACACCAAAGTAACACCTGCAGCTTACTTATATAAAAGGATGAGTACTTGGTTCACATCCAGTTTCTCAGTTTCCTTCCTTCCCACCCCCAATAAATTCTTTGAACCAAGTTCCATGAAAAGGATTGTGTTTCTACGTTCTATCATACCATGATGTTATCATCTGGTATTGGATTTGTCTCTGATGTGTGTAACTCTAACTAAAATGGATGTTTTTTTACTAACTGATACTTAAGAGTAGCATCTGAAACATTAGTATGTATTATACAGTGTGGGAAGTTTGCTACCTAATCTTTCTTTGCCTTTGAACTATAGCCACACAATAGAGATAAATATCTATTTACACAGTTAACTTGAGCAAGGGACAAATACTCCATAGAGCAGGGGTGTCAAACTCACATCATCACAGTGGCATCACGTGACATATCAGAACTTTTTTCCCCTTCACTAAACCGGGTGTGGGTATGGCCAGCACGTGACACATCCAGCCCGTGGGATGGCAGTTTGACAGCCCTGCCATAGAGGATTCCTGCAGTACCACCAAGTATTGACTTCATTAGGGAAAACTTAATTTTAACATTTGACATCTGTCCAGATTGATATGGATCCCATTATCCTGGACCCCATTATCCTGGGGACCAATGTGGCTAATGGTCAATAACTAAAATTCTTGAGACCTGGGAAAAAATGATAGTCAGGAGAAGTTTTCTAAATCCTAAATAAATTAAATATTCTCAATATATTTATTTTTTTATTAATTCAGTGAAGACCATTTTCTCTCCAACATTTGGGCAAAACCACCTGGTTTGGATTCCTAGTTCATAAACCTATGAAATTAGGACTTTTTCAGTTTGCCTCATGTTTGATTGTCCTAGTATATGCCACACACATTCCTGCTGATCAACGTTCAGAGAGCTGAAGCAGATTGGATGCGAAGAACTCCTTCCCAGCATTTGAAACTCCCTCAAGTTACCTATCATCAGAGTTAGGTTGGTTAGGTTCCACATCATTCACCAGATCAGTCCAAATGTTCCTATAAGATGCAGTAACTAAACCGTCCATGTTGACCAAGAGAAAGCAAATTACCAGAGAACAGCATATTGAAGCAAAATTTAGACATTGATTAAAAACAAAAGCCTATCATCAATAAGAAACACTCCACTTTCTTGTTCAGCCACCAAAGGTGATTAACTAAACCCAATGTAACACAATGGTAGCAAACAAAGCTGATAAGAATGGTATATTGATTTTAACCATAATCGGAATCCTTCTTTCCTCATTTTAGCTCCTACACTGAGTCTATGTTAATCCTGTCTTCTTCTTTTAAGGAAAAAGTAGGGGTGGCATTATAAAACAATCCAGAAATGATTATTTTATACTATATATTAGTCCCTGCTATTATTTTTAAAATGTTTATTTTGCAACCCGTTATTTCTACAAATTGTTGAATTACATTGCCCTCTACGTTTTAACCCCTTGACAGACAAAGTAGATTGAAACTGAATTCATGTGGGCCATAAAGCAGTTATTTTGATAGGTTACAGCAAAATAGATCTTGTAGGTTATGAATTATGCCTTATGGCTCATTCTTGCATAAGTACTCACCCTGTTATGATTTATTTGAGAACCACAAACAAATCATGCCTTAATATGACAATAATTTGTCCAAGATCCCCTAACAGACCTGAGATCTCAACTGTGGTTCTCCAGCCTATGCATTATACACTGTACACTACACATTGGTTACATACGAAACTTTAAACTACGGCACTTTGTTTAATACACATTTGATTAAATCAGTGAGACAAGTGGAAGAATCTTAAAAAAACATGATAAAAACAAAATATAAGGAATGTTGAACAAAACATACACCCATAGGGAAGGAACAAGGAATATACAGATAAATAAATAAAAGCCTGTGTTGCTTTGAAATGTTAACCCCAGACTTCAAAAGTAAAAATATTCTGTCTGAAGTGGATTCTTTTTGCAGATGAATAATCTAAAGCAGATTTATGCAATCAATTACCAGTTTCAGAGGTAGATAAGCTTTATTCTTTCTCAATATTTTCCTTGAGTTTAATATTTCAGAGTAATAACCCATTCAAATTATCAGTTAATCTCTATTTTTTATCAAAATGTATTTGAAGTTTTGTAAATACAAATACTAAAAAAACTACTTGAAAGCTACTGCGTTTTATTCCTCAAAACACCTGTGATTATGGGTCATCAGTTCTTCCTAGCTAGTTTATCACAATGAGAGTTTTGACAATGGCATCAATTATTCAGAGAAGTGTTGGCCTTCACATCACTGGATGCATTTGAGTAGAAGTTTAACAACCATCAGTTGGGAATGGTTTAATCTGGTATTTTACACTGGGTAGGAGTTGAATTTGGTGGCCTAAATTACCTTTCCAATTCTGTTCAGATATTATGGCTGAATTGGAATTATTGGGTAACATGACTAGAAGGTGGCTTCATTCACATATAAAATCATAAACATTGATTTATGAAGCACAATACAATTCATAAAGTTGCAATAATTCAAATTTACAAATGAATTTACAATTTAGAATTAGAATACTTTATTTGGCCAAGAGTGATTAGATACACAAAGAATTGTCTCTAGTGCAGAAGCTACATGTAAAGCAACAGAATTATAATAATTGTAATAATGATACAAATAACATTGGGAAGTAGAGAAGACAAGAAGGATAATAATAATACTACAGCCATACGATATGGGTAAATACACTTAGATGTAGTACTATACTATGAGGATTAGGTATTCAGCAGATTGATGACCCAAAGGAAAAAAAAGACACTTTTTCCCTGGTCTGATTATTTTGGCATTCAGTGCCCTATAGCAATGTCCCAAGGGGAATGTCTATGAAGATTCTCAGTCATCCATGTCATGGTTATCTCAAAGGTGCTTTTTCAAGAAGCAACTGGAATTTCTTGTTTTTCTTTGATAATGTTTCACTTCTCATCCAAGAAGCTTCTTCAGCTCTGACTGGATAGTGGAGAATAGAAGGATTTATACTCATTGCAGACAGTTGGCCATTTGCATTCTTTTAGAGAGTCACTGAGGCCACTTGGAGGCTTATCTGTGTCCTGAGTAGTGAAAATAGGTGTGGAGCCTTCTTGGAACTGCTAAAAAGACTGTATTGTATACTGGAGATAAATTATTTTGTATCCCTCCCCCTCTGTTGAGAGAGGGCAGTTAAATATTGACATTAAATGGTCTCTTTGACCCCTCTTTCAAACCAAAGGTCCTCTCTGTTCAAAATGTGGACTTTGCTGCCTTCAAGAGAGTGGCCTTTGTCTTTTAAATGCAAATGGACTGCTGAATCCTAAGGAGAACAAAGCCATCAGGACAAGATCCACATTTTGAACAGAGGACCGCTGCTTTTTCATGTTGCCTTTGTTTAGTATTTATTCCTATTTTTTGTGATTGATTGTGTGCCATCAAGACACTTTCAACTCCTACTGATCACCTAGTTAGGTTTCTTCATAACAATCTATCCATAACCTGTACTTTCAGATCACCCAATGATGTACACATTGGCACTGAAATTGAGTCCATCCACCTTTGTGGTAGTCATCCTTTTCCTCTCTTTCTTTCTACCTTACCTAGCATTAGAGTCTTCTCCAGAGAGTCTGGGTATTTTCATAATGTGTACAAATTAGAATAATTTGAGCCTGATTATTTGTGCCCCAAGCAAGAGCTCTGGACTCCTTTGTTCAATGATCCATTGGTATGGTTTCTTAGCTGTCCATAGTATTATCAAAGTCTTCTCCAACTTCATCATCAGATAGCCTAGTTTGAAAACTACTTCATTTATATTGTTGAATGTTGAAGGCTGAGAATAAGGAGGCATTCTCTATATTCCCTATATTCCTTATAAATTCCTATATTCCTTATAATTATATTTATACATAGGATAGGTCCCATAGTAGATGAACACCTGCCTGTGGAACAAGCCAGCTTCCAGCCATAGCTGTGTAAACTAGGTGTTAATCCTAACTGGCTGTATTAAAGCAGGATTTCAACGAGGACTAAAAATCACAGCCATGTTCTCAGTTGACCTAATTGTAGCATAAGACACTTTTTCAATAAAAAGTTGCTGGCCATTAAAACAGTATCCCAACAATAGAGACATTTCTTTGAGGGAGCAACCCACTCGATATAGGTATGCAGAGATAGCAAGCCTTTGGAGTACCTGCAGGAGACACTGATTCCTCACTCCATATTAGATAAAATGAAAATAATTGTTCTAATTTTTTTTTATCTCACTTATGTTACTAGCACAAGATCGTAGATGAACTCTGAATATGATATTCCTTCGCCATCTTCCCCAACACATTCTTGGAAAAAAAAAAAAACAATTTTTATACACCTTTTCTCTCTCCCATCCCTGACAATAATAATAATAAAAAAAATCCAAAGAAATTAGAAGTGGGTAGTCAGGCAGTAGATATGTTCAATTGGATTTATTTGCAAATATATGTCAGGGCTTTAATGGCTGATTCTCAGGGAACCCCACAGACTAATTCTGCCTCTAAGATGGAAAAATATAAATTTCACAGTATACAATACAATAATAGAACCTTGAAAAGCTGAGGATATTTTTGTTTCAGTTCCTCTTATACTAAAGGGAGTCAAGGTAGAGACATTTTCAATTTCTTTCCAACACCGTCTTTCTTTTTTAGGTAATTCATGTTTTGCTTACTGTGATTACATTATTCCTTTAAAGTTATCTTGTTGTAAGTACAATAGAGAAACTAATTAAAATATTATACCTAGGTTAGCAATTGAAGAAGATAATGAAAAATTGCTGCATCAATATTGGCATTTTTTTCATTAGTGCCCATTGGACCACTTGTAACTTGTATATAGGGGATGCGGTGGCTCAGTAGCTAAGAAACTGAGCTTGTCGATTGAAAGGTTGGCAGTTCAGCAGTTCGAATCCCTAGTGCCACATAACGGGGTGAACTCCCGTTACTTGCCCCAGCTTCTGCCAACCTAGCAGTTCGAAAGCATGTAAAAAATGCAAGTAGAAAAATAGGGACCACCTTTGGTGGGAAAGTAACAGCGTTCCATGCATCTTTGGTGTTTAGTTATGCCGGCCACAAGACCACGGAGAATCTTCGGACAGCGCTGGCTCTTTGGCTTTGAAACGGAGAGGAGCACTGCCCCCTAGAGTTGGGAACGACTAGCACATAGGGGAACCTTTATTTTTACCTTAACTTGTATATGGAATACAGGAAATAAAATAAAAATAACATACTAATCATTTAGTTTTATAATTATTGTAAATATTTTTAAATAAGAGGCTGATTAAAAAGAAAGGAAGTCTTTTTAAGTTAAAGATTTTCCAACAGTATGGTATAGCTTTATTGAGAATGAACATAGAAGCAATAATTGATATATTCTTTCTAATGCACTTAGGATATGGCTAGGGCATATATTTATTAGTTTAAAAGAGCTTATTATTAGTAAATGTAGCATATTTGGAAATTCTACTGTATAAAAAATTAGCTCAATGTACCATGTATTTAAATTTTTTAGTGACAAAATAGGGTTTGAAATCACAATGGAAGCTCTGCCACTAACATACTTGCAGGTGGTGTCAGAATACAAGTACAAAAATTGCAGAGTTTGAATTGCGATATGTTTTATAATTTGCCACCCCCACCCCCCAGGTATCCATGCATTGTAGGAACATATATAAAAGATAATGATATCTGGAAGCTTCAGAAATCCAGATGGGAAACAGCCCAATAAAAGAATTGTTTTCAAACATCTTACATACAATAAATTCAACACAATAGATAAATCTTTAAGAAATAAAAGCATGTGAAAAAATGCACAGAGATATATTTTTTGAAAGTCCTAGGATTTTTTTTTAAAAAAAGTGCTGATTCTTATAAGCTGATAATATAGATAAGATATGTGATACTCTTGGGAAACATTTTTATAGATTGGTGGCCGGAACAATGAAGCTGTTTTCCTTGAATTTCAAACCCCAACATGTTTGTCATTAGTATGAAAGGATTTCTGAGAATAATCTCTGATAATGACAAGATACAGACGCAATTTCTCATAACACAAGAGTGAAGGTAAAGAAGTCACTGCAGTTAACGTAATGGACTGTGTATATGTGTACATCTCTTTCAATCGCATGATTTGTGATTTCTTGTAGAGTTGAGATTGATAGAAAATGTTTCAACTAATCCTCCCATAGGTTCTGAAAGTTCTTCACATAAGCATCTCAGAAAAAAAGTGATGCAAATCACTTTCAAATTGCTGCCTAGTAACTTGACCATGAAATCACTAGACGTTAAACTCAATTTAAGGGAGCCTTTATTTTTAAAATAATTTGAATGGCATGGGTAGTTAACCAGAACTACTTAGTTTAACCCCAGATAAAATTGAGTTTCTTTGGATCTAATGCCAACCAATTCAAGGTTAATTGTCTAGAATTGTTAGCTAGAAAATCAATTACTCATGGCCCAAGTAAGCATTGGGATCCTTAAGGGTCATTGGGATTTTTTCATTAATTGCATTGGTCTTTCTCTTAGCTTCTCTTTTTCTGTCCCATAATCTCTGTTAGGCATGCATGTATATATGTAAATATATGTATCTTTGTGTACCTCTCTGTGTGTAAACTTTTGCTTTGTCCATAAAAAGAGCAGTCAGTATTGGTAGCTTTGATTTCAAGGATTTAAAGACTATTACAGAGGTGATAAAAATGCACACCCCATGGAAGGGGTATGGTATTGTTTATTTTATTTTCTAAGAGAAATGTGGTGTACTTCAGTCATTCCCTACAGCAAAAAAATAATAATAATAACAATAATAGCAAACTGCTCTAGCTCATATCTCAAATAAAGTGCTTCTAATAGCTTCCCCTTTTCTTTGCTCTCTGCCTCAGAGCTCCATAGTAATTACTCATCAGTTGTTTAGACATATAGCCCCAGAGGCTTGGACTTGCAACATTAAGGAAATATCTACTACAAAGACTGCAGTAACAAAACCAGTTTGCATTCACAAATAGTATTATAATCTCCCCCATAAATTACAAAATCAGATATATTTTAGCAACTGCTGCACTTTCTCTTTTGCTTTTCTAGCATCCACTCCTCCTATTATATTTGAAAGAAAAGATTACATTTTAAACTTACTAAAGTTTAAAATAATAATTACTATTCTATTAACTGAATAAATTTCTTAATTTCTAGGATGTGGTCTACTTCATTAAATGCTATGGTAGCAGTGGTAGGTGGCTACCAGTTTGCCCCAGATCGGGTGAACCGGTAGCGGCGGTGGCAAGAGGCTCTGCCGACCTACCTGGACGTCTCTGCACATGCACAGAAGCTTCTGCACATGCGCAGAAGCATCACACCCAAGCGTGAGCATGTGCATGCCCGCGAGTGAACCGGTAGCGACCGAAATTAAAACCCACTACTGTATGCTAGGTCATATTGCATTTTTAAAATTTATTTTGGCTTTGTATATGTTATTCAAACTGAACCATTTGTAAACCATAATTTATGCATTATGGTATTGTGAAAAATTGACCATTGTGAATTATTCAGTTAAACAACTGAACGCAGCCTTTATCTGAGCTTTATTTTCTATTTTACTTTTTGCTATCAAGTTACAAGAAATGTCTCACCTCTTCATTTATCTGCGTTAGCTTAAGGGCAAGTACTAGCAAATCTCTCTCAAGGAAAGAAAACAGTGTTTGAATCTCTCCAAAAGAAAAACAGCCTTTGCAAACACTCCGAAGATTGTTTCAGTTTACAAAAATGTTTTTTGGTGTAATGGAACTCCAGCTGTGTTTCAGGGACTAGATTAGAAAAATGCTTCCAAGTAAAGGGAACTATGGCAACATAAGTTTTTTAAAATTAGTGGACCAGAGGAATACTCTCAATATAATTTACTTGGACTTCAGTAAGGCATTTGATAAAGTAGACCACAACCTATTACTTGATAAGATAGAAAAATATGAGTTAGACAGAATCACCACCAGATGGGTTTGTAAACTGTCTGATTACACGTAATGTGTAATCCGCAATAGAACTGATACTACATGGAGAGAAGTATGCAGTGGGCTACCCCAAGGTTCTGCCTTAGGCCCAGTTCTCTTCAATATCTTTATCAGTGATTTAGATGAGGTAATAGATGAGGAACTCATCAAGTTTACAGACAACACCAAGCTGGCAGGAATAGCCAACACTCCACAAGATAGGCTTAAGATTCAGAGAGATCTTGACAGATGTGAACATTGGGCCCTATCCAGTGGTGGGATTCAAGTAATTTAACAACCAGTTCCCTGCCCTAATGATTTCTTCCAACAACCAGTTCACCAAACTGCTCAGAAAGTTAACAATCGGTTCTCCCAAAGTAGTGCAAACTGGCTGATCCCACCTCTGGCCCTATCTAACAAAATAAAATTCAGTAGTGAAAAAAGTAAGGTTCTACATTTAGGCAAGAAGAAGCAAATGCCCAGGTATAGTATAGAGGGTACCTGGCTCAATAGTAGTAATTGTGAGCAGGATCTTGGAGTCCTAGTGGACAATCACTTAAATATGAGCCATCAGTGTGCAGCAGCTGTCAAAAAGCCAACAAAATCCTAGGCTGCATTAATAGAGGGATAGAATCAAGATTACGATTAAGATTACCACTCCATAAATAGTGTTCTAATACCTAAGGGGCAGTGGTGGGTTTCAAATTTTTTTACTACCGGTTCGGTGGGTGTGGCTTGGTGGGCATGGCATGGCTTGGTGGGTGTGGCATGGTGGGCATGGCAGGGGAAGGATACTGTAAAATCTCCATTTCCTCCCCAATCAGCTGGGACTTGGGAGGCAGAGAATAGATGGGGGTGGGGCCAGTCAGAATTTTTACTACCAGTTCTCCAAACTACTCAAAATTTCTGCTACTGGTTCTCCAGAAGTGGTCAGAACCTGCTGAAACCCACCTCTTCTATGAGGTTGCCATAAAGAGCAGGGAGGTCAACCTAATCTCCAAATCTCCAAAGCAGGATAAGAAGCAATTAGATGGAAACTAATCAAGGAAAGAAGCAACCTAGAACTAAGAAAAAAAAATCCTGATGTTAGAACAATTAATCAGTGGAACAACCTCCTCCAGAAGTTGTGAATGCTGCAACACTGGAAGCTTTTAAGAAAAGTTTGGACAACCATTTGTCTGAAATGGTATTGAGTTTCCTGCTTGAGCAGGGCAATTGGGTTTTACAGGGCTCGGCCTAGAAGACCTCCAAGTTCTTTCCAACTCTGTTATTCTGATACCTCAATTATATTTTATTTAACTACTACTTCATAAGATGTGCAACAGTTAAAGGATATCATTTTCATTCTAAAAACAGCAGGGTTAGCCATTAATCAAGTGAAATGTCTTCTGATTGGCCACTGTGGGAAACAGGATGAAAAATTACTAGGGCCCTTAATTGTGATCTAAGAGCTTTTCTCATGCTCTTGGACAATAATTATTATAGCTTAGTGGTTAAAAAAAAAAAAACATTGTTTCCATTATCAGATCATAGGTGATGGGACTGGGAACCTTTTGTCAGCACAGGAAATCCTGGAGTAAACAGGCAAATATTCTAATCTGGTATAAAATTTGAAATGTTAGATAGCTGTAGGACTGGAGTCACTTGAATTCAAACATGCATTTCAATGAGTTTCCCAAAGGTGCTTTTTCAAGAGGCAATTGGACGTTCTTGTTTTTCTTAGAAGACATTTCGCTTCTCATGCAAGAAGCTTCTTCAGCTCTGACTAGATGATGGAGAATGGAAGGATTTATATTCCTCACAGACAGCTGATCATTTGCATTCTTTTAGAGAGTTGTTGAGGCCACCAGGAGGTCTGCCTGTGTCCTCAGGGACACTGAATAGTGCAAATGGATGTGGACCCTTTTTGGAACTGCTGAAAGGGTTCCTGTAGTCTGCAATTTTTCTGGAAATCTGTTCATACTCCCACACCATTTGAATATGCACGGATTTCCAGAAAAAAATGCAGATTACATTTGGTCTCTGAATCAGAACTTCTACATCCAATTTAAACAGATATGGTGTATGTTGCCCTTTTATTTACATTGTGCTGTATATACATGGTGATAGTACAGAAAGGTGTATGTTTGTTAAATATCATAACTTAAATCTAAGATAGTGATTGGTCATTATAGTCTATGTATTTTCATCCTATACCTAATTGTTTGCATGATTCCCATTCTCATTATTCTCATTATACTTTATATATCTCTTGGTAGATATATATAGACATTGTCTTGCAAGGTAGCCTTTGGATTGCAGATCCAACCTACCCAGAATAATGGGAATATAGGGGAGGGGCAATTTGGTACTCATGTGTCTTATTGATTAAAATGTGCCCTTACTAGCCACTACTATCTTTATATTAGTAAAAAATTCTGCATGCAGCACAAGAGCAAATAGGCTTGTATTCTAGTGTATATCTTCTCTTTATTGCCAAAAGGGGGGTAAGGGAAATTCTCGACCATCCATAGCCATAAAAGGTAGCAGAGGATAATATCTACAGCCGAGGTGGGCAACTGTGGCCCTTTTACAATCTGTGGACTTCAACTCCCAGAATTCCTGAGCCAGCTTGGCTGGCTCAGGAATTCTGGGAGTTGAAGTCCACAGATTGTAAAAGGGCCACAGTTGCCCACCCCTGATCTACAGCAAGAGCCATATGACATATGGAATGTTGTGACTTGAGATGTGAGAACTAATGATGCAGGACATGAAACACAATTACCATCTACTTTGATATATCAATTTCAGAGCTATACTTCTCAATATAGCATAGAAACTATTCCACATGAATTGCAAATCATTCTGATTCTCAGTCAATAGCATAGCATCATCAACATGCAACATGCATTCACATCCCAACCAACATATCTATGTTATCACCACAAGCACACCTTATATTTTTCCCCATAAATACATTGAACAACCAATAAAAAGTTAGTGCAAATCATTGTCTTATTCCCTGCTCCTTGAACTTACACTAATAATGTTATTCATACCTTATTTCTACCATATATCATGGCATTCAGCAAACAACCTAGAACTCAATTTTCATGCAAAACAGTTCATAATTTAATCTTGTTCACTTTATCATATGCATTGTTTAAATCAAATTATCTATAGTAAACTTTCTCAGAAATATACATAGTTCAATGACTTGTTCAAGAGCAAAAAACTGGTTTGCAAATTTAAAATTGTCTCAGTTTACAGCTGCACAACTATTCCCATTTTCTTTTGTTTATTTGCTTATATATATGACTAAAAGTACATACTACTGCTAATATTATTATCAAACATTTGTTGGTATTTGCTGGATATTTTCTACAAATTTGTTAAACTTTAAATCATTTTATGAATATTCTAAACAAATAATAATTAAAAGTTAAGTGTTCTTCATGCATAGTTCTCCTGAAGTTCACTCAAATATCATGGTCGTTTGTTGAATTTAAAAGATATTTAAACCTCTCTGAAGTTGTGCAGAAAAAGAAAATTAATATGCACTGTCAGTTAATAAGGGATTTGACATTTCAATTGTTTCCCAAGACTACATCTTTCTGCAGGTGTTTTGCCTTGCATTGGAATATATTTCCTTACTTGATCTATTCAAAGCTGCTGATCAGCTTCATAAAGTTGCTTCAAAATGAGGTGGGTGGCAAATATTATAAATAAATAAATAAATAAATAAATAAATAAATAAATAAATAAATAAATAAATCTTACCCACTGTTTCTTTGATCAATCTTTTTTGGATGAACATTTGACTGAAGTTGCAGAACATACTGATTTGTCCTGCCAACAAAACTGTACGTCCAGGTTGGCTCAATATTTGTATAATACTAACATCATTATTATCCTCTGCTTCCTTTTATGGCTATGGATAGTCAAGAATTTCTCTTACCCCCTTTTGGCAATATAGAGAAGATATACACTAGAATAGAAGCTATAAAGCCAACAAAACTGATTGACTGCAGACACTAAAAGCAGTGCTACTAGCTGCTCTAGAAGCAACCGAGGAGACATGACCAGTTGGTAAAAGACCCAACTTAGAAAAAAAAAAGGTTTGACTTTCTTGGCTCCTTGTGTACAATAATTCTAGTAGCCACAGGGAATAAAAACCCTATTAAAACAATACAAGAATGACCTTTCCAAATTAATATTGGAACTCTTTCCATTGGCAATGCTGATTGCTATGTCTTCGTGAAATGTAGCAAAGGGATGTCCTCATAAGGAAACATTACCAGAGTCATGAACTTTTTCTGGGCCATTCCTTTCATTAGTCAGAACAGTAGGTTATGTTTTTTAATTATTCATTGACCCTTCTTTGTTAATAAGAATCTGATAAAAGATGTAATCTGGGTAGGTCACCAGGACCAGAGTGTTCTGATAAAAAATCCATGACCTTGAAGCTTTAAGCAACTCTTTTGCTCAAGTGGAAAAATCATTAGTGCAACTCAGTCACCTGGCCGAATTCTCCCATCCACTTTTCCACAGAGGGTGGGCCAAATTTGACAAGATCATAGAACACTGTGATACAAGCCTCACTTCTGAATATGTATGTGATGCCCATGCATATACATGCATATACAAAAGAGGTGGGCTTGCATTGCCAATTTTTATTCTTGAGTCCAGCTCATACACAAAGTTGTTTATCCACCAGTTTCCAAAGAAAGAACTACAAAAAATAACTATACTTTTGGCTCAAAGTAGGCATCTACTTTGAGGAGAAAAATATTATTCAGTCTCTTTTTTCTACCAGTAGCTTCTCAAGTCAAAAAATGTGGAAAGCTTTTCTCCCCTCTTCACTTACTAGTCTTTTCTTTAGCTCAAAGAGAAACTTATCTCAACCATCTGAAACAAAATTCCTCTCTCACACAGGACTTAAGGCAGTTGATCAGCCTTCAAATGGTCAGAGACTGCCAGATCCTCCACTGTGTTCAACTTCAATTACAGTTCCAAGCAGGTAGCCACTCCTTAAAGGAGTTGAACCACCTTTAGTTAATTGATTTCTTGGACTGCCTGGATCTTCAGCCTTGCTGAATTCGGTTTTACAGCAAGGAACAATCAGTTTGCTTCAACTGATCAGCAAGATCCAAAATGGAGACCTTTAGCTCTACTACTTTTCTTTTCACATTGGTTTTCTTTTCAAATTGATTTGAATCCACAGTAACATGGGATTTCATTTGCTTGAAAGACAAGGAAATGCCATTTCAAGGCATGAAAGGTAACCTCAAAAGGAGCATTGTATTTGTCTTGTTCTTGAATCAGCTGTCTATGTTCTCCTTGGAACAAATGCTTGGTTCATCCCATCTCTCACTTCTTGCACTATGTCATAACAGCATGCTCATATTGTTGGAGAATGAGCCTAAGGGGAGAACTGTCAGTTTTAGGAATTTTGAGGGCAATAGTAGTTTGCCATGATCAGTGCCAAAGCAAAGAAGGTAAGGCATACATATTTAAAGAAAGACTTGAGAGGTCAGAAGGAGATATTTAGAAAGCAAATGCTGATTTCCTTATTTCCATATTTGTGTGTCCTGTTGTTTTAACGGATCTGAAAATAGCCTAAATAATAACACACAATTTTGAGGATAATTTTGAACTTGATTTAGATGAGTTGGAAGACCAAACAGGAAAAGTCTTTGGGAAGTGCTCCTAGAGAGCATGACCAGTTGTCATCAATGAATGATGTAATATAATCTTCTCCAATACAAGGCTAATCCTCATAAATTTATTTAGCTAAAGGAAGCAGCTTCAGCAGCCTTGCAGTGAGCCTTCATTTCAAGTCCAATTGAGAATATATTTTCATGTTTTGCTGCAGTGGCATCATGGAATACTGCTGACTCTTCCATGCCTATAGAGATCTAATTACCTCCATATAATCATTTCTCAGGCTGGACTCTTATTCTTAAGGTTGTCCTTGTTTTTATTTAACAACAGAATCACATGAAGAGTAAATTCCAATTTTTCAATCCCATGCCATTAAGCCAGATACTGGCAGAATTAAACTTGTCTCTAATAGAATCCATATATATCAAGTTGCCATTTTTAAAGATAAATTCACTACAAGTTTCCCCAATATTTTATGTTTTCACAGAGATTAATGAAAGAGAGAAACATGCGCTAACAATATAGCTAGGCTTTCCATAATTATTCTGTTAATGCACTATCTTACAATTTGTTTTATCCTAGACATTAATATAAACTGGGAATAGTAGATTTAGCATATTCTACCATACACACATCTAAACATACTGAATGTGTGTAAATTCCATTTTAACTATTTCATCCATACATTATCTCAAATTCCATAATGGAAATATCTTGCTCTTAATATTAAGAAGTTATTGAGATAGTTGGATCCATGTGAAAGAGTTTAATTGAATGAAGAACAGGTACTACAAACACAATTTATATCAGAAAGTACCAACAAAGCATTCAGAATATTAAAATGCCAGTTTAAGTTTCAGGTAAAGTTCCATACTGGCTTAAGCTGATCTCCTTCAGCAAATCGTGCAATGCATATTTTTTAAAAAATATAATAAATTATAATGTATTTATAAATATAAATAATAATAATTCTAATAAATCATAAAAATAATTATGAATAATAAAAAAGTAATATTTTCTTATGGAGACTGTGTAGGAAGGAAAAACAACAGGAGGTTGGGTTTTGCTGCTGACTTGTAGAAGAACTACATTCTCAAAGAGAGAAATTCACATTACCCAATTGGAAATTATATTTAATTTTCTGTTTTCCCATTTAAGCTGATATCTTATGGGAAAAATGAAGTGGATGACAGTGGAAAATGAAAAAAAAAATAGTGCAACTTTAATAAAAGTTCTAACAAACAACTGCAATCAGGATGCAGTTTTTATCTTATGATCTATTTTTGATAACACCTTTTAATTGCTTATTATCATCTTTGTTTGATATTCATCACAGAGACAGTATTATAATGCCCAATATGGAGAGCAACAAAGAAATTCTATTAATATAATTACTGACAATGGAAATAATTTAATGCATAGTGGAGTTCCCTTTACTTTTGGGATTTAAGTCTATAAGTTCAAGACTATGAATGCTTTTTTTAACCCTCTTTAAATATTCTGCTATTAAAACAAAACAAAACAGAACAAAACAAAACAAAAAAACAAAGCCAGCCTTGATAATAATCCATAAACACACACACATACACATACACCCCCCCGTATATTTCTGTGAGATTGTTAACACATATTCATGCCGTATATATGATGACATAATAATGCTGCACTCAGATTTAGATATTACTAAACAACTCATGCCCTACTGGGTCCTTATTTCAGAGATATTTCTTTACTTAAACAAAGATACACAAAGAAAGATGGACAAAAAAGCAGTTGGAAAGGGACCAACTTCTCACTTCCAGGTGATTTTCCCACTGAGGTTTTTTTTTTTATGGTAAACTGGTAAAAAAACATCTGAAATATTCCTTCCTTCCTTCCTTCCTTCCTTCCTTCCTTCCTTCCTTCCTTCCTTCCTTCCTTCCTTCCTCAGTCCCTTGATTTCCTCTGGTTTCCCCATTTACTTTACTTGTGGAAAGTAGTCAGTGGAGAAACCAGCAGGAAATTGCCAGTCCAAGGCCAGCAGGCAGTAAGTGGGATTGGGGAGGGACTAATGAGGTGCACAAGGGAGTGGTGGTGTCAGGCGGTATCTAGGGTTGCACAAGAGGTGCCATGTGGTTTGGGAAGAATGTGTGCCAGAAATGCCATGCAGGTCAGGGAGGTCATGTGCTGTTGGCATAGGTTGCCAAGGCTGCCTAGAGGTGCATGAGAGGTTTGCATAGGTGGGGTAGGGCATGTGAGGTGGCAGTGGTGTGGATCAAGAATGGTGTGTGTGTGGGGAGGGTCACAGGAGTATGTAAGTGGTGCTTTGTAGATGAAGTGCATAAAGGAGTAGTATGAGTCAAGAAGAATACAAGAAGATTGTGCGAGTGTGTGAGACCCCTTTCTCCCTTCCTCTCTCCTTCTGTTCTACCATTCCTTCCTTTTGCTTTTGGGTTCTTGTTTTCAAATTATATTATTTGCTACTCAGAGTTGATATACCTATTAAACTTTTAACTGCTCATCTCCCACATTGAGGGGCTCTGGACTGTGTCATTTTACTTGGCACTTGACTCTCCAGCCCATGTTATAGAGCTCAAATGGTCAGACAGACTTTTGTAGCCCAGATATGATAGCCCTGAAGTTCTGTGAATATCATAATGGGATCTTGTTATTCTATCCTGAACTTGGGAATACAAGCCTCTATTGCAAATATATTTTGTTACAGTTTAGATATGGCCAGACTGCCCAGAGGTGGAGTTATTATTATTTTTGCCATGTTCTGGAAATCTAGCTTCCTTCCTCTCTCCCCAAATCACTCTAATCTTCTTTATTTTATGTTGTAAAAACAGTAAAACCTAACATGGATACCTCTAAATGGTCTTATGTTATAAAAAGTAATAGGATACTGGCATTTGAACATGTGCCACCTCAAATAAGCAGCAGTCCCCCTTTTTCCCTTGTCATCACCTCTCTCCACCCCTCCCTCAATTCCCTCCAAGAGGAAGACATTGATTTCTGAAGTCTTCTTCCAAATGATAGGCTTTCCAGTTGCTATGGAAACTGGGAAGCTCAGAAGCACTCTTCAGGGTGCGTACAATAAACTGTCAATAGAAGTATAAGAAGAGAACCTCTTTAATTGGAATTGTAACAGTACATATAGCTCAATAATACTTTGATTTGATGCCAATTCCTAGCCAACATTCATTTAGAAGATTTTGTAAAGTAACTTTGTTTGGAAGGCTCAGGACAGCCTGGCTTATTATCTTAACAGAAAGCTAATATTTTAAAGGCTGCACATACAGTGATACTTTAAACATTTGTGGATCTTTTTAAATTTTCAATAGTTCCACAAAAATATGACTTAAAATGTGATCTATTATCCATGCAAATCCTAAAATTAGATAAAGAACATCCATTTAAACAAATGAGCCATAAACACTGCACTTGTTCACTTATTTATTGAAGAAAATGATCCACAGCCACTTATTTGTATGTGGCAAAAGTACGTGAACCTCTCTCATTATCACTTCATTTGAAGGGAAAATTAGAGTCAGGTGTGTTTCAATCTTGAACTCCCACCTGTTGCTGCTATTATATTTCCTATATTTGTAGTATGACGAGGAGGGCTATGAGAACTACATTTCCTGAGGTTCCCAGCTTCTCCAAATGCTACAGACTGAAATAGATCTTAGTCCATGTTGTAATATATTAGTTTTCTCTTCTATCTTTTCTGTTCGAAAAAAATGGCAGGAAGTATCGGATAGAGTGTTGTAGAAGGGACTAATGCAGTTGACAATTTATTTGGATCTGATCAATTCAATAGAGACTCAGTGTTTCAATTAGTAGTGTTACATGAGTCTTGATCCTAGACCCAGCACTATGCTATGTAACATTTAGGACTATTTGACCAATATATATGTTCTTTAGTATAAAGTGACACAGAGTTAAGTATAATTTACACCACAGGTGTCAAACTTGGCATGTCATGTTGCTGTTATGTGACGTTTTGCAACATTTTCCACATTCGCAGAGATGGGGTAAGTGTGGCCTACATGTGACACATCTGACCCATAGGCTGCTAGTTTGATACCCCTGGTTTACACCATCATTTTTTATGAGGGTAAGTATCTAAAGTTAAGATTTCATATAAAGTTTTTTTAGTATAAAGAAAAGCTGAAGAAACTTATTGTCCTTGCTATTGTACTATGTCTCTCCTATTAAAAATAGTAGCTCTCTCCCTTGGGGGGTGGGGAACAGAAATAAGCTCTTGGTTTTCTATAACTGCAGCAACATTAAGATTTATGATATTAATTAACTATATGAGAAGATATAATCTTTCCATAAAATGTTACTGGCATTCCCAAAGGAGTCTGATATTATCACTTCTGGAAAAAATTATTAATTAATCCAATGTATATACCATGTTATACATACTATCTACAGAATGAAGAACAAAAAAATTCCTTTTCTAATGTTAACAGCATAATTTCAAATTCAACA
This sequence comes from Pituophis catenifer annectens, assembly GCF_029215685.1. Classification (NCBI taxonomy): domain Eukaryota; kingdom Metazoa; phylum Chordata; class Lepidosauria; order Squamata; family Colubridae; genus Pituophis; species Pituophis catenifer. The sequence goes on along the minus strand of NW_027256881.1, from coordinate 34,723,135 downwards.
ATTATAAAATGCAACCTGTCCTTCCTCATCAAAGAGATAAACCTGCTCTTTGTTACTTAGTTACTTTCCTATTCTAATATGCTTTCATGTAAGTCTTTTATATGAAAGTAGATTATTTCCTATGTTGTTACTTTAAATCCCTTCTTAATAAGGGAGCTCAATTATTCTTAAATCTTGGAGCAGACTTTTCTTTAACAAACATGTATGGAATCCTATTCCTGCTATTACAAAATTATTCAAGATAAGCAGGAACAGAAAGTTTACATTTTTCAAATCTGAAGTTTCTCAAGTGTGTATATTTATTGCCCTATACTTCTGAATTAAACTAGATATTAATAATACTCGGGTAATTTTCTGGATAAATTTTGGACCTGTGAAAGAGATCTAATCTAAGACACATATCCAAAATACATGTGGATTTCAATGTCTTCTGTACAGCCATTATCAACTATTCAGTGCAATTGCTGGTAAAGAGAGAGAATAGATGTATATAACATGAATATACATATAACATGCAGAAGTGAGAGATGGTAGGCTATGTTCTATATTCCACACCTTGCAGGATATTCATATAATCCTTCTGCTCATTTCAATGACCATGCCAGAGAGGATGATAGAGGTTAGGTAATATTTAATAATGTAATATCAATGTGGTGCAGATGCCTGCCTAAAATCATGCTTCCAATAACTTCTATGGAAATAAGAGTTGTGTTTTTCATGGGAAACATAAAGGTTCAGTGCAACAGGAATGGGTTACTTAAGTGAAAATAGAGATATGGCCAAAATGAAGGGATGCTGAATAAGAATAGATTAATGCATACATAAATTTTAGGTATGAAAGAAATGTGTTGAAGACATTTGGTGGCATATAGAGAATAAATGAAGATAGATAAAACAAATATATTAAGAGTTTATTCAACTTAATTAGAGATTGTCAGATGCTTTTCTTGATTTTTTTAATGTTTTTGTGGACAGCCTTTCATCAAGTGTCAGGAGTCATTGTTGAATCAACAGTATGCAACTACTTTAAATAAGAAACTTTGTCTGGGAACAAGCAAAAGACAAACTGGTTTGAAAGGAACAGAGGAAGAGTGGTGGGCTTTTATAGAAAGAAGAAAAATATATGAAACTGTATAGATCTACTAGAAGGGTTGTTTGAAAGGATAGAGAGGTAGAGTTAGAAAATAAATGATGAGGATAAACTAGATTCAGCTGTATTTCTTTTTCTTATTTCATGTTGTACTTTATTTGGGCTACTGGGCTATTTGTATTTTATATAATGTTATCTATCTCCAGATTAATGTACAGACAATTGTAGTAAAGTAAAGTTATGTAGTAAAGTTGTGCTATATAATGTATAGAAATTGAAGTAAGACAATATTAGCAGAAGCTTAAGGGTAAACAGTCAAGATATTTGCATGCAAAAATTACATTGCAAAAATATGAATGCTTGAAGTTTTATGCTTGTAGTCTTTGAGATCTATGAGATCCAAGTACTATGCCAGTGATCTGAATGATGTATTGCCTGCCATTTCCTTTGCATCTATATGGAATGCCATATAGAAAGCAAATCAACTGACTTTAACTGTAGATACTGAATATCATCAAATATGGGTATTAAAAAGTATCATTCTTGAAAAGGTTAGATGGCAGTATCAGAACTGCAAAAGAAAAAAAGTTACGGCTTCTTTAAAATGGTCTTTTCATTGAAAACTAAAGAGAAAAGTCTGATAATGGTCATATTTAGCAAGTGAGAAAATACATTTGAGAAAAAAAGTATTTTTAAAATTTCCAGTAACCTGCGGGATTTCAGAAGCTTTTGAGTAATCAGGGCTCAGGATCCATTACTAGCACTGACAGAAAAATTTTCCTGCAATTGGCAGACACTAAGTGGCTTATCCAGACCTGCCCACTGTCTTGAAATGAAAATGGTGCTTGATGTATTGCTGGTTCACATTTGAGACATATTACAGTAAGTGAAGAAAACTCAGGGAATGTATATTTTTCATGTCTCCACAAACTCTGAGTGCTTTGGACTCAGTTTGCCTTCTGCCCTACCTCAGTGATCCTGATCTAAGCAATCGTCACATTGCATTATGTGAGTTCAAGGGTTTAATAATATATTCCCTTTACAGTGTCATAGTCCTGATGTAACACTTTAGAGATTCCCAAATGGCAAACCCTTGAACAAACTGACATTTCTCAAGATAACTCCACAAAGGAAGATAAAATGAAGGGTTCATGGACAGAGTATCTGACCCTTAATATATTGCCAATTTACACCATTTTCTAAATTACAGTATTTTGTTTTAAAGTGTAATGTCAAATTCTGAAATGCTATAATGCAGCTGTCATTATGGTATAGAAGAATACTGTTCAGAAAACAGATCAGAGTGATTGGTAAGGTGACCTGTCAGGCTTCTTCCAGACATTTTTGTTTAGCATTCCAATGTGGTGTTGAAGTTAAACTTTTAGACTAAGACTGTTGAGACCCAGGTTCAAATGCATCTTCAAACATGAAAACTCACTGGCTCACTTTCAGCTAGTTGTTATCCCTCAGTCTCTCTTAATAGTTGACTTATTCAGGGTATTTTGTATCTTGTTCTATAGAACACAGAAATTAAAGAACACATCACATTTTGAATGCTTTAAGCCAAATTACCCAGCACCTCTAAAATAAAATAATCTTCTCTAAAATCTAGAAAATAGCTCTAAAAGAACAATTCAATGTTTGTTTAAAATAGCCTGTCATCCTTTTTAGGATTTCAGGGAAATGTACAGCATTTTTTTTTTACTATAACCTTATAACAGAAATAATATATCATTTTCTCCCTTAACAAATTAAAAAATACACCTAATTCAACTATTATCTGGCTGAATTAAAACATTTCATTTGATAATTCCAAGTCAAGCTTATTTGGAGAAGATAATTCAGTAAATTGGACACTAATGCAAACAAGCTGTTTTCTTTCTTGGTTTCCCCCTGTTTGTACATTATCTTTTAAAACCTTTGAAGAATTAATAAAGCACTATTGTTATTAAAAATGCACTTGCTGAACAGCATACTTCTGGCAAAGGACACACATGGAGAAAAGACTTATAAGATCTGAAGACGTGAACACACTGATTTGGAAGAGATTCCAGGGAGCTGATTCATTTAACCAGCTAGATGGCAGCACCAAGTCAAACTTGGCAAATTTCAAAAGCTAAGCAGGGTCCTATCTGGCAAGTATTTCTGTAAAAGATTCCCAAGAAATCTCCATAGCTACTGTGCCATCCTCATTATTCAGTGGATACTGAAGACAGAACGAATCTGAATCTTTAGAAATGAGATTATTCATTTCTAAAATGAAATTATTCATTTCTAAAGATACTCTGTTATCTTCATTACAAATGTAGTAAGTGGAAAGAAACTATGGTTTCCAAATGCCCCATCCTACATAGGCCATCCTACACAGGTAAAGCCAATTTTCACATGGGAATTTTCCTCACCTCACAAAGTTGTTGTTATGAGGAAAATAATAGTATTTTCCTATATATACTTCACCACTTCCAACTATATATACTTTGCCACTTCCTATATATACTTTGCCACTTTGAGTTATTTGTAAAAATAATAAATATGGGAGAAATAAATAAATGAAATAATTTAAATTATTTTTAAAAAGAGCCTTGGTAGTACAGTGGTCTAAGGCACCCTGTTATTAAGCTGGTTATTAAGACCAGCTGCCTGCAATTACTGCAGGTTCGAATCTCGCCAAGGCTCAAGGTTGACTCAGCCTTCCATCCTTTCTAAGGTAGGTAAATTGAGGACCCAGTTTGTGGGGGCAATAAGCTGACTTTGTATAAATATACAAAAGAATGAAGGCTATTGCATAGCGCATTGTAAGCCGCCCTGAGTCTCCGGAGAAGGGCGGCATATAAATCAAATTAAAAAAAAAATGAAAATAATTTAAATACTAATCCACATTGCAGTTTTAGACAAAATATAGGATTTTACTGGTTTTGAGGCTCTGATGTTTTAAATGCACATTTTATATTTGGAAATAGATAAATATAACAGCTCTGCCATGATTAAGAAGACAGAATAAGAACATTTAAGAACTTTCCTACCATGTGTAAATGATCCTATTCCATTCCAATTTAGTTCAGACTCTACTAAGCAGAGTGAGCTAACTGCCTCAAACAGCAGAATTTTGAAACCATGGAAGACAAAATATTGCATATCAATGTACTCTTTTTTGCTTTTACTGCCAAATAACATTAATGTATGCCCCTGAGATTTTTTACATTATATATTATAATACTTTGGTTGGCTTTTTATACAATGTATGATGATTTTTTGTGATTGGAAGAGAAATGGGACAGCTTTTTTTTTTTTTCAGGTAGCAAAATATTGGACACTATCCCTGGTCATATTAGGAATAACATAATTATCCCTTATTTTGTCACCATACTTTTTGTATGAAAATCCCTTATTTTCTCACCAAAAAGCTCAACAAAGAATGTTCTTTCTGTGCCAACTCAGAAAGCTCAAACTGCCCAAAGAGCTGCTGATTCAGTTCTACAGAGGACTTATTGAATCTGTCATCTGCACCTCTATAACTGTCTGATTTGCCTCTGCAACCAAACAAGACATACACAGAATTCAATGGATAATTAGAACTGAAGAAAAAACAGTTGCTACCAACCATTGAGGATCTGTATACTGCACGAGTCAAAAAGAGGGCTGTGAAAATATCTACAGACCCCTCTCATCATGGACATAAATTGTTTCAACTTCTACCCTCAAAAAGATCTTATAAGGCACTGCACACCAAAACAACTAGACACAAGGACAGTTTTTTCCCCGAATGCCATCACTCTGCTTAACAACTAATTTCCACAACACTGTCAAATAATTTACTAAGATTGTATTACTATAATTCTTCTCTTCTTTACTAGTATCTATCTCTTCCCACTTATTACTATAACCATGTTACTTGTATCTTTAAATTATGTTGTTTTTATTTGTTTCTTTGATAGCTTATTAGTAACCTTGACTATCACTAAGTGTTGTATCTTTTTATTCTTGATGAATGTATTTTATTCTCCTTATGTATACTGACAGCATATACACCTAAGGGAAATTCCTTGTGTGTCCAATCACACTTGGCCAATAAAGAATTCAATTCAATTCAATTCAATTCAATCCAATCCAATCCAATCCAATCCAATCCAATCCAATCCAATTCAATTCAATTCAATTCAATTCTACTCTACTCTACTCTGCTTTGCTCTGCTCTGCTCTGCTCTACTCTACTCTACTCTACTCTACTCTACTCTACTCTACTCTACATTTCTAGATATTTTCAAAGAAAAATATTATGGATTTTCCTTTAGATAGTAGCGCAGTTCAAGTCATCAGGTGTATTGCTAAAATCAAATAAACATATACTTTGATGCACAGGCAAATGCTTGTATTAAGATATGAAAAAAATGTGAAGTTTAGCAAAATGTACTTGGCTTTTCAGATTCATATTGAGCTTGATAAAGAGACAGTTTGCTCTAGGGATTAGAGTGAAGTACTTACAGTATGTTTATTTTTTATAATGGAAAATTCTGTATGTGCAGCAAAGAGGCAAATGTGCAAATTGAGAATAAAAAAGCAAATATGAATGATGCTAGCAAAAGTGATTCATATTTTGAAGATCTGCATTGCCAGACATTTGGAGTCTCATTTCTTTTAGGGCCCATTATATATTAACCTTACTAGGGCAGAATGACTAAGCCTCAATCATGTAGGCTGCTGACATCCAAATGCTTACTCAGAAGTGGCTTCATTGAATCAAATATGCATATATTAATGAATTAGCATTGAACTTTCATGTAAAGCTATCCGTAGTTTCTCTGTTTGGGAGGAAAAAAAAATATTCAAGAGACATTATAATTTCAAAACAATGTGTTAAAGGAAAAGAGAGGATGCTGTAGTGTCAGCCACAGCCTTGTGGCCATTCTAACACAATGTGTGTACTCTACATATTTAAGTGAATGCTACTTTACTTTTTTCCCCAAAGCAGTTTACAGTGCAGTTGGATAGATGACTGAGATACTAAAATCTCTAATCACGTTAGGCACCCATAATCAGTTAGTTAGTTCTTTGGATTTGGATTATAATTTTGCAATTTTAATAATTTTCCTCTAGGAGACTAGCAGAGTTGCAATTCAATTCTTCAGATTATGATAGGAAGCAGCCTTAAAGGCCATTTGTCCACTACTCAGTCTTATATAAAGTATTGATAATGCTTATCTTATTTTCTCCTTCCACATACCACAAAAACACTGTGAGAAGAAATGGAGCATTAGGAAACTTGTGCAGACCTCTCAGCTCTTCCCCAAATATCCATTTTTCTAATCAAGGGTGATGAACATGATATTTTGGATGAGAAGTAGAAGCTGTGAAGATGAGTCCCTTGTTTCTGCATACAGTATTCCTGATTGAGAACGCATAACTGTAGGCATGATGATGTTACTGAAGCCCCACCCATTTTGTACATACAGTACGTGAACATCAAATATGTTTAGAAGATATTGTGGCCCATCAGCAGCCAGCAGAGCTGGACAATGAGGAGGCTGGGGAGGAACCTGGGCCAGGCCTTGGGGCTGCGGAAAGCTCAGATGAGGGCTCTGCATCGGAGGCAGAGAGGGAGTTAGAAAGCAGTGAGGCAGAGGAACAGCTGGAGCCCATTCCCAGTGTGTGCATGCGCAGAGCTGCCAGAAGACAAGAACAATTAAAAAAGACGAGAACAATTAAGAAAGCAGGGTAGACTTGGGAGTAAGGCTACACCTTGGATATGATTATCCCCCCCTCCCACGACATAAAAGAGGAGCGAATGGGATGTGGATTTTTGCAGGAAGCAATTAGTTCATCTTGTTTCAAGATTGGAAAGTTCTGTTCGTGACTCTAGACTTTGTGCCAAGTTTGGCCTTGCTCTGCATTTGGAAATTGGTTTTCTGGCAGCGTTCCAAGTGAGATAAGGTGGGGGTAGAAACATTCCTCTGAAAGACTATTTGCCAAAGACTTGTTGACTGTGAATGAACGGAATTCAGAGTTGTATTAATAAAATAGGTTTTACTGGGATTAAGACTTTGCTTCATGCTTCCTAAGAAAGCCTAGGTCAGAACAGAAGAGGGACTTTGATCAGGAAAACACATCCACCATTTTGCAGATTTTGCAACCGCCCCTCCTTTGAGATGTACCTGCTCTCTGCCAAATCAAGTGGGGAGGGTCCCTAATGGTTGGTATTATATTCCTAAATGATATTTTCCAGGGAATAAAATGGTTCTGTATTATGTTTTAGCTGTTTCATTTCATAAATAAAGTTGGGGGAATGGCCTAAACATGATGATAGGTAAGAAGGTCCAAATCTAAGCTCTCTGTTTTGTTTTATCTTTAAACTTGCTTTTTTTTTTCATTTTTATAGACTTTACATTCATTTTATAGACTTTTAATATATTTTTTTATAAACTGTAATACTTGGTAGGTCATCTATCTATCTGCTCCAGCTACAATTCAATAAAATATAAAACTGAAGAATTGGGGGGAAAGGAAGAAGAGAATAGTGTGTGCATTCCACAACACAAACTACCCATATCCAGCAGAATGCGGATGAATACAAATTAAATAGACAATTTCAGTAACTCTGACCCTACTTCCCAAGTAGACATGACTCATAACTCTTTAGAATGGGATCTACAGACAGAAATTGAAAATCAACAGTTTATAAAACTTTCTTCTTCCCTTGTAGAAGAAACCTTCCCTACCCAGACTGCTGCCATTTTTTTAATCAGATGAATTGCTTATGCAAGATGGGGATGATATGAGTTTAAAAGTCTGTAAAAGACTTCATTGTTCTCTGAATGAATGAAGTTCTCTGTGAAGTTGTAAAGAATGTAAAAAACTTCATAACAAGGCAATAGCTGTTCACAGCAATAACAACAAAAAATGATCTTGATAATTGAATTTTTGACTTCAGTCAAAAATAAGGCTGACCTCCTAATGTCCTTTGAAAAGTATACTGTACCGAGAGTCACCCAAATAAACAGCTGAAGCTGTAAAGGCACCTGCTACTCACAACAACAGGCAATGAGTAACTTACAAGGATTTTAGAGCTGATCCCACTCCTGAATCTATTTATTTATATTTATTTTTTATTAATTTGTTTGTCAAACATGTACAGATAACAAGTATAGGTATGAACATAAACATAAACAAATACAAATAAATGGGGACAGTAAGATGGGGACAGTAGGCATGCTGGTGAGCTTATGCACACCCGCTTTATGGATCTCTTAAGAAGGGAGTGAGGTCCACGGTAAACAGTTTGAAGTTGAAACTGTGAGGGTTTGAGGCTGTAACAACAGAGTCAGGTAGAACATTCCAGGCATTGACCACTCTGTTGCTGAAATCATATTTCCTGCAATCAAATTTGGAGCGGTTTACCTTGAGTTTGTATCGATTGTTTGCCCATGTACTATTGTGATTAAAACTGAAGAAGTCATTGACAGGCAAGACGTTGTAGCAGACAATTTTGTGTACTATACTTAAATCGGACCGCAGGAGGTGCAATTCCAGATTGTCCAAGCCCAAAATTGTATGCCTAGTGGCATAGGGAATTCTATTATGAGTAGAGGAGTGGAGTACTCCTCTCATAAAATACCTCTGAACCCGCTCAATCATGGTAATGTCTGAAATACAGTGTGGGTTCCAGGCAGACAAGCTGTATTCAAGAATTGGTCTGGCAAAGGTTTTGTATGCCTTAGTTAGCAATACAATATTACCGGAGAAGAAACTTTGCAAAATTAAGTTAACGACTCTTAGTGCCTTTTTGGCAATGCTGTTACAGTGAGCTCTGGGGCTTAGATCGTTTGAGATGAGTACTCCTAAGAGTACTCCTAAATCCTAAATCCTAAATCTACTAGGAGAGAAAAAAATAACTGTGGAAGACTAAACTCTAAAGCACAAATAAGGCAAAGATGAGATAAGTGCGATTATTTATAGATCATTCAGATCATTCTGCAGATTTTGAACAATAGAGTGAACAGAAGGTGATGGGATTTCAAAAAGGCAATAATTCTGTCCTTGAGCAAGCTGCTTTTTGAAAGCTCCTTGATAGATTTAATACATGCTGAATGGTTCCACCTAGAAGCAAATTGCTAACATTTTTGGGACTTTGAACCCCATGCATTATAGTCTAGTGCTATGTAAAATACAATCAAATATGATTACTCAATAAATCAAGTTTGGTTTTTTTTTAAAAAAAAACACCAATATATAAATATGACATTAGGCAGGCATTTACTGGGAATGCTTTAATTTGTATTCCTGCACTAAGCAGACAATTGGACATGATAGTCTCTTCCAGTTTTATGATTCAATGATTCTAGGCTTACTGGAATAAATGGAGCTTAGATTAGTCAAGGTTAATGCTGGTGATTTGAAATAAAACTCTAACGTATGTATGTATGTATGTATGTATATATGTATGTATGTATGCATGCATGTATTCATCCATCCATCCATCCATCCATCCATCCATCCATCCATCCATCCATCCATCCATCCATCCATCCATCCATCTATCTATCTATCTATCTATCTATCTATCTATCTATCTATTTATTTATTATGCCACCCATCCCACTGATACAGGTGCTCTTCCTTAAGTATGACTATGTCTGAATCCTACCCCATATACACAGACCTTATTTTTAGAACCATACTATAGAGAGTGAACAAAAAAAAGCATTCTTTTCTTTTAAGAAAAACTAATTTCTATTTAAAAAATACAAGTACTCGGTAAACTATCATGTCCTACACTAGGTAAGTATTCTTAATAACTGGAAATCACTAGAAACCAGAGGCATCTCCTTCCCTGAGAGGAAAGAGAAAATGGATACCTCAAAAAGAATACTGAGTTAATAAGTTTTTGAAAAGTGAAGAAATGCAGAGAAACAAAGGAATCAAAGAGAACGAAAAAGAAGAAAAAAGAACCAAAAAAGAAAAGGTCAAACATGGTAATTAAAGTGCAAAAGTTCAACTGGATAATTTTTTCCCTCATTAACTTTGTAGCATTGAATTGCCTCATCTCTTAAATGTCACAGCTTGCCCATTATTATCTCTTTCCCTCTCCATGTAAAAGAATGCTCAGCTTCAAGTAGGGACATCAGATAATTTTCCCCTTGGACTCTCCAGTGATGAGTTTTGCTTTAATCCCCTGAAATGTATGGCTCACCCAAATTGACTTCCTTGCTATTCACTAGGCTTTGTAAATTCATATTTTCTTCTTTAATATTACTCTCAATAACTTCAGTGAAACCCATGTTTGACTGGGTACATCTAGGAATGATCTATAAACTATGCAAAAAGAAAGGTATCTACCAGTTACTAAATTCTGAGAAATATACAGTTCATTTTACTATAATATTGTACTTGAATAACATAAAATGTTGTACAACATATAAGTTACAGAAGTCTAAGTATCGGACCTACATCCAGAAAATATACACAAAACTAGAAAATCCATACAGATTGGTACTTTTAAAGGAGGTGAGAATATAATTTGTATGTGGTTTAGTGATTAAATTATTGTTTTAGGGCCTATGTCAGGGGTGTCAAACTCAAGTTGTCAGAGCAACGTCACGTGATGTTTCAGGACTTTTTTCCCCTTCGCTAAAAGGGGTGTGGCAGCACATGATGCATCTGGCCCATAGGCCAGGAGTTTGACAGCACTGGCTAGGTAATCCAATTTCAAATCCATCTTCAGCTACAGAAATTTACTAGCTATCTTTGGACCAAACTTGCTCTCTGACCAATATACCTCAGAAGGGTGTTATTGTGGGGAAAAATGGAGGATTGTTATATAACTGAACACCTGGAGCAGAAAGGAAGTATAATAAATGCTTTAACTACTATATATATATATGTATGTATGTATGTATGTATGTATGTATGTATGTATATGGTTTTAAAAAACAAACTTTATTAAAGTTAAAAAAATAAAAACTATACAAAATATTCACAACCATAAAATTACATAAGACAATACAAATCACAACATACAAACTAAGTATATATAAATCTTTATATACATACTACATATATTTTCAATATCAACTATGCTAAACTACCATGTTTCCTTGAAAATAAGACCGGGTCTTATTTTCTTTTGATACCCTCCCCCCCCCCCAAAAAAATGGCTCTGCTGCAGATTTGAGCTGGTGAGCTGTGTTGCTGTTGTTTGGCTTCGTGTTCGTGGCCGTGCTACCTCTTCATGGTGGGTGTCAGTCTGCTACCCACCATGAAGAGGTAGCACGGCCACGAACACGAAGCCAAACAACAGCAACATAGCTCACCAGCTCAAATCCCCCTGCTACTCAGACTAACCTGAGCACAACCAAGCCCCCACCTAAACAGAACACACACCCAGCCAATCAGAGCACAGCCAACCCCCCTTCCAATCAGAGCACAGCCAAACCCCCAACCAATCAGAACACACCTCCGCCCAATCAGAACACAGCCAAGCTCCCACCAAATCAGTTCACACCCCACTGGCAGTTAAAAGGAAGAAATAGCTGCGATCACACACATTGCTCCTAGAAGCATGAAGCCGAGAACACCAGCCTGAAGATGACGAATGAGACTTCGTCGAAACGTTGCCAAGAAACCTCCAATTTTATGTGGGAGAAAACCCGAATAACCAAAGACCTACATACAAACATCCGCAAAAACCTCAGAAAACATATATTATTATATGTATATGAAATCTTAATCTGTTCACTGCCCTGAGTCCTTCGGGAGAAGTGCAGTATAGAAATTCAATCAATCAATCAATCAATCAATCAATCAATATTACTCCCATCTTCAAAAATCAGGCTAGGGCTTATTTTTGGGCTAGGTCATATTTTCGGGGAAACATGGTAACACAGTATAATTTATTTTTGTGGGGGGTTATAAATATAATCTGTTTTGTGCCTTTTAGAGCTCTTTCAACATTACAAATTTCATTTAGACCAATGTACATCTTATGAGACAGTAACGGGGATTCCCTGATATTAAAAAAAAGTTATTAGAAACTCTTTATACCAATTGGGGTGCACAAACTGAATGTCTTCAGAGCTTCTTTAAAAGTTTATTTATCAAATTTATATCATGCCCATTGGGAGGCAAACTGGGAGGCAAACCACAAACAGTTGTAACCTTGGGTAGCATACATTACAATTCAATTCAATATTGTCAAATTGTAATTTTAAATGGGAAGAAGATATCAATTCCTAAATATATATATAAAAAATAATCAGTGGCAGGACACTTAAAGATTGAGCATGGTTCTCTGTTTCAAAAATCTTATAGATCCCTGCTCCATGTCCCCATGGCAACTACACCAAAGTGATTAAAGAACTGGATCTAGGCATTCCACAAATCTCATCTAAACATGGTTATGCAAGAAGCCATAGTACATAGTACCATTGAAATGTCATATGAAATGGCCTTTCATAATATATTAGCTATCCATTTCAGCAGCACATGAAACAGAAATAAGAAACAAATATAATAACTTGGAATAGCAAACAGAAATTGAACAGAAGGTTGACTCAGCCTTCCATCCTTTCGAGGTAGGTAAAATGAGGACCCGGTTTGTGGAGGCAATAAGCTGACTTTGTATATATATAAAAAAAGAACACCGCTGTGGGGGGCCGAAAGCCCTACTAAGCAGGTATACACAAAAGTATGAAGGCTATTGCTTAACGCATTGTAAGATGCCCTGAGTCTCCGGAAAAGGGCGGCATATAAATCGAACCAATAAATAAATAAATAAATAAATAAATAAATAAATGCAAAGTATTATTAATCTTATAATTTACTTTGGAAAGGATGTGGAACTTTGCATAAATCTTCTCTACCTTCCAGAAAATTATGTTGTTCTGCAGTGTAATCTCATCACTGAACTCACATAAAAGACTTCAAGTATTTTTTTTGTAAACATGCTGTATTATACTTCATATCTTCAGTTGCCACTGGAATTTCATGCAGCAAGGACCATAGCAGAGATACAACAGAAGATAGGATATAATCTTATTGGGAGCCTAAAATTCAAGAAAAGTCATATGAAGGTTTACAATTGTAGAAGAGGCAAAGGAGCTGGTTACTAAAATTATTTGTCTAATGACTAAAATATAATGCATGTCAAGCATTGGCATTTGTAAACCTCATTGACATTCAGAATTACAGTGAAATATCTATGGAAAGCCAATTTATGAATGATCCTGCATTGTACCAGTGAGGTTGAACAAATTAGTTTTTTATCCCTTCCAGCCCTTTCAGCTCTATGATGCAAACTAAAAGTATTAATCACCAGGAGTGAATAACTTCTGGGTTAAGTTTCTCAATTTTACAGTGAAGATCTTTAGGCAGCAATATCAACAGGGGAAAAGAAGACTGGCATAATACCGTGAAACAACTCACACAGACACAGACACAAATGACAGAAAGGGGTGGGGGGAAGAGATGAAGACATAAACATTGTAAACCCAAACTTGTGAAAATTGAAACTAAATAAACACCAGGTATATATATTACAGCAGTAAATTCATTAGCAACCCAGTAATTATGGATTGCTGGAGAAGACTTCTGCGAGTCCCTTGGACTGCAAGGCGATCAAACCGATCAGTCCTAGAGGAAATCAACCCTGACTGCTCTATAGAAGATCAGATCCTGAAAATGAAACTCAAATACTTTGGCCACCTAATGAGAAGGAAGAACTCACTGGAGAAGAGCCTAATGCTGGGAATGATTGAGGGCAAATTGATTGAGGGTTTAAGATTAAAGATTGATTTGTGAATTGTGTATGCATAAAATACATACATAAAATGGCAAAAATAAATAATTTTAAAAAACATATGATTAAAATATAGCTTAAAAAGAATTTGTTAGAGGTGTAGGTTTGCTATCTAACTTTGGCAAAAATAAAATAAAACTTAGTAATTAGACAATAACCACTTTTTGTATGAGTCTAATTTTCCTTCAGGGTTTTGGTTGACTCAGCAGCAGCCTTTTGGGAAATAAGAATTAAATCATGCATTTCTTTAAAAATAGAGCTGCCAGATTTTTTTTACCCAGTTAGACTGACCTGGAACAGACACTTAAGCACTGGACCTCGGACAGATAGTTTTTAAAATCTTGATCTAAGTATTGTGAAATATTTTGAAAAAAAGCAAGATAAAAAAGTGATATATGAGTGCATTCTATTTTCTCTCTCTTATATTTTATTTGATTGCTATTCAACGGATATGTGTGTATGTAAGCGTTTACTGGATTTGTATTTGAGGTTTTAGTTTTTTAAGCCACTTGTAGTCACCATGGGCTTCTCCGAACAGTGCAGAATCGGAACAATCGGTTCAGGTGAACGGGTCTGAAGCGGCAGCAGCCCATCTCTGGCTGGATGCATCATGTGCTGGCCACACCCATGCCTGTTTTAACGAAGGGGGAAAAAGTCCCAATACATCATGTGATGCTGTCATGATGACATGAGTTTGACACCCCTGTTCTATAGTATTACAGAGAAATGTTTTCTTCTCACAATTCTGCCTTCTGTTTTAATTCCATTCTGAGATATCTTCTGCTTTTATTTTCTCTGTTCATGCCCAAGATGTACAGCACTTGCACTTCTCCACATTCTGCTTTTCTCTGCTGTGCCTCTAAACTTTCTTTTCTCCTGAAACATCCACTACCTTTCAAGAAAAAAACCCTTATATTATTTGGCTGTTTTTGAGGCTCCCATATCTGTGTCAATGTTGCAAATATTTTTGTAAAACTGCAGGTCTAACACTGGGAAAAAAGCTCAAATGGGAAGGGAGGAAAGCAGTGGGGATACCAGTATTATATCTAAGCAGCCTGTTCTTCCATGGTTGTTTTTTATTGTTCTATGATTCTGAGCCAGTAGTGGGATTCAAATTCCATTGCTACCGGTTAGTTCGTGGGCGCTCACATGCAACGCTTCTGCACATGCGCAGAGACGTTCAGGCGGGTGGACGGAGCTTCCCGCCACCGCCGCTACCAGTTCGCCCAATCCAGGGTGAACCGGTAGCAACCCATCACTGTTCTGAGCAATATCCTATTCCAACTTGATTCAAATATTGCAGACTGTAACAATATTCTGATATCTAGGTCATTGTGCCATACGCATATATTTTCAATTGCAACCCTGTGCTTATTATCTAAAAGTAATACCCAACAAGTAAAATGGGATGTTCTTCTACTTATGTTCCCCTATGTTTTCTAAACCCAGTACAAAATACTAATTCGCTTGGTTGCAATGCTTTCATGGGGACTGATGTTATATTTACTATATTAGTAATCTTTCTATGAAAAATAATTTTTAACATTAAAAATTCATTCCCCTAAGAAAGCAGAAGAAAGCTAAAGGGTTTTTAATCTCATTTGAATTAGTAATCTGGGCCTTTCCTCTGGAGTGTTAAAATAATTGAGCAGATGTTAAAATATATGTAAACATAGAAAACCAGTCCAAAGAACTGATGTCTTCAGGACAGAAGATCATTGAGAGACAATGTTCTCTCAACTTGAGTAGTTTTTAGAATTTGCATAATCAGTAATATTTTAGAGAAGTGTAAGCCAACACACTTTCAATTTTTGGGAAGTTTCTCTGTGGACGGTAAATCTAGGCCAAATAGAATTCTTCATGTAGGAAAAACCACAGGTAAAGAGATTTGACGGCTAGAAAATTGGATAGTTTGTTGGCATGCACATAAAATAGAAATGATATACAAATTATAAAACTAGATGGTTTGTTGCCCTAATCACAGTTTATTAGAGAAATAAATAAAAATCTATATATGCTTAGGAAAAGGGAAAAACCCTATTTAGAGATAATCCCTTTATATAAACTAAATATTAGATCTTAGGAATCTAATATTTTCAATATTATATAGCAACTTGATTGGCATCATCAGCACAGCATTTCCTTCTTCTTCATAAGTGGAAAGTTTCACCAGAATTTAAGCACTAACCCCTCTCTTTAAGGATAAATAAGGAGCTTATACAAAGTAACAGATGCAAAACACTGTATAAATTTGGCTCAGAAATGAAGTTTCAAGTTTTCCTGGGGAAAAAAAGCCCTACAAGAAGTTGCCATCTTTTAACACCCTTCGAAATCCTTCTTCTAATTTACCAGAAGTTTTCTATCCTGAAACAGCTGCTCGCAAGTGACACTAAACTGCATAATTGAGACATAAATATTAATATGCAAATACACATCCTAATAATATCCATAACATTAGGGGGCCATGCACCTGTTCATACTCCAATGTAATATGTATACCATTGCTTAAGTTGCTGCAATTTTGCTGAAACAAACAAAATAACACCTGCTTCTCTGGTAACGAAACTCTTAGACTACATAGTAGAAATGTAGAATGTACCAGACATCCATTTACAAGGGAGATGCAAAGCAGGTTTGACTTAGCAAGTGTTTCTGGAAAATTAACATTTGAAAAATATAAGTGATTTTTTCTCTTTTTTATTATATAAAAGCTCATTGCATCTAAAGAATCATTTGTATTTGAATTATATAATGGGTGTCAAGATATAATTTAAACCTATCTTAGAAGTAGCAAAGAACATTCAAGTATATCTGAAATAAAGAAAAAATATCAAATACATCTGGCATGTTAGTATATAATATAAAATATGGAGCGGATATATTCCATTAAGCTTCATTTTTGTACATCCAGTAGCTGGAGGCATATTTATTGTTTATAGAACAGTGTTTCTCAACTTCAGCAACTTTAGGATGTATGAACTTCAATTCCCACCCTTCTGGCTGTAGAATTCAGGGAATTGAAGTCCACATATTTTATGGTTGATGACGTTAAAAAATATTGCCATAAAATGTGTATGCATATATGTACCTAGCAGACATGAAAACCTTATTACATATCATATTACGCTGAAATATGGTTTGATTTCAGTTGAAGGAAAGTATAATGGTGACTCTGGACCTCGAGGCTTTCTTCTTTCACTGGCAAAGCAGAACTGTAAAAACTCACCCTCCTTTGTCTCCGCAAGTCCATAGCAGGTTTGCCGAGGTCAATAGACAGCAAGCTCAGAGTTTTGAATAATACTTAAACAGATCTGTTGAAACCACCCACCAATTGCAGCAATTTATTCCTTGATTTGTTCTTAAATTTATTTGTGTAGGAGGTTGCAGAAATTTACCATTTTAGAGGATCATTATACCAGAAAATTTGAGAACGTCTGTTTTAAGATGTATGAACCAGGGGTAAAATGAAGTCTGCTACTAGTTTGCTTCATATGTGCTTTGCGTTCAGGCACTAACAAGCCTTTTCTGAGTCTGCAAAGGTAAGTAGAACAGCGAGGGGGGAATATCTGTTCCATGCAATTTACACTCGCTAGAAAGCAGGAAATCCTGCTTTCTAGCAAATATAACTTGTGCAGCACAGCTGATTGTCTTACAGCTGATCGTCGGAACTTTTTTTATTACTTTTTTAGTATTTTTTACTACCGGTTCTAGTGAACCGGTAGTAAAAAAAAATGCTGATTTTTTTTTTAAAAAAAGTTTTAATGGTCAGCTGTGCAACAATCAGTTGTGCTGCACAATTCTTGGAAGTTTTTTTTTATTTTTTTAAGCATTTTTTTACTACTGGTTCCGGCAAACCGGTAGCATTTTTTACTACCAGCCCAAATTCGTAGCATTTTACCCCTGGTATGAACCCAGTAATTGTGGTTTGTATACCATAAATTAAGACTTAGCATAAGGTATGATTCAGAAAACCATGTTTCAATCCAGTAAATTGTGTGTTAACAATTACAGCATAGAGTGCCAACATGCTTTGCCATGTTAGAATCAGAATAGAGCTTGGAGATTTTCTAGTCCAGCCCCCTGCAGGAGATCTTATACCATTTCAGACAAGTGACTGTTCAGTCTCTTCATAAAAACCTCCAGTGATGAAGCACCCATAATGTCTGAAGGCAAGCTGTTCCATTGGTTAATTGTCCTCACTGTTAGGAAGTTTCTCCTCAATTTCAGGTTGCTTCTCTCCTTGATTAGTTTTCATCCATTGTTTCTTGTCCTGCCCTCTGGTGCTTTGGAAAATAAATAGACCCCCTCCTCTTTGTGGCAGCCTCTCAAACACTGGATTACTGCTATCATGTCCCCTCTAGTTCTTCTTTTCTCTAGCCAAATCCTGGAACCGTTTTTCATATGTTTTAGACTTCAGGCCTTTAATCATCTTCTTTGCACTTTTTCCAAAGTTTCCACATCTTTTTTGTAATGTGGTGGCCAAAACTGGATCCAGTATTCCAGGTGTGGTATTACTAAGGCTTTATAAAGTGGCACTAATACTTCACATGATTTTGATTCTATCCCTTGGTTATACAACCAAGGATTGTATTAGCTTTTTGGCTGCTGCCGCACACTACTGACTCATATTTAAGTGATTGTCTGCTAAGACTCCAAGATCCTTCTCACAGTTACTGTTTTTGAGTCAGGTTTCACCTAATCTATACTTGTACCTTTGGTTTTTCCTTCCCAGGTGTAAAACCTTGCTTTTTTTCCACATTAAATTTCATTTTGTTGGATAAACCCATTGTTCAAGTCTGTCAAGATCTTTTTGGATCCTGAGCTTGTCTTCTGGGGTGTTGGCTATTCCTGCCAGGTTAATGTCATCTGCAAATTTGATGAGTTCCCCTTCTATTCTTATTGAAGAATACCGGGCCTAAGACAGAACCTTGTAGTACCTCACTGTTTACCTCCCTCCATGTAGTACCATTAAGGACTACGCTTTGAGTATGGTTTGCCAGCCACTTACAAATCCATCTGGTGATGATATTGTCTATCCCACATTTTTCTAGGTTACCAAGAAGTAGGTTGTGGTCTACTTTGTCAAATGCCTTGCTGAAGTCTAAATATACTATGTCCATAGCATTTCGCTGGTCTACTAATTTAGTCAGTTTGTCAAAGAATGAAATAAGATTGGTTTGGCATGATCTGTTTTTAACAAACCCATGCTGGCTCCTAGTTATAACTTTATTTGTTTCTATATGTTCACAGATCTGTTTTTTGATTATTTCTTTCAGTATCTTCCCAGGTATTGAGGTTAGGCTACTTGGTCTGTAGTTTCCTGACTCTGTTTTTTTTTTCCATTTTTTTTTTTTTTTTGGAAGATGGGAACCACATCAGTTCTTTTCCAATCCTCTGGTAGTTCTCCAGTGCTCCAAGATTTTTGGTAAATTGGGCTATAGTTTCTTTTTGTGTGAAGACTGATGCAAAGAATGTGTTAAGCAGTTCTGCTTATTCTCTACTGCCTGTTACTTCCTTGCTATCTTCTCTCTTTAGTGGACCTACTGTTTCCTTGACTTTTTTCTTGTTATTTATATGTTGAAAGAAACTTTTATTATTATTATTATTATTATTATTATTATTATTATTATTATTATTGACTTTTGTTGCAAGTCTTTGTTCATTCTGATGTGTGTGTGTGTGCTTTAGCACCACTTTAAACTGTGTTCCACAATTTAATATATTCTAGGGCAAGTAATGTACCGATTCAGCCTTTCAAGATACATTTAGAAACCCAAGCTAACAGCCATGGATTCCTTAAGAAAATAAATAGAAAATACAAAGAATGGCAGAATAAGGGCCCGATGAGAAACATTTAACTGCATATTGCCATTTCATCTCTTCAAACACTTAAGTAAGTGCAAATTGTGCAAACTAGAAATTTTGCTTCTTCACTGTTTTTAAATAGACTTAAGTAATGACCAAATTGAATCACTATCCTTGCAAGATTTTCTTTTAAGTGGAAAAAGTAGACCTTGATGAAAAAAGATTGCCTTTACTATCTCAACAGAAATGAATTCTTGAGTTAAAGGCAAGAGTATATTGAGGACAAAAGAAGTAAAATGAGAGAGAAGAGAGCTGGAGAGGAAGATGAGAGAAGGTTAAAGGAAGTTAAATTAGTCAGCTGAACTGAAGAGTAGCATTATTGCAAGAGAATCTTGTGGTGATTCTATGTCTAATGCTGTAATAAAAAACACTATAGTAAATAAACAAAAAATGGTAATACTGAACTGAAGCTCTGAGAGCTGAAGAAGCTTCTTGGTGAGAAGGGAAACGAATTCAAAGAAAAACCAGAAAGTCTAGTTGCCTCTTGAAAAAGCACCTTTAGGACAACCATGACCTGGATGACTGAGAATCTCCATAGACATCCACCTTGAGTTATTTATAAAATGTATAAACATGTAAAATAAATAAATATCTTATATCATACATAAAATTGTTATTGGAAAATATTAAATACAATCTATACCATAGGAAAACCTAACATATCATTTTTATTAGTGTAGAAAAAAAATCTCAGCCTTTTCAAAAATTGATAGGTTACACATTTTTTTAAGCTAGTCTTTGAACTATGGCACAATAAATTCTTTTTCAGGATTCAGTATAATCCTCTTGACTAACATAAATGTATTAAAACTTTTGAAACATTCTATAAAAGATGATATTCAATTAAATTCCACATATATCCAGAAGATAAATTGTTATGTTTACTATTTAATATAATTGAAAAAATTATCATTTGTGAAATAAGCATTAAAATACTTACCATTAACTGAGAATCCTTAAAATGAAATATTAATTGAAACACCACCATTAATTATTCTCAGCATTACTTTTTTAGATATTTTCATGACAATTAAAAGATATGAAGTAGATGTTTTCTTCCTCCCAACAGAGTTGGACCAATGAAGTTAATGTCCTTAGGCAAAAATCTCCCTATCTGTCCTGATACTTAGTGTTCTTTGAGCTTGGCTACTTTGCTTCCAGACATTTCATTAACTGACTAAGTAACATCATCAGTGCTGATGATGATATTACCTAATTGGGTAATGGAATGTCTGCAAGCAAACAAGCTCAGAGAGCACCAAGGACTCCACAGCTCAACCCCAATTATCTACTACTGGCAATACTAAAATACATATTCTCTCAACAGCTGCATACCTTCACATATATATTGGCAATGTAAAAGAAACAAATAGTGGGCTGTCATATTTTTTAACTCACATAAAATAATTTACTGTGTTTCTTGCTTTATCTATTTGTACTTGGATTTGCCCCTAATATAGAAAATGGACACAAATCTATGTAAATGAATCTTCTACCTAGTAACTTTCTAATAGGATACCTGCAAAGGCCCAAGCATATCTAGATAAGAATGTCCCTGGCCCTTTGCCCAAGGACAAACTTATTGTTAAAAGTAAGTGAAATTTAAAATATAAATGACAGATGATAACTTTGGGGACTTGTATGTACATTTTTGGAAAATGTATGCTCCATTGGACTGTCTGGGGGTGTCTTCCATTGCCTTGCAGGGGGTTCTGGTTGCAGAATACATATGGATTTGGATAATATTTCCCTTATGCTTCTGTCTGTGTTTTAAATCCTGTAGCAAATAAACATTTGTTGCATTGCCTGCACTCCCTAGGCATGATTGTTGCCTCTGGATCCTAACAGAACCACTTGGTGCTGCTGATCGCCATTGTAACAACATATACAAATATAGCTATGTTTGAAAAAATACTGTAGCTGAAGACATTTATTTATTTTGCACACATAGTTAAGGATGGTTCTAGACCATTGTTAGATCATCATAAAATTAACCACAGTCCTTCACTGGAACAATTTTTTTAGCTTATTACTTCAGTCTCTGATTAAAAGGTCAAAGTCAATCAAATCTTCAAAATGGCAACCAATATACAAAAAACAAGAGATGAAATGTTAACACCTTTGTGAATGGAACCAACAATAGATTTCATTCCTCGTACTAGGTTATATACCCAAGTACATAGGGAATTAATAAAATATGCCTTCATGAAAAGCCTAAAGTGCTAGGACAAGAAGTCTGAATTGGCAACATGACATTGCATCAAAAGAGAAATTTGAGGAGAGGAAAGCTAAAACAACTGTCACAGCATAGGTTTGGACCCAAATGAGACAGCAAAGAGTGCAGGTAGAAAGATCAGCCAACCAACTGCTACACTGGTCTAGCTTAGAGTATTTGGTTATAATTAAGTATGAACAAACTATTTTGTTTTCTGAAGCTATTTAAAACTGTGCAGAAGAAATGATCTTATTTATTGGTCAGAGTTATATTTCATATTATTTGGAGGGTGCATAATATTAATGAGGACTGGGAAATTTAACAGAATTAATGCAGAAAAAAGAATAATATTGCATATTTTCTCAGTGCTGATGTAATAAATCTGTTCTTGATTGTCATGTCACTCAATCAGTCCAAAAGGAAGTAAACACAGCAAGCATTACTCATTCCTTTGTAATATTTTGTATTACCCAATATATTCTCTAAAGCAGGGGTGTCAAACTTGATTTCATTGAGGGCCGCATCAGGGTTGTGTTTCACCTTGGGAGGCTGGGGTGAGTGTGGCCATGGTGGACGTGAGCATGATGCCCATGGGTGGGGTGCCCATGGCCAGCTCAATGTCACTAGTATCGGGGGCACCTGTGGTGGCCAAGTGCTAAGGCAGGTCTCCCCTCAGACCCTCCCTCACTCTCATTATAATCTCCCTCCCTCCCTCCCTTCCTTCTTCTTCTTTTTCCTTCCCTCTTCTTTCTTTTTTCTTCCTTCCCCTCTTTCCTTATTTTTACTCCCTTGCTCTTCTCATCTTTGCTTCTTTCTTTCTTTGTCTTTCCTCTTTCCCTTTCTCCTTTCCTGTCCTTTCTTGCATGCTCAAATACAAAAGAAAATCATATCTATTTTTGTTTTGTTTTTAGTTTGTTTTGCTAGCCCTCTTTCAGTGAAAATGGAGCCCGAGGGGGCTGTGCATGGCCCTCGGGCCCCATTTTGAGCTGCAACTGTCTCCTGCAGCCCTCTACCAGTGAAAACGGAGCTTGGGGGCATGTGCAGCCTTCCTGAGCTCCATTTTCGCTGGCAGAAGCATCAGGGGCCTGTCCTCTGCTGTTTCCAGCAAAGGGCCAGATGTAAGCACCCCCCACATGGGCTGGGTTCGGCCCACAGGCCTTGAGTTTGACAACCCTGCTCTAAAGTTTCATTCACAGTATATAGAGCAGTCACAGCTTCATACATTTTAAGAGCTTAAGAGCTAGAGACTCTTTCACCAGTTCCCATATTCCATATTAGAAAGAAGCAAATTCTGCTCCAATTTCCCAGCCAGTCGAAGAAAACGCGCAGCTGATCAGGGGCTGGGTCTACCCCTCTGTATATCAGCCAACATTCCCATCTCTATATCAATCAACATTCATTCCATACAAAACTTTAAAATGCATTGTCTAACAATCCTGAGCTGAAGCACAAAGAACGTCACATAGCTGTTGAATTTAAAGTGGAAGATGTATTTATTTATTTCCAAGGCAAAGGCTCTCACTGCAGAAATGATATTGGAGAAGAAAAGTTTATTACAATTACCTGTTTAAGAAATGTGAGCGCATTTGAAATCAACAGTATTCACCTATCCATCACTGACCCTTTTTTCCTCCCTCTGAGTAGAAAAACCATGTCAGATGTAAATGCCTTATTCTCTAATGTGTAAATAATGTATATATGGAACATCAGGGGTTAACTTATTCTTTGGACTTTAATGTATTCATAATTTACCACTCCCATTCCTGGCTCCACCCCTTGTATATATAAGGAGCCATCCTCCCCATTTTCCTTGCTTCTATCTTGAATATTCAGCGAATATAGAATGCCTATTATGATTAAAGAGAAATATATTTAAATCTCTAACTTCTATTATCTTTATTGAGTCTGATCCTGAAAATATTGCAACAAGCTGGTAGCAGAGGATGGTTAATTGACTCAATAAGTAATTAAAAATGTCCAAGAAAGATAGGCCCAACACCAGGGCCTACAGCAAAGAAATAGAAACTGATCAAGAGACAATCAACGAATCCACTAATGTGATTTCGAGAGAATCCGAAGAATACACCACTGAAGAAGAAGAACTGATGAGTGAAAATAACGACCAGGAAGAAATCGAGATAGAAAATAACGAACTCAGGTCAGAGATATTAAAGATACTAAAAAGCCAAAAGAATGATGAAAGCCTCATCGCGGACCTCCAGGAGATGCTGAGAAACAGCGGAGCAGCGAGAGAGAAAAACGTCATTAAAGAAAAACCCAAAGATCAAAAAACTGTGAGTGAAATGACTACTGAGAAAATAGTTGTAAAAAAGAAAAGATGTGACATCGCGCGAAATTTTGAATGGCAGCCATCTTGGTTTCAACGAACTTCAAAAGAGAGTGAAGCAGAGCCAATCAAAACGCTCAGTTCAAAATTTCTGGCGCGAAAAACGCTATCAGACGAAGAAAGTGAAAAAGAAGTCTCAAACTCTTCAGATGAACCAAAATCAGAAAGTGAAGACGATTTAACAAAGTCTCAAGTAAAGTCAGCAATGAAAACGCTTTTTGCTGCTTTTGGGCCAAGATTGAAAATTTCCAAGACATCAACAAAGAAGCAAGAAATCAAACCGACAACTCAAGACCTGCACGCTCCCATCCTGACTTCGAAAACGACGACACCCGAGCCCAGAGAGCCATGCCGATTCCGTCCTACACCGCAGACAGAATCGAGTGCCAGCGCACACAAGAGAAAGAGAAGAACCGTCGCCATCACCAAAGCCCCAAAAACCGAGCCAGAGACCGACTCATCTGAAGAGGAGCGGATCGAGAGAGCTGAAATGGAGAGAACCTTCCACAACGGCGCCAAAGAAGAAATGAGCAACGCGCATGTGCAAAACTACGTAGACGGCCCCGAAAGACTTGAACTGGCCAGAGAACCGCGCAGACTCGTTACAAGCATCCCAATGCCGTTCTGTAATTTCCTGCACTTGAGAGACCACGGACTGCCTCAGGTTGTAAGTAATGGACAAAATAATGTGGGGAATTTACCCAGTGACTTCCCAAAACTTAGAGTTGATGGCATTAATTTACAAGAGTGGTACCAACAGCTTCAGGTTATTTTTATGAAAGAAAATTTACTATTCTTTATAACTAGTCCTCCAAGAAGACCTTGGACTTTAAAAATAGATTGTTTACATCATAGAGCATTTTTCATAATAATTTCTAGCGTGTCTCCTGCAATGTATCATAGCATCAAACCAAACCTAACTGTATCAGAAATAATTCAATGCATGTTTAATCTATTTCACAGCGATAGCGTAGCCACAACCACAAGAATGTCTAAGGATTTCTTTTCTTCTAGAGTGAAACCAGGGGTTTCTATAAGTGAGCATTTGATAAATCTAAACAAAATAAGAGCTGAGCTGCAATTGAGGGGGGAAGTGATTTCAGATCAAACAATGAAAAGTGTTATTATCAATTCACTTGATCCATCATGGGATAGCTTTATGTCACACTTAGATACCATTAATTTGGGATATTTATCAATAGAAAGTCTATCTAACAAATTGATAGCAGAAGACAATTCAAGAAAAAATCGTTTCAGTAACCAAACAGAACACAAATCTTTTAGGAAAGTAGTCTTTCAAGATAAATATAATGAGGCCTTTAGATACCACAATTGTGGATCCAGGGAACACAGTAGAAGAGATTGTCACAAAGTCCCAAGGGAGAGACATAGGCCAGAATATAGGAGCAAATACAATTACAGACAATCTTCCACAGATAGACACAAATATAGAAGTCCACCAAATTACAGAGAAAGTAGAGGGGGTAGAGAAAATTCAAAAGAGAGAAAATCTGGGTCACTAAATGGGCTAAATAAACAAGACAGCACCAGAACACAACAAGATGAGAACAATAATTGGCTTATTGATTCTGGTGCAACAAATCACACCACTAACAACAAAAGTATATTATCTTCATTTACAGAAGATAAGTTTGTGATAAAGGTAGCTAATCAAGAAAAGGTTCAAGTATTAGGCAGAGGAAATGTGACCTTGCCTGGTTTAGGGAAAATAGAGGGGGTATTATTAATCCCAGAAATACCTCACAACATACTGAGTGCTATAAAACTAAGCAGAGAATCTGACATCAATATAGTTTTCTCAAAGGGGAAAGCAACTATAGAAAAGAACAAAACAAATGTAGGCACTGTGATGATAAAAGGGGGTCTACCCTATCTGATAACCAAAGAAAGATGGTTACATAACATTGATTCAAATATGGAAGATTGTATTGAAGCAGATGATGAAAATGTCAGTAACAGTGACAATGATGAATGTAAAATAACTCATGATAACAAAAATACACACAATGAGAAGAAACCAAAAATAGGTAAACCAATTCATGATGAGTGTGCTCACATCTTACATAGGAAGTTAGGACATGCAAGCTTTCCTGTAGTACAAAAAATGACTGAACACGCAGAAGGTGTCAAAATAAAAAATTGTGAAAATTATTTGGAATGCTCAGTATGTAAATCCACCAAACTAAAAACCAGTCCCAGACCAAAAAAATCTAACAGATCAACCAACAATATTTTTGATTTGGTACATATGGACTTAGTTGGTCCATTAACTCCATCAATTACCTATAGAAAACGTTACTTCCTAACAATAGTGGATGATTACAGTCGCTATGGTTTTGTTTACACATTAAAGCACAAGGATGAAACCTTTCAGAAATTTAAGGAATTCTACAAACGCATAGAAACACAACATAATATTAGAATAAAACAAATTATGACAGATAGGGGATGTGAATTCATGTCTAAAGAATTCTCCCAATGGTTAAAGGATAGAGGGATGCTACATTTCACGTCCAATCCATTTTCTGCATTTCAAAATGGGATTGCAGAGAGAAAGAATTCCACACTACAAACCATGATTAGATGCACATTAGAGGATGCTGGTTTAGGCAAACAATTTTGGTCAGAAGCCTTACATTATTCAAATTACACTCAAAATAGGACATGGTCCAGTATTGTGAATAAGACACCATATGAGGTGATGTACAATAGAAAACCCAAATTAGCACACATGCACATATTTGGAGTTACTGCAGACGTACACATACCTAAACAATTGAGGAGAAAGGGAGAAAACGTATCCAGGAGATTAAGATTCATGGGATACGAAACTGGAACCAAAGGGTACAGATTCATTGATAATAATAACAAATTTATAGTATCCAGAACAGCTGTGTTCCATGAGCAGGCCAATTGGTCTAAATTGCACCTTAATGAAATATTTCCTAATAAAAGCAAAGATAATATATCTTGCGAGGAAGGAATAACAGAAAATCAAAGTATTAACAAAAGTAAGAACAAAACCAAAACTTGGACAAATAGTCAGCATAAAATAAAGACAGACACATTAACAAAAAAGGAAGCTAGATATTTGCATGACAACCATAGCAAACCTGAAAGAAATATTAGAAACAATAGAAACCAAATACCAAATAAATACAAAGATTACATAATGCATATGGATAGAGAACAAATAACACCTAATACATATGAGGAAGTATTGAAACTTCCCCGTGAAGAAAGAGAAAAATGGGAACTAGCTATGGAAAAAGAGATGGAAAGTTTACAAGGATTAAATGTATTCACACCTGCGATCGCACCTAAGGATAAAACAATTATAGGTACCAGGTGGATTTATAAAATTAAGAATTTAGAAGGAGGTAATACCTTATACAAGGCCAGACTAGTTGCACAAGGTTATGCACAAAAATATCCAGAAGACTATACTGACACATATTCACCAACAGTGAGAACAGAGAGTGTCAAAACAGCTCTTGTAGTAGCATCTGCACTCAATCTGGACGTGTTTCAATATGACATACAGACTGCATACTTACACGCAAAATTAGATAAGGAAATATATGTAAGAGCACCACACAGTCAATACACTAATAAGAACGAAATTTGGTTATTAAATAAGAGTCTGTACGGATTGAAGCAATCTGGCAAAAGATGGTACGATTGTTTGGTAAAAGTACTTAAAACCATGGATTTCAACGCCACCACTGCTGATAACTGTTTCTTTGTAAAAAAGAGTAATGATCATATTGAATTTGTATTAATTTATGTGGATGATATTTTATATATTGGAAAGCATAAAGAGAGCAGGGAAATCTTTGTAAATAAGTTAAACGAACACTTCTCATTGAAATCACTAGGTAGAGTGAACAAATACCTTGGTGTACAAATTAACAAAACAAAAAGGGGATTCAAACTTACTCAGAAAGATAAAATCATTGAACTCCTAAACAAATGTAACTTAAATAATGCCAAAACATGTGACACACCTATGCAAACTGATTTTCTCAGAAACATTGATGAATCTTCCCCTGAGTTTAAAGACAACACATTTTACAGATCAGTTATAGGTTCACTCCTTTATATATCTAATTGGACTAGGCCAGATATTGCATTACCTCTCAATTTATTGTCAAGATATGTTAGCAGACCAACCTTGTATCATTGGGAAGCTGTCAAAAGAATTTTAAGATATCTGAAAAGTACATTAGATTTTTGTTTAATATTGGAACCCAATAATGACAAAGAACCAAAAATTACTTGTTATGCTGATGCAGATTGGGCTGGTGATACATCATGCAGAAAGAGTACCTCTGGTTATGTTTTTCTATTGAACGATTGTCCAGTTTACTGGTATACTGGTAAACAAGAACTGGTAGCCACTTCTACCACAGAAGCGGAATATGTTTGCTTGTCTAAAGCTGCAAATAACCTTGTATGGTTCAATGATTTGATCACAGATATTTGGAAGAAACCTACTTTACCATTTATTATGCATGAAGACAATAAAGCGGCCATTGAAATATCTAGATCCGATGCAATTGGACAAAGGTCCAGGCATATTGATATAAAATTTAAGCACGTGAGACAACTATCTCAAGACGGATTCATCAAAGCAATACATTGTGATACTTCTGAACAATTAGCTGACATATTAACAAAACCCTTACCTTCTAAACAACACAAATATTTAACTTCTAAATTATATGTATTATATTGTCCTGAATCTGAATGTAACTGGTGTTGTATAACGAACCGGCATTTAGAGGGGGATTTGTCAGATGTAAATGCCTTATTCTCTAATGTGTAAATAATGTATATATGGAACATCAGGGGTTAACTTATTCTTTGGACTTTAATGTATTCATAATTTACCACTCCCATTCCTGGCTCCACCCCTTGTATATATAAGGAGCCATCCTCCCCATTTTCCTTGCTTCTATCTTGAATATTCAGCGAATATAGAATGCCTATTATGATTAAAGAGAAATATATTTAAATCTCTAACTTCTATTATCTTTATTGAGTCTGATCCTGAAAATATTGCAACAAACCATATCCTATTTTTGCTAGGTTATGATATGGCTTTAATATGCTGCTTACTATCCAGTCATGAATGCATTTAAGTTTAGCATATTCTATACATAGTTTGAAAATTAAACTGAAAAACTGGCAACCAACCAAAGAGATCCTTCTCTGTTACCTTGTATATGTATTCTATGTACATATATATTACAAATGTCTGAATATCTTGCCTTGTATCTTAGGTTTTACAGGGTTTAGAAATTTGCTTTTAAAAATGCCTAGGCTGAGTATATGTCAAGTAATTTATACTATATCTGGATGCTAAAAATGATTTAAATACTGTGTTTCCCCAAAAATAAAACCCTGTCTTATATTTTTTTGAACCCTGAAATAAGTGCTTGACCTTATTGCCATGTGCTCAAAAGCCCAATTGGGTTTATAATCAGCGGATGTCTTATTTTGGGAAAAACAGGGTAAGTAACTAAGGGATATCCTTTAGTTTATATTTTTATCCTGCCATGTATTTATATTTTTACAAGATTATAACATTTCCATTACAATTTTTCATTATTAAAAATAATTTGAAGTATACGGTAAGTATTTTCCAGCTACTTTGATTTTTAGTTTGATTTTTATTATATAAAACACAAAATACTTAGATTTTTAAATCTAAGATGCATATACTGTGGTTCATATCTATACATTTTAAGGGTGTGTATATACTAGGAATATAACAGTTTAAACCAACTCATTTTAGCACAGCCACTGTAATTTTTATAGTTATTGCAACATCTTGGAATTATGACAGTGACTGCTGAATCATACATTTAATATGGTGAGAACATTGTGTTCTTGGTCAGAGGGTCTTTATTACAGATTCCAGGATAAATGGTAATTTAAACCTCTTTATAGAAGTTTGAGGCATAGTACTTTTTCAGTCCTTCATTTTGTCTGGTTGTGCACTTCTCTTCAAAGTCCCTTCTTTTATTGTGTGCTGCAATCTCTCCCGAGACTTGTTCTATAATACTCTGTAGTACATG
Source organism: Pituophis catenifer annectens (assembly GCF_029215685.1). NCBI lineage: Eukaryota > Metazoa > Chordata > Lepidosauria > Squamata > Colubridae > Pituophis > Pituophis catenifer. Next base: position 34,692,727 of record NW_027256881.1, on the reverse strand, counting down.
GCAGAGTGTGAAGATGATAAAGGCTGGTGATTCCTAAAATATGGTATAATTTGTATTATCAGAGAGTTTTCAAGTTATATTACCAATGAAATATAATGTTGGAGGAATATGAAAAGAAATTAAAGTTTTGTATAGAAGTGAGAGATTCTAGGTTCTAATCTTTCCACATCAATCGTACTATGTCTCAGAATTATTTATTTCTCAGGTTATTCTGAAGTTGAAATGGTGTGACAGACAATATATGCTGGACTAAGGTAATCCTTAGAGGAAAAATGGAATAAAAATATAAATCTCTTTTTGACTGGAGAGTATATTGGCAGTTTATTCATGCTTTGTTCCACAGTTGCTATTTAATTTAATTGCTTTAATTGCTTTAATCTTATGCCACAATATAATTCTACAATATTCTATGCAAATGACAGAATTATTTGCTTTTTTATTTTGTGTTCATTCAGATTTTATATTTTCAAGATTTCTTTTTCCTTACATTTCTTACTCTTTACAAATCTATGAAGTGCATTTTCCTTCCTTACTGCCTTTAAAGGCAACTCTGCTGTTTATTAATTCTTAAACAAGTTAAAATTCCAATTGCTCTATTTAAAATCACCTAATTCAATGAATGAAATCCAACCACATAACATTACTTTGTTCTTGTTAATTTATGAACTCAGTTAATTTTGAAATCATTGGATTTATAAATAACATTCAGAGATGAAAAAATATGAATAAATTTCCAACTTTGTTATCTACACACTCATAACTATTTTTAAATCATAAGTGATTGCCAATAGTTCATCCTTAGTGTTATTTTTGTCTTTATAATTGAGGGACTTTTTTTTTCATGAAAACAACTGAAAGGCCACTACTGCTTTACCAGAGATTGCTTCACCATCACACAATATTGCCTGAACACTGCCCTTGTTGACATCCCTAGAAAGAACTGAAAAATGTGCATGACTTTGATGTCACGAAATGAATTAAGGTATTATAAATGCTGCATTGGAAAAGAAAGTGACAAGGCAATTAACTGCTTTTCCTAAAGTAAAGTTCTCTTCCAGACAAATCTGGAATGCATCTGTACTTATTTTGTTTTAAAGGAAGCAAAAACAATCCACAAAACAATTCAAACAAAGTTATGAATCTTCTCCAATTGTCTCACTAATATGTGAAATATCGAAAATCACTTAACATTTCATTGCTTTCATCTACAAGCATTTTCTCATGAACATTCATCTGTGAGATGCTCCACAGCCATGAATGAATGAATATTTTTATTACGGTCACTGACCAGATTTGCAAACAAAAACACATTAAGCCATACCTTTCAATTTACATAAGTGTCAACTTCATAGTGCACTGTACTATTGTTATGGGGGCTCAATTTCATATACAACATAGGCTTAATCTTGATATATGGCATTTTAAATTTACCAAGGCACTATTACTTATTTAAAAAGAAGGTATGGATTTTTACAGTTACATTACAGATTATCTGTTAATGGTATTTGCCAAATTATTTTCTATAGCAACAATTTTATTTATATCACTTTAGATACCTGTATTTATTCTCTGTTTGCAGACAATCTTCTGACATTTTTCACCTTCTCCCATTTAAACAGACGAATCTAAGACTATTTCATTATTTAAATTTCATGAGCAAATTGAATTTGCAAGGTTCAGTTATAGATCAGCAATTGAGGAAAAATAATTCACTGAACTCTGCCATGCAATTTAAATGAACTGTCTAGTGGTTTGTAGTATACACAAACACAGTAGTATACACAAGTGTATTTATGATGTATTTTAAAGTCAAAATGGCTTTGGGAATTTTTTGTTCTAGAAATGCTCAAAAATCACAAAATTTGGTAGGAGAAAAAACCATCTGAAAGATTTATCCAGTCATGGATTATTCAATCCTTCCACAATTTTGATGCCATGTAGATATTTTATCCTTCAGTTATCTAATTCCCATCAACTCATAGAATTCATTTCAATTTTCATTTTGTATAAATTTAATATAATTAATATATTGAATTACATTTTCAATATGCTCAAAATAGTCTTATTAAAGGCTATTTAAATAATAATTATAAAATAACCTTTTTGATTTTGTTTCTTCATAATTTAAAATATTTTGAATGTTCTTGCTTTATATACACATTTCCAGGCTTTGTCCTGAATGGCAGATCAGGCAGAAAAAAATATGGGTAGAAACCATCATGTAACTCACTACCAGAAGAAACATCCAAGGCTGACATGGGCTCTTGGTTGTTTTCAGCCTGCAGTACAATGATGAGTTGCCCCCGGTTCGCACCAGTTCTATAGAACTGGTAGTAAAACTGGTGGGAGGCTCTGCCCACCAACCCCAATGTCATCAGAACACTTCTGTGCATGCGCAGAAGAGTGTGTTTGTGTGCAAAGCAAACATGCGTGTGTGGCCCCGTTGCGAACAGGTAGTAAAGGTAAGTAGAACCCACCCTTGCTGTAGTAGTACGGGAAAAAAACTGACTCAAGAGCATGTGTTATCCACAATGTTTCATCATTTCTGAGCCCCGAAAATGGCAGGATGTTTGTGCATTGGAAAATTGACATAAGCAGGTACAGTGGGGCAGGGGAACATGATTGGTGCTATAAAACACACAAAAAAAATCCCTCTTGCCTTAGCCTTCCTAATCTAAAGAAGGGATTTGCAAACTATATTTCATTGAAGTTAAAAGTTCTATGAGAATATCATAGGTTCTCTAAGGGAATAAAAAACAACAAAACAAACTCTTCAGTAAAATGCAGCTAATAAAATAACCAGTGCTATAGCTTCCACAATTATTTTTTTTTAAGATACGCTGGAAATAGAGATGAGGGAAGGGCTGCCAGTTAGAAGTCCAGCTTCCAAGACTTAGGATAATTCACTGCTTTGTCTTGATCAGGAGTTCAGAGTTTCTTTTTAAAGTAACCAGTTCTATGAGCTTGAAAACCCATGTTGTAGATTTTCTGATTGAAGATGTTGAGCACTTATCCATTATCTGTTAAAAGTTCATGAATCTTAGTAGGGAACATCACTGGTCTCCCCATAGAAAATTTGTAATAAAAAAAAAAGTTATATATCTAAAAGATTTTAAAAGTTTTTGGATATTTATGTGTAAAAATAAAAGCTATTTAATGCATCCCTCCTCCCCCAAGTTTTTGACATATAGAATAGTTTATTTGGCCAAATGTGATAACACACGCAAAGAATTTGCCTCTGGTGCAGAAGCTCTCAGTGTATATGCAAAACAACAGAGTAATAATAATCATAATAATGATACCAATAATAGAATGGTATAATGTCTACTATATCTTATTCAGATATTTCTGTGCCTACAAGATGCACTAAAGCTATTTGTGCTTGATTAATTACTTAGGTTTGGTGATCAGGAACCAGATAAAAGGGTAAATCCTGATACTAGCATCTTGTATTATTTAACTGTGTTTTCCATAGTATCCTTAATCTTCTTGGGATCCACCAAAATTCCAAGTGATTACAGAATGCAGATACCTGAAAGCAAGTGCTTGGTTCTGAAGCCTTGTCTGCAGATTGGGGGGGGGGGAGTTTTAAAGAGGGACAGATTTCATGGCCACTATCTATTAGGAAAGGAGGTGGAAGAAGGCCACATAAATGGGCCTTCTTCCACCTCCCATTCTTGCCCATTCAATTAAATGGGCAAGAATAAATGACAAAGCCTAACATGTTAAGAATAGAAACTAAACAAGCAGAACTCCAGTGGAGATGCCCATAAACAGCAATGAGAGTTACTAGTCCAATGGTGAAATCCATTTTTTTTTACTACCGGTTCTGTGGGCATGGCTTGGTAGGCATGGTGTGGCTTGGTGGGCATGGCTTGGTGGTCGTGGCAGGGAAGGATACTGCAAAATCTCCATTCCCACCCCACTCCAGGGAAGGATACTGAAAAATCTCCATTTCCAACCCACTCCAGGGGAAGGATACGACAAAATCCCCATTCCCATCCAACTCTGGGACCAGCCAAAGGTGGCATTTGCTGGTTCTCCAAACTACTCAAAATTTCCACTACCGGTCCTCCTGAACCTGTCAGAACCTGCTGGATTTCACCCCTGTACTAGACATATCAGTCAAGATGATTCAGTAGATAGAGAGAAAAACAGGAGAAAGTCTTATTTATTTCTTTGCTATGTGTGGGGCTCTGTATATTCATGAATTAACGTGAAGAAAAGATAAAAATGGATAATGGATAATGATTAATGGATGCTGTGCACTGATAGAGTATTATAATAACTCTCTTTTTCTGTGTATAAATGCATGTACATGCATATCCTGAATGTCAGAATTATGACTTTGATTTTGGTGCTCTCTCTATATATCTGCCATGTATTGGGAGAATTATATATCATTTAATTTTATTGATTTCATCTGTCTATGAAATTAGCGTTTGCTACTACTTGAACTACTATTATGGTAGTATCTATAACATATTTCAAAATGTAAAATATGCCTTTCACTACAAAATATTGGAGGATGTAAGTATGGTTTTGAAAAATCTTTTAGAGCAGAAATAGAGTGGGCCTTTAAAAGGAATGACCTTTGAGGGAAATATATGACTTCCTTAGATGTGAAACAAAAAGTTGAATTTCAAGATATACTTTGAATTTTTAGCCAAGAAGTATAGGAGGCAGATGAATATATAGAGATACTTGAATTATTGCAAGCTTCTTGGTTGTCATTGTTATAGCCTAAGGATGTAATCAAAGATATAGATTGTTTCCAATGAAGCATGTACTTAGAATGCTCACATTTCAGTAAGTGGAGTTAATATTTCACCAAATAAAAAATAAAGTAATATTTAAAATAATAACAATAATTTAAAATGCACTGACTATTATCCTCTATTGCAGTGATGTAGACTATTTCAAAAAGAAAAAGTTGGTGGAATGGGAAGACCAACAGCTGCTTGTTGGTACATCAGGTACAATATGAAAGGACACTGCCATTCACTTGTTTCACTTGAAGGACCATACTTCTGCAGATCTGGGACATGATGGAATGAGAATAGACCTGCCCCATCTTGCATTCCTTCTTTACCAAGACACACAGTTATTTAAAACAAAGAACAAGAGAAAAACAGTTTCCTTTTCTATTGCTATTTAAACATCCATCAGAGAAAAAATTAAGTCATAAGTTATAATCAGTTCTATAAAGATAAGATATCAATAGCACAGTTCATGTATAAGATCTTCTGTAACAAATCACTGATTCAACCAGCTTTAAGCAAATATCATTGCTTAAGTTATAATCCACATGTATACTTTGATTTAGTCAAACAAGGAAAATATTTTTATTTTGTATTTTTAGATATTTGTTCAACTTGAATCTTACAATCAAGATTCCAAGTTATAAGCTCGTAGTATGGATTTTTATTGTATATCTTTATTTATCATAAGTAAAACAATATTGTTCTCACATAATTATAATAGTTTGACTATAATAGTTTGAAACATTGATGAAATTTGATTTTCATTGAGTTACTTTGAGTAAGTTGGAGAATTGGTGGAAAGCAGCTTAGCATAAATCATATTTTAACTGTTACAACATTTGTGGAGATAAAATAGTGCTAAGTGCTCAATTTGTACTTATAGTACTTTATCATGCTGAAGAAATAAAAATAAAGAGCCCTAATAGTGCAATGGTTAGAATGCACTATCGCAAGCAAACTCTGCCCACAGACTGAAGTTCCATTCTGGGGCTCAAGGTTGACTCGGCCTTCCATCCTTCCAAGATCAGTAAAATGAGAATCCTAACTGTTGGGGGCAATATGCTGACTCTGTAAACCACCCAGAGAGTGCTGTAAAGCTCTATGGAGTAGTATATAAGTGCTACTGCTATTTCTGAAAGGGCATGAAGGTATTCAGGCAACTGCATAATATATCAGACCTAATTATATTCTCAAAAATATGATTATTTTCTCTAATGACCCAGACCTTTTGCCAATATCTGTGATATTCTATTAATAGATTTGTATTCTCTAAATTCTATCTAAATATATTTAGTAGATTACCATGAACAGGTAGATCACCATTCTGAATCCTTGTTACTAATCCCCCTAATTTGTCTATGTACATGAAACACCACTTTTCTTTGGTACATGTACAGAGCAGTGGGGGGTTGCCCCCAGTTTGGACCAGTTTGCAAGAACCGGTAGTAAAACTGGTGGGAGGCCCCACCCACCACCCCGGATGTTGTCATCGGCAATCTGCGCTTGCAATCCCATTGTGAACCGGTAGTAATGGTAAGTAGAACCCACTCCTGGTACAGAGCCACATACACATACCAATTCCTTGTGAGATTAATACATATTTAATAGCAGTAATAAACAGAGAGATAATAAGGAAATAGGTGAAAGTTAGAAAGATACAGACACTTTTAACAGTTTGTTTAGCAAATTTTATTTTATTTTATTTTTTTTATTTATTATTGAATTTCTATACCGCCCTACTCCCGAAGGACTCAGGGCGGTGCACAGCCATGAAATAAAACACATAGATATACAAAATTTAAAATCGAATAAAATGAATTAAATAAATTTGGCTGAATTAATACCCATAATTTAAGATACCCATATTTTAAAATACATTAAAAATTTAGAATTTACACTTAAAAGGGAGAAGATTTAGGCGAGGCCAGCTTGATGAAATAAAAGCGTCTTCAACTCGCGGCGGAAGGTGCGCAGATCCGGAATCCTCCGTATCTCTGGGGGGAGCTCATTCCAGAACATCGGTGCTCCCACAGAGAAGGCTCTCCCCCTAGGGGCCGACAGCCGACATTGTTTGGCCAACGGCACCTGGAGGAGCCCCTCTCTGTGGGAGCGTACTGGTCGGTGGGAGGCTGTTGATGGTAGTAGGCGGTCCCGTAAGTAACCAGGTCCCAAGCCATGGAGCGCTTTAAAGGTGGTAACCAGAACCTTGAAGCGCACCCGGAAGACCACCGGGAGCCAGTGCAGCTCGCGCAGGAGAGGTGTTACATGGGAGCTCCATGTTGCTCCCATAACCACCAGCGCGGCCACACTCTGCGCCAGTTGGAGCCTCCGGGTGCACCTCAAGGGGAGCCCCATGTAGAGAGCATTACAATAGTCCAGACGAGAGGTGACGAGGGCATGAGTGACTGTGCGTAACGAGTCCCGATCTAGAAAGGGACGCAACTGGCGAATCAGGCGAACCTGATGAAAAATCCTCCCGGTCACGGCCGTCAAGTGCTCTTCTAAAGACAGCCATGAGTCCAGGAGGACGCCCAAGTTATGAGCCCTTTCCGTGGGGGCCAATGATTCGCCCCCAATAGCCAGCGATGGCGCCAACTGACTATATCAGGACATCGGAAACCACAGCCACTCGGTCTTGGATGGGTTGAGCCTGAGCCCATTTCTCCCCATCCAGATCCGTACGGCCTCCAGGCACTGGGACATCACTTCAAGGGCATCGTTGGGGTGGTCCGGGGTGGAGATGTACAGCTGGGTGTCATCAGCGTACAGATGGTACTTCACCCTGAAACCACGGATGATCTCGCCCAGCGGCTTTACATAAATGTTGAACAGAAGGGGCGAGAGAACCGATCCCTGTGGCACCCCACATATAAGGGGCCTCGGGGTCGATCTCTGCCCCCCTGTCAACACAGACTGCGACCGGTCAGAGAGAAAGGAGGAGAACCACCGTAAAACGGTGCCTCCCACCCCCAACCCTTCCAGCCGGTGCAGCATGATACCATGGTCGATGGTATCAAAAGCCGCTGAGAGGTCTAACAGGACCAGGACAGAGGAACAACCCCTGTCCCGAGCCCTCCAGAGATCATCAACCAACGCGACCAATGCCGTTTCCGTGCTGTACCCAGGCCTGAAGCCCGACTGGAATGGATCTAGATACGACGCTTCATCCAGGTACTGGGGTAGCTGTCGCGCAACCACACTCTCAACAACCTTCGCAACGAAGCAAAGGTTGGAGACTGGACGATAATTAGCCAATACTGCCGGGTCCAGGGAAGGCTTCTTGAGGAGAGGCCTTACCACCGCCTCTTTCAAGGCAGCAGGAAAGACACCCTCACCCAATGAAGCATTTATAATCCCCTGGAGCCAGCCTCGCGTCACCTCCCGGGAAGCCAGCACTAACCAGGAGGGACACGGGTCCAACAAACATGTGGTCGTGTTCAATCTACCCAGAATCCTGTCCACGTCATCTGGGGTCACAGGATCAAACTCATCCCAGATAACAGTCTCAAGACCTGTCTCCGTCACCCTCGCTGGATCTATCCCGTCAGAGTCCAGACCTGCCCGAATCTGAGTGATTTTGTCATACAGATACTGAACAAAATCCTCGGCTCTTCCCTCCAAGGGGTCCTCCCGCGCTTCCTGGTGGAGCAGGGAGCGGGTCACCCTAAACAGGGTGGCCGGGCGATTATCTGATGATGCAATAAGAGCAGTAAAATGAGTGCATTTTGCTGCTTTTATCGCCACTAGGTAACTCCTAATATGAGATCTTACCAGTGTTCGGTCAGATTCAGAAAGACTAGCCCTCCAACAGCTCTCTAGGCGTCTTTTCCGGTGCTTCATCTCCCTCAGCTCCTCGGTGAACCAAGGAGCCAGGCGAGATCGGCGCCGGGTCAGAGGCCGCAAAGGCATGACTCGATCCAGGGCTCCAGCAGCCGCCCTATCCCAGGCGGCCACTAGGTCCCCAGATGAGGCGTGAGCCAGAACCTCCGGGATTGGCCCAAGCTCCATCTGGAACCTATCAGGTTCCATCAGGCGCCTGGGGCGGTACCATCTTACCGGTTCCGCCTCCCTGCAGCGGGGTGCTGCGGTTCAAAGGTCAAGGCGAAGGAGCGAGTGATCTGACCATGACAAGGGCTCGATGACTATATCCCCTATCTCGAGATCACTCAACCACTGTCCAGAGACAAAAACCATATTATACATTCCACAATTCATTCATTCTGGATAAAATGCACTTCTAAAAAAATCATCTGAAATTCAGAGGAAGTTCTAGAAAAAATACTATTAGTATTTATTAGATAAATAAATAAAAATATTAAAATTTTAGTTTTAACTTAAATCTTATGAATTTCATTTTTCGTATCCAGAAATCTGTGGGCAGGTGTCACACTTATGGTATATGTCAAAGGATTGAAAAAGCATAATTTGGAATGTCAGTCCGATTCAATTCATGGAGAGGGATAAATCACAAGTATTTATATAGGTGTTTGTATATCTGTTTTTGTCTCTATTAATCTATCTTCTGCACAAGAAAAATCCACATTAGCAGTCTCAACTATAATTGGTACCAATTTATATAGCAACACACAAGGGGAAAAACTGGTTTCCTATCTTATAGCTACAGTGATATTTATTAAGATATAAGGAATAGTTTAAAAAAGGAAAGAACAGAAATGGGCGATGAAGTTTGTGAATCAAAAATCAAAGATATTTTGGAATTATAAATTTGTAATATGCACAATATATGAAATAATGTATTGGAGATATTTGGTTACACAGGTATAACTATTTGAGAAATTTGAAATATAATTAATTTTGTATTTGGTAGATTATGGTAATTAAATTCTAAATTTCCCCTTCTATATACTCTGACCATTTTGCAATATTTATAAACATTTACACCTATTTAGAAACCATACTGCAAGTGTTTATATTTGCCCTGCTATATAATGAACTATATACACAGAAACTATACTTTTTTATTTAGTTAAATTTGTATTTGGACAATTCAAAGGCATAAAATGGTTCTTCTGGTTCTCTTAGAAGCATTCAATACCTCAGCCACTTTCCAGATCACTTGAGAAATTTGGAAATAGAAAGCACTGCTTTGCATTGGTTCCACTGTGAAAAAGATTTCAGATCATTTTGCTTGAAGAGATTTTGCTCTTTGAAATGGAAGATACTGCATTATATGGTTCCATGTTAACTTGCATACTTTTCAATCCCTATTAAATCAATGAAGGATATAATTAAGATATTTGGAAACTATCTGGATATTCATGACCCTAAGTAGCTTCTCTGGATAGGATGAGTAATAATAAATTGAAGATGAAGGTGTTTTACTTAGTTTTTAGTGTAATCACAATGTCCAAGGGGGAAAAAAAAAGAGGCATTCAGTTTGCAAGATGGCTCTGCATCTGTATCACTCTCACATTTATCAGATTGTTCCAACAGCAAGTGACAGGTTTAATCAGCTTTGCTTGATATGCCTATTTCTTTTCTTTATGGGAAAAATGACCTTAAAACAATTGACCAGGCACTGGAAATTACCAGAGGTCATGAATATAATATGCTCTAGATGAGATTGTGTCTAGTCCAGAAAGTTCAATTAGTACAAAACTCTGTAACCTGGAAGAACTCAAGTGTTTCTGCTAGAACATTGTATTGGATGCCAATTTATTTCAAAATGAAAAATGATTTAATCCTCAGTATAGGTCCAGTGTGAATCTTTATAGAAAGATGAATACAATAAAACATGTTAGAAAAATATTTTTGTTAGAATTGCATGAAAATTTGTAAACAGATCCAGTTGCTTTAATGAATTGTAATGAGTTATAATGATAATGTGTTCATCTACCCATGTGTTCTTAAACATCTCTATTACAATCAATTCTGATACACTGAATAACCCTAGGAAGCATGCATTGTGTAATCTGAGTAGTAAAGCATTTATCTAGCCAAGTTACCACTTATATTTTTAGTTTAAAAGGAGAGTTGGGAGTCATTGCAATGTATCTATGTTTGTTCCTGTACTCTTTAGTCTAGTAATCTAATATTAAAGCAAAAACATGACTTAAAATTGTCTCATTTAAATTGTTGCTGTTCAACTCAGTATGATATTGAATAGAATAGAATAGAATAGAATAGAATAGAATAGAATAGAATAGAATAGAATAGAATAGAATAATTTTATTTCTATACCGCCCTTCTCCCGAAGGACTCAGGGCTGGTTTAATATTGGTTTACATTGAAACTGCAACATATGGAGATTTTCAATATGCTGTTATTTATTACCTTACTTGAGCTGAGACCTTCAGGCACGTTCAGTTTAATCATGCAAAATCAGCACTTCCACTCAAATTAAAATTACAGTAGTCTTCTGGGACAATTGTTCTATGTTGTGCTCTTTAATAATATGCAGCCAAATCACATTACACAGTTTTAAAACAGAATTCCTTATAACTAGATCAATGCAGGGCTAGGACTCTTGATGTGTTTCTATACTTTATTTATTTCTGTTAATGTTCTGAAAATACTATGTTGGGGGGGAGGAAGCACTCCAATGATTGCCAATGATAAGAAACTGCCCTTTCTATTGGGCACTGAAAAGGATAGAATTACCAGAGATGAAACTATTTGTGCTATTCAAACTAATTGCATAAGGTAATTATTTTCACATAAGCAGTCCTGAAGACTCCAAAAAATTTAGAAGGCACCCCACATGGGATCAATAATACCAAATGCCTACTGAAGTTTTTTCAATGTGGCACATCAATGGTTTTTAAAACAACAATTTGGCTAATACCTTTGTTTACCTGATGCTTTTGAACATGAAAATATATTCTTTTAACACTACTCCCTCATTATAAAATTAGATTCCATCCTTCCCTTTCCCCCTGTACTAATTGATTCATTGTTCAGTAAAAGTACAAATGATCAGCTAACATTCAGTACAGTAGTTGGTCAATGGCTCTAATAATGATTTCTATAATAGTAAAGGAAAATACAGGTATGTATTCATGCTTCATTAAAATAATAAATAAGCCGAAGTCACTTCATTAGCACTATGCTAATTCTTTTATTGCTTTTAAAATGCTTTGAGGAAGTTCCAGTGATGCATCAAGCATTTTTTAAACATAAACATAGATACACCTAGCTGTTTAATAGTGGAGAGGCTTTAATTCACTTAATGGTAGTCTATCTAAAACAAATGAGCTGTGGTGAATTGCTCTTTCTGCCATGAGTATCCAACCATTTTAAATATGTTCCCATTAAAAGAGCTTCTATCATTCATTTAGTAAAGTCTCAAGACACGAAAAGCTGAAAAGTTATCACATACCCTGTTTCCCTCAAAATAAGACATCCCTGATAATAAGCCCAATCGGGCTTTTGAGTGCATGGCAATAAGGCCAAGCACTGCTTTCAGGGTTCAAAAAAAATATAAGATAGGGTCTTATTTTCGGGCAAACATAGTAATAGTACCAAAATCTCAATAATAAATTTTCCCAACCAGATTAATGCAATTATGAAATAGTCACCCATACTACACCACTTAGATGTATTGTTTGGTAATAATTTACTATGCCGAAGTCAAGTTGTCTCTCTAATGACAGTGGAAATGTGCATTGGAAAGTTTGTCCCTACTTAGCTTTTTCTATCCACTTATCTTGCCCCTCCTTCTCCCTCTTGAAGAGTCTCACTTTCATGGTGACAACTTCATTTTTTTTTTGTGGATAAATTTAGTTTAAGTATTAATACCATAAGATATAAAGATACAAAACAAAATAGTAGGAAAGATAGCGGAGGGAAAAGTGAAGGGAAAATTGTGGGAAAAAGAAAGAAAAGGTGTTGACTTCCAACTCCCTTTGGTGCAGTAGAATAACATCAAATCTCAACTTTTTACTTTTATATAATAGTATAAACTAGCCATTTCTATAACAACAAACCAATCTAAACAGCAAAAACGAAAATCAAAGTTTCATTTTTTTCCACCCCAAGCACAAAGTCCAGAAGGGGTTTCCAAGTAGAAACAAAAGTACCATATTTTCAGGACTATAAAACACTCTGGACTATAAACTGCACGTTAGCTTTAGAGAGGGAAAACAAGAAAAAAAAATCTGCCTCTGCCTCTACCTCCATGGCCCGTTTGCAGCCACTGCGGCACATTCACGTGGCCCATTCACCACAGCCTGTTCACCATGGCCCGTTCGCTGCCACCTGTTCACCACTGCTGCTGCCCATTCACTGCAGCCCATTTGCCACCGATCGCTATGAGCGGGCGGCAGTGATAGGCGGCGATAGGTGGTGGCAGTTATCCCTGCTGACTAGAACAGCTGATCAGTGCCACACCAACACCAATATTCTCTCTAGAAGATGCACAGACATTTCCATCCACTTTTGGGGGAGGGGAAGTGCGTCTTATAGAAAAATATGGTAGTTGTATTTTTGTCTTTAATCAAAGCAGTCAGTTTGGCCATCTCTGCTAACTCCATCAACTTCTGCAGCCATTCATCCACTGTGGGAATCAAATTTTCCTTCCATTTTTGCACATAAAGTAATCTTGCTGCTGTCAACATATATAGTATCAAAGTTCCACTTTTTTTCCAAGTCTTTTTCCATTAAAACTCCCCCCCCCAAAAAAAAAGTTTTTAGCTTTATCTTAATATTCACTTTGAGAATCTTTTCTATAAAGCAGTGGTGCAATTCAACCGGTTCTATCCGGATTGTACGAACCGGTAGCGGCGGCTGCCGGAGGCTCTGCCCACCTGCCCTGATGTCATTTTTTACCCTCTGTGCATGTCCGAAAACACTCTGTGCATGTGTGTAGGTGCCATGTGCGCTCACATTTGTGAACCAGAAGTGAAGGTAAGTGAATACCACCCCTGGTATTAAGATATAAATCCTACTCCAATATTTCTTTGCTTTGTTACATGACCACCATGAGTGATAAAAGGTCACTTCTTTACTTTTACATTTCCAACATTCATTTGAAATATCTTTATATATTCTTCATAACTTATCTGGTGTAAAATACCAACGATACATCATGATTTAATTTTTTTTCTTTTAAGTTATAATTTAGTCTACATTTTAAACCTTTCGTCCACATATTCTCCCATTGTTCAAGCATGACATTATATCCAAAATTCCTTACCTACTGAATCATGCAGTGCTTTGAATCTCCAAATTCAAATTCAATAACAACTTATAAACTTTAGCAATAATATGTTCATCACTTCCACACAATAGGATTTCCATTTCATCTTTCACAAAATCAAACTCATAACTCTTTTTGTCTGCTTTAAATCTTCCTTTCAATTGTAAATATGTAAACCAATGGCAGACACATCCTTCTGATTCTAACCCCTCCTTAGACTTAAGGACAGGATAACCAAAGTTAAAAGATATTATTTGACAGTAAATCCACCAGTCTTGCTTCGCCACCATTTCTTTTCTTAAAAAAAGCTTCATGGGGTGACACCCAGAGAGGCAACTTTACAGAAAGTTTGTTTTATCTGTATTCCAAACTCTTAGGATACAAGGCTACTTGATTTAGAAGGTCATGAATTACGATTTGGATAGCACTGTTACCTATGGTATGACAAAGTTAATGTTGAAAATCATTGCAAAATAATTTTTTATTATGGTGACATCTAAAAAAAAAACAGTAGCAGCAAACTGCGGGAAAAACACTACTGCTATGTGTTTCATCCTGATTTCCTGCACATTTGTAGAAGACTCCCAATTATCTGCTCTGCAAATGGAAGGCAAAACTGATTATTTTAACACTAAGGAAAACAGCTGTAAGCCTGGATTTATCTGATCCTCCTTTAGTATCTAGATTGTAGTATAGAAAACAAAATAAGCACTTATGAGAACATAGAAACAAAAATATGGAGAAAGAATTAGGAAGAACAGCAAGATCAGATTCTATTCAAGTTGGTTCACAGTAATCCAAGTCATATTCTGATTATTTTATTTCATCCAGTTTGAAAACAGTGGATTAGGCATTAATTATCTTTTAAATCGATGTCATCTTTGTGATAATATAGTCATCTTTGGACTTACATCTATGTGGGTCTGTTATATAAACATGTAGTTCTTGTTTGATGACTACAGTAGGTTCCATGAAATGGCTACATGAACTATGAGAGTAGAGTATGTTTTGTTTTTCTTATCAACATTTGTTAATTCTGGGGTGTTATGTGACACAGTGATATTGAGTCACCTTGAAATATTTTTGTCTTGATGTTTGTCTCTTTGAATTCTAAGGTCCCAGAGCACTTTACCTTCTTCATTTTCTATTACTTTCACTATTTTGTTGTCCCACCAGTTCTTTCTTGCAGATCTTCCAATGCACCATTGTTACTACTTTGTCATGCCCCTGTTTGTAATCAGTGTAAAAGCCCCACAACTACTTCAAAACAATGCTTCATTTGGGATGATGATGATAATGATGATGATGATCATCATCAAAATCATCGCAGACTCACCATTCTCTCAATATTTTTTGTTCTACTTCTATCTCCTTTAAAGCTATCTTTTGAAATGAAATATGGAGGCTAAACTACCAGATCTTGGTTGCAAAAATTTGGATGAGCCCGGATGGTAGCAAAGAGACTTAGAAAACCTCCTTGACTTTCTTCCTGACACTGGATTTTTGCAGCCCTGTTCTGGTAATCAGTAAAAAATTCCAAAGAAGTTGCACTGATATGCTTTATCCAAAATGCTAAATAAAAAGATTTCATTTATTTCAGTATGATCAAAGATCACACTCTGAATAACAGAAATGTTAACCATCATCATTATACACTCTATATCTCAGTTATGTGAGTTTTAGATAGCAAAAGAAAGAAAGAGCATACTTTGAAAAGTTGCTGAACTATGGATACCTGAAAGACAGTGCCAGAAATATAAATACCAACTCAAGTCTGAATAGGCTCAGTGAGTAACATTATTCTTATTGTTTTAGGTGTTTTTTTATATATAAAGGAGATGTGTTTACTTGTCACATCCTCCTTTCCTAGGTTATTTTAACAGCCACTCTAACAGAACAGAACAGCTTCATGTACACTGATCTAATGTGTACAGTACAGTACAGTATTTCCACATTTTACTTGATTATGGCAAAATTTCTGCAACTTATGTTTATATCCATATCCCTATAACTGCCTAGTTATGCATCATAATAAGAACTTAAATCCACAGAATCCTACAGCTGGGGGAAAGCAACTCTTATTAATCAGAAATTATATTCTTCAGCAATACTATATTTTGAAAAATACTGTTCATGACTGGAATATCATTAAACCTAATGATATTCTAATGCCCTCCAAATAACGTCAAATCTGCATATACTCTTCCAAGAATAATTATGGTAGTTTTTAATCATATATTTTGGGGGTGATATCTTTGAATCATAGCTTTCACATTTCTTTTAAACAATGGAGAGTTGCTTACTGTTTAATTTATTCAGAAATGAAAAGAATTTTTTTACAAAAGGCCTATTTTTCATTATAATGGAAGCTTAGAATCTACAGATGTCTAACCAGTAGTTGTAAAATCCTGCAATTTCTCTGTCTTCCAAGTAAATACAGGGTATACAAGTTCTATTGTGGCAACTGTCAGCCATCAGGTGCAGGATTGACATTTTGCTTAGATTATATCTTGTATTAGCAACCCAATTACAGCTTTTTGAGTTGGATAAATAGAAGTACAGCCCACATGACATATCTGCTCTGGTTAACTAATCTCCATTGAACAAGAAGAGCCAAATGCAGAAAAGAAATGCTGACAAAGATACAACATGTCTTCTAAGGGTGAGTGTTGTATCTCAAAGACACTGCATATAACCAAGACAATAATCAGACAAAAACACAATAGCCAATGGCAGAAAACACAAAATTCAAACTCTTCCAATGACACTTCAATGTTGTTGTTAATATTTTAGTACCAAGCCAACTCTCCTTTTCTATTATTTTTTTTTTCATTACATACCCATTCTTTACTGACATTTTCTCCCTATACTATTTAGTGTTATTTTGCTCTCATAGTTTTATTGTTTTTTCAAATGTTGTTTAAATTATCTGTTATTTAAAATGTCTTCTTAGTAACTTTGTATTTTGCCTAGGGCACTAAAGGGGTAGATCCAGGGGTGGGTTCTACTTACCTTTACTACCAGTTCGCAACGGGAGTGCGTGCTTCTGCGCATGCTCAGATCATCCATTATGATGTCTGGGTGGGTGGGTGGAGCCTCCCGCCGCTTTTACTACTGGTTCGTAAGAACTGGACAGAACCAGGAACAACTCACCACTGGGTAGATCAAAGTTCCCCAACCTTTCCATCTTTGTGGACCATTTGCATGGGTGCTGGGCTCACATGTAGGTGGGGATGTGCATGCAGGCATGCTCACCCCCTACCTCCACTGCCTGATTATGAATGACTCAAGGCCCAGTAGTGGGCTGAGGCCCAGGGATTGGGAACCCCTGGGGTAGATAATAAATAATAATATTAAATAAATTGCATGCATATATTGCACTGATTTAATTCTAAGACAAATATAGATTGCTGATTCTCAATATTAATTATAAGAATACTATTTAGTAAGTCTACCTAGAAGCCCACTGTCAGAGAAAGGAGCTCAAATGTATTTGCTGAGGGCTTGGTTGTAAGCGTTCTGATGTCTCAGAGCAACTAGCCATTATAAATTTTGGTAGTTGATCAAAGAGATATGGGGGAATGTAGAATTAGAAACTCGAGGTCAATGAACAACTCTCTATATTTTGCATGCAACATATCAGATTCCTCCTGCTTAAATAAATAATTTATTTTTTTCATTACAAAAGTTACATTGTGGAATTAAGCTTAATTGGACTGTGCAGTCATATTATATACTAATTTGCAAGAATTACTACTATTGGTGACTTAGTTGTCCACCCTCGTGCTATTAGGCTTGTCATGTAGGAAACAATAAATGCAATGTTCCATCTTGAGAGTGGTAATGCCGCTGCAAATTAAATTCAACCATTTTGAGGGCTAAAACTTTCTGTTAAATCTTGTACAGAAGTGTGAATTATTCAACTTGGTGCACAAAAGATTCTATTAATTAACAAGAATACAAAACTTCATATTTGAGTGTATTTTTCTAACAGTATGAAGAGTTTCTCTGTGTGGGTACAAATATACCAAAATATCTAATCACTTTTGCCTTTTTATGATATTCAACTTCATGCAATATCATCTTCCACCAGAGGTAGTTTTTGGATACTGTCAGAAAACGAGCTTTAGATTAACTGAACACTGTGCCAGGGAGTATTTCTTCTCATACAGTCAACTCATCCAATATAAAACATAAAACAGAGTTATAGTCAAACAACAGTCATAGGTCTTTACCCTCATTTACACCATCTGCTATTTTAAACCTGCTGTTGTCAGTTTTAAAACATCATTATGCTGAATTATTTAAATCAAACTGAGAATTAGAAATCTGAAAAACGAAGGCAATCACAGTTGTCTACAAGGGGCAAGAAATTCCACAAAATAAATTGAAGATTATGTTGCCCTTTTGTAGCACCCAGAATCTATTGGTTAATTCAGTGAAGTTAATTGTGTTATTGTAAAACGTTAAAATATATCCCAATCTGCTACTTTCTTCATAAATTTAGAATTTAAAAAATCAAGTACAAAGCTACCATGAAAGTTGATCAGTTGATGAACTGGAATGCTCTTATTAAAGAAAATAATGTATTTCCAGTGTCTTTCCTCAAATCTTCATTAGAAATTAGGTACAGATTTGTAGGGTTAGAGTTTATGTATCTCTGTTTCCCATGAAAGCTATACTTTATATAACCAGTGCTCCATTCAATCCTGTCTAGGCTGAGAGATCATCAGCTATAACCTAGACTTCCATATGTCCTTGTACAGGGTCTAAGATGTATCTGAACTGACTTCATACAATTTTCAAGCAGATAGAATTGCAGTAAACAATTTGCAATGGAAAAATATTTGCACGAACATACTAACTCTAATGTCCTATGACATATTAGATTTATCAAGAGAATCTGAGTTTGAAGTGTGAATTGCAAATTAAACAGATATTTTCATATGACATTTGCCATTATCATTTAAAGTAGAAAGAGCTTTACTTTATCTCATACAACATCACAAACATTATTTCTGATGCTTTTCATGCCATTTTTATCATTTTGTATTTTAGTTGTTTTATTCAATCTTAATATGCATTGATAGCTATTAACAATGTCTCTTTGTAAATGATAAATGACAAATATAACTGCTAGTGATCAAGTCATCACTTTTTTTAATATAATCAGAAACAAATGGCTGTTTTAGCACAATAATATTTTAGATTACCAAAAACTAATGAACAACAACCACAAAACTCTTTTTAAAAGAACATCTATAATTTCAAAGGGGCCCTGTATAGCTATTATTACTTCAGTTATCTGTGTCCTATCATTTGAAGGATGTAATTATAAATAGGAATAAGTAGATTTCTCCTATTCCAAGCATTTCTGTGACATATCTAGTTAGTATGGAAAATTCTAAGTTCCACACTGATTTTTATAATGGACCAGTTATTTGATTAGAGACTATACTATAAATAATATTTTGTTACAAAGTTACAAAGATAATGAACTAAAAAATCATTGGTTTATAAACAAGAACAAGAATTTGGGTCTTTTTGACATATAGATAGGTCCATGTAATTATGCAGAGTTGCCTAAAAATACAGATCCTAATGAGAAATATTCACATAGTATAAAATCCCTCCTCCATCATCTCTAAACAGAGCTTCAGGAAGTCCTTGGTTAATGACCACTTGTTTAGTGACCATTTGAAATCATGATGGCACTGAACAAAGGAACTTAGGGCCTATGTTCAAAGTTATAGCCATTGCAGTGCCCCCACAGTCTCATTATTACAATCTGGGAGCTTGGCAATCTGTTTGCACTTACCACTGGTTGTCAAGCACTCTGAGATCCTGTGATTGCCATTTGCAATCTTCCTTGTGGGCTTCCTCAGAAAATAAATCCAGAAGCCAGTGTGGAAGGTCACTGTCACTTGCTGAGAGAACTCCTTCTGGTTTCTTGGGACTGGCTGAAAAAGGTCCATTCTGAAACCCAAATAGGATTTTGGCATGGAGTGTTTTCAATATGGGGCATTTGCAACCAGCCTTCAGAAGGCAGAGGGAGTTCTGTTATCTCTGGGAGCTGGATACAAATGCCCTGATTTGCCCTGTGTCAAAATTCTGCTTGGATTTCAGGATAGATTTTTTTCAGCCAGCCTCTTTGAGAGTGAAAGGGGCCCCTGTGAGAGGGTTTCAGCCCTATGCAAGGCTCAGTCCCTCCAGAAGATAACTGTTTTGCTCCACCCACTTAATAACATGGAAGATTGTTTAATGACTGCAAGTGGGAGTGCCAAGATTGTGGTCATTAAGCAAATCAGCTATGTGGCATCTTGTTTAATAACTACCAGTACTTAACTCAGGGATTGAAGATTCTGGTATGAATTTTAATCATAAATCACAGACTAAAATAATCCAGTTAAAACAATGGCTTAAAATCTAGGAATTTTAGAGTACGTACAGGAAAGAAATATAACAGTATTTTTCTTCTCTATATTTCCACACATACAGCACCTGTAGTCAAGGTAAATGCTTATTTTAAAGATGAAGTTCTGTTCCATAGAAATTCAGGAGGTATTTTGGTTGAAAATAGGAGTGTTTACTTGTTGGCAGCAATCAGTTCTTTTTCAGCAGAGAACATCAAGACACAGTCCACTCTGCCAGAATGCAATGGCTTTCCAAAATAAGGAAAGATAGGGAATTGCAAAGCACTTGCCAATAAATTACAACTGTTTTACCATATGCCACTCTGCTGCCAGGCAACACCAGGCTGGGTATCTTCAGTGCAAATTTCATTATATTTTGGTTCATTAAAAAACATTAGTGAAAAGTGTCAAGTTGTGTTCTTGGTTGGAGTGGGGGGGTTGAATGGGAAAGGAAGAAGACTGTATTTAATATCAGAAAAACAGCCTGTTTGTATTTACCAGAAACAAATATTTTAAAGGAGACTAATCTTAAGGTTACATGTAATTTTTGTAAGTATGGTTTCTAGGAAGGTGAGGGAGATGGAATTAGTACTACCCTACTTGCCTACTGCTAAAAGATTGATTTTTTTCCCAAAGAGGAATCAGGGACGGTAAATTACTTTAGTTTACTTTTTAATGAGAACCTACATGCTTTTTGATCCATTATGTAAACTTAAACACAGCTGTCCATTCACATTCACACTACTTCAGATATTGCAATGCAGATTGTCAATCAACAATGCTCTTGAATAATTTAAAAAAATTAGAAAAATGTACCATTTAGGAAAAAGGTCTGTATTATAGTATTAGTAAAAACATCGATATTAATATTTTATTAATACAATATTAATATATTAATATTTATTAATATTGAAGATCCTTTGCAATTTTCATATGAAAATTCAAAATATATTGTTAGTTATGTGTCTCTGTGTATGCTAAACTGCATGCAAAATTGCACAGATTAGGAAATTCACCTGGAAATATATGTTCTCATATCCATATTTTAAAACAAAATCTCAATTATTAATCAGAATGAAAGAATATGAATTATAGAATGGATCCCAACCTCCAATAAATTTACCTAAATCTATTTTGAGTATCTTCTTTATAGCCACAGATCTGACCAAAAGTGAATTTCAGAAGTCTAATGAACTGGCATTTTTGTATTTGAAATAATCAGATTCCTAAATAAAATATTGTTGAACTTACTCACTTTCTTCTTATCCCTTGAGATGTATTTGACTCAAACCAGAACATTCACATTTACTTTTTTAAAGGTCAAACTATACAATATATTAGATGAATGATTTTCTAAAATTAACCTTCCACATAGGTACATTTTGTATTTATTATAGTGGCCAATGGGGGATGTTTTTTTTTTTTTTTTAAAGTTCCCTTGTAAAAGAAAACTTTTTTTTTTTTTTCAAAATAACGATAAAAAATTTGGACAAAGCATTACATACTACCCCCAAAAAAGCACACTTATTTGTTACTATGTTAATTTTGCACTATTATGATTCTAATGAAAGTGGTTGTATGCAATGAATTAACATATGATATATATTTTAGCAGTAATATCAGCTATGTCAGTCCTAAAACAGTCCCAGCTTTTTCATGCCCAGAATTTCCCCAATTTCTTCCTCCTCCTATTATAAAACATTTTTGTACATCTAATTCTACATTTCTTAGAGTTTTTCTTTTCAGTAAATGTTGATTAGACATAACTTAAAATGACAGCTGCTTTCTTTCAGTCAAGGGAAAGGTCTAGATCTGAAGTCTGGCAGTGGTCAAACAGAATGGCAACTGGACCAGAATTTTTGAAAAACTAAAAAACAAAATAAAAGAATTTCTTAGCAATTTAGTTATACATATAAAATAGTTTTTAAAAGAATAACAAGTTTGCAATGTATTGGGTGAACATCTTTGTATGGAAAGAACATTTTAATTGAGGTGGGATGGGGTGAGGTGGGATTTTTTTAATGCTTTTTTATTTTGTGGTGGATTTTTTAAATGTTATAAGCCACTCTGACTCACCTACTGTATATATGACCTGGCAGCTAAATAAATTTGTTAATAAAAAACAAACAAACAAACAAACAAACAAACAAACAAACACATAAAAACAGTAGTATTAGTAAGCTATTTGCTGGAATAGAACATGAGTATTGGCCACCAGTAATTTTCTTAGAAACTGTTCAACTTACAGAATCCCTAAACCTATGGAAAACTCCTAGTTCTGACTATATTCTACCAGGGATGCTCAAGCAACATTTGGATTGGTTGGTATCTCTCTTTAGTTCTCTGTTTATCCATAGTGTCCAAAAGTTAATATCTCAAATATAAGTACTGAAGAAAAGCAATAATGATCCCCAATTGTAAAAATGATGTGAACTTATAGAGCATATTTGAACTAGAATTTACAGGTCTGGCTAGATTTCAAAGGAATTATCGGACTCAAATAGGCTGGATTGTAAATAGGCCATTCCATACTAGATGAAGTATTTGTCCTGTGCTTTATAATAGAGAATTTTATTCATAAATGTAAATCTCTCTTATATGCAGCTTTTCTTGAGTTAAAGTCAGAATTTGATTCAATATTTCAAATTTTCCTGTTATAGGAAAATATCTGAAATACAACACTGACAGACAATTGTGATTTCTAATCCAGAAGCTACATCTTGTTTTGAGTAAAATGTAGCTCTCAAAGAGCACTCACAAGGAATATACACAGGTATCATTGGAACTATGAACATAGGATGTACATAGCACCCACACTATTCAATTTTTATATCAACAATGTGGCAAAGATCCTAGATCCCTTTTTTGTTTAAACTCCTTAAATGTTTGGATATTAGATTCCTCTTTTTCTATATGCTGTGATCATTTCTTATTCTTGAACTGGGTTTAGAAGAACATTGAGTGCTGTTACACATTTTTGTGGTCTACATAAGGTAAATATTAACCACCAAAAGTCCAGCATAATGGTTTTAGAACAAATCACTTTAGAAGAAACATCTTTCAAATATCTTGTGACAATATTCCATACCTCTTGGAAAGCCCACCATGAACATATAAATGAAACAGCAGGTAGATCCTTGATGGCTATTTGGAGATATAGGAGGAGGAGGATTTGTTCTTGCAGCCCTTAAACATTTGAAGGCAAAACATTGCCCCAGATCTTACAATAAATGCAGCATAGGTTAGCCATTTCATTA
This sequence comes from Pituophis catenifer annectens, assembly GCF_029215685.1. Classification (NCBI taxonomy): domain Eukaryota; kingdom Metazoa; phylum Chordata; class Lepidosauria; order Squamata; family Colubridae; genus Pituophis; species Pituophis catenifer. Next base: position 34,669,137 of record NW_027256881.1, on the reverse strand, counting down.
CAGAACAACCTCACATGGTCATATAAATTTCTGATCAATACTTGCTACACCAAAAAGCAATATTAATGAAGCCCTCAAACTTGAGGTAGAGGTGCCCAAAATCAAACATAAGACTTGGAGGGCAATTTTGACTTATTAGTTGAAGCTTCTTCTTCTTTTTTTTTCCTATTAGGCCCAACACTACTGACTCTAATGGATGACTATGCTTCTCATGGGCCTTGACATTAGAAAATAAATTAACCACTATTGGCCTATCTAAAGAACAGCTAAACTCTGCTGGCTATTATCAAGCCAAAATGATCATATATCAAAACTGAAGGATGTAGCACACACTGAAATTAGCTCCCTAACATGGAGCTCAGAATGCTTAGCACCATGGACCTGAAAACCTGTGAACTATCTGAGCATATTAAATTCTTCAGACTTAGGCATAATGTTTTATCTTTTGCCTTCTATGGCAGATATAATAAAACACCTGTATATGATTTTATTATTGATATAATTTTATTCTGAAATTTATATTTTAAATTTAATTTTGTTATTCAGAAATTGTAATAAAATATTTTGATATTTTTAAACATATATTTTAAACAACATTTTGATGTAAACCCCTTTGAAAGAGTTTTTCTTCTTCTGCAAGATGACACAATTTCTTATTTTGATATTTTACCTTTCATCCAGCTGTCAAAGCTACACAGAATAACAGGAAAATGTCAATAATCATGTCTCATGTAGTGAGAGATTTATTTTTCAGTCAGCAGTTAATTCCTCAGGAAAGTCATCCAATTATTAATGTAAACTTTGCCTCCATCTCTTTGTTATTAAGACCCAGTGAAATACCTTGATTTCTTACATCACTTAAAAACTATTGAAACAAAAAAGAAAAAAAAGCATATTGCAATATTAATTTTATGTCTTATGTGCATTAATAATATAGTAGTTATCAAAAAGAGGTAGTAGCAGTCCAGACATGCAGGCTTCTAAATCTCCCATACTGGCAACAATAAGCCAAAGAAATCCACACACTTGCAAACAACTGTCCAAGGACTTTGTTGAGAGATGTGGGAGTAGGAGGGAAAGCAGAAAGGGAACAAGAGCAAAAATAGAAAAGACAGAAAATTATACTCTAACACAGTGGTACCTCGGAACTCGACTTCTTCAAAATTCATGAAATTTGGTACTGAATGCATTTTGACATGAAAATGTTGTCCCAGTTCTCATCATTTGTTTGGAACCCAATGTACTGCAATAGGAAGAGGGGGACAGCTGTGGAGAATAGACATGCTAGGAAGGTTGCTGACACAGGAAAAGAGACAGACAGGAAGTCCTTCCTGGCCAAAACAAAGGGTCATATGGTAAGTCATGTAGTTTGTTTGGTACTCAATGTTTTTAGTACATTACATTACAAACAAACAAAAAAAAGAGAGAGACATTGAGACTTTGGAAAGAAGAGCAACTAAGATGATTAAAGGCCTGAAGACAAAAACATATGAAGAACAGTTGCAGTAATTGGGTATGGCTAGTTTAGAGAAAAGAACTAGTGGTGACATCATAGCAGTATTCCAGTATTTGAGGGGCTACCACAAAGAAGAGGGGATCAACATATTTTCCAAAGCACCAGAAGGCAAGACAAGAAACAATGAATGGAAACGAATCAAGGAGAGAAGCAACTTGGAATTAAGGAGAAACTTCCTAACCAATGTGAACAATTAACCACTGGAACAGCTTGCCTTCAGAAGTTGTAGATGCTTCATCAATGGAGGTTTTTAAGAAAAGACTGGCTAGCCATCTGTCTGAAATTGTATAGGGTCCAGTGGTGAAATGTAAAATTTGTTTCTACCGGTTCTGTGGGCCTGGCTTGGTGAGAGGGTAATATGACTGAGTGGGCGTGGCCAACTTTTTTTAACTTTTAAATGCATTTTTTCTACAACCTCTTTGGCCGAAGAGGTTGTAAAAAAAAATGCTTTTAAAAGCCTCTGATGATCCCAGCTGAGCCGAGTGATCATCAGAAGCTTTTTTTTTTTTTTTTTTTTTTACTTTTAAAAGCATTTTTTCGGCTGAAGGGGTTGTAGAAAAAATGCTTTTAAAAATAAAAATAAAAAGCCTCTGATGATCACACAGCTCAGCTGGGCATGGGTGGGGGGGCAGGGATTTCTCCAAACCACCCGCCGCCATCACTCCCGGATAGGGTAATCCGGTCCGAACCGGGAGTATTTCACCTCTGATAAGGTCCCCTGCAGGGGTGGGTTCTACTTACCTTTACTACCGGTTCGTAACAGGGCCGCACGCTCCCTGCTCCCTGATCTCCCACCAGCCCATGGAGAACTACAATGCTGATTCAGCCCTCGAAGAAATCCAGTTTGACACCCTTGTTCTATAACTATTAAGAATAATATGTCATCATTAGAACTAAGTTACACTTCTCAATTTAGAAGGGTTTTACCCCTTCATATGTATGTAGGACTTAAAATTTTATTGTGCTATTTTCCCCTTGTTTCTCAATGACTTTGTTTTTGGCCATATAGTTTCTTATTAACAATAAGCAAGCTTGCATCTAATTGTTCACACAAATCCTTATGTTAAATTGATTCATAAATATTGTAGATTAAGAAATGGCTTACCTAATTTCCAAGTAACTTTGAATCCATTTTCAATTTCCTCAGATTTTCCTGTCTTTCCCTGATTCTCTCTTTCTCCAGTTCGCCACTTTCCTTCTCTACTCCATATGTTCTCCATTCCCAATCCTTTCTCTTTATTAACATTTATAAATGGGTTTGCTTGCTTTTTTCAATAAATTCATATAACTAAAATTGAATTTTCTTCTCCAACCCGCTCTGGGAATTGCAGGAAACAATACAAGCTTGTAAACTGCAGACGGGGTAATAGGTTAGAGAGAACATTTGATGAATCCCTATGATATTTGCTTTATTAGAGTATTCTTTTATAGGGCACATATTGAGTGCTGAAATTATATTTAGTCTTACAATTGACTGTAACCACACTGCAGCTGTAATAATTAAAGATACTCTAGAAATACACTTTGATTCACTCTCAGTATTTCTGAGATAGTTAAATAACATAGCTATGAAGTCACTTTTCTACCTACTAAGCAGTATTAAATGCTGACATTGTTCACATTTCAGAGTCTTTAGCAATTTAACTCAAGGTTATCTATGGAAAAGTACCATGTATTTCTGGAACCCTTATTCATATTGTTCTTATAGTGTGGGAAAATACATAAGCTCATATGTGACAAATAGAAATAGGGGAACTCCTTTGGGACAGGCTGATTTGAAGTTGCATTTTATAGTCTGTTATTTGAGTTGGCTGAAAGAGTGGGTGTTGGTGAGAAATAAAAGCATTTTAAAACTTGAAGGCTGTGATCTGGGGTTTGAATGGCATGGTTTTCTGTGGTGTGATAAAGTTAAAGTTAATGTAGATTTTAAAAATCACTCTATTAGAAGTACTATTTTGAGAATAGGAATAGGAATGGACAATCATGCTGTCTGGCTCTCCCAGTAAGGACTTGAATCACAGAAGTCCTGATGTTTCTTGGCTTAGTTCAATTCCTCAGCTTCACTTGGCAGAAGTTTCCCAAAGTCAGCCACACTTAGGTAACTATGAATCTTTATGACAGACAAGAATGAAACCATATACAATTGTCCAGTATCATTGAAATATTCCTTCCTTCCCTCCTTCATCCTTCATCCCTTTTTTAAAATGATCCCTAAGTTTTTTTTAAATGATCAAAAAATATGTATCAAAAGTAAACAAAAGAGATAAAAAATTGAATTCATTGATCAATATGTTATATAGAGATAAGCCGGTGGTTTGGCCCAAATCCCACAGGAACAGCCAGGTCTTCAGTACATTACAAATGGCAAATAAAATCAGAGCCATTTGAATTTTTTTAGGTTTGGTGAGAACCTAACCTCCGGCCATTCTACAATTATTCTAGCCCTGTGCCATGAAGAGTTTTCTAGTTAATAAGTTTTTAACTATACTCAGAATCCTATCGGAAACTGATGAGTTTATGAAGTCATTCATCATTGGCATCCTTCAGTCTCAAGAGACTATGGTATTGTGCTCTGGAAAGAAGTCCTAAAACAGTATCTAATGTGACTAAAAAGGCCAATTCGAGAGTGACAATTCCTTCTACTTCTACTTTATGTAGTAGTGGTATAACATATTGAGATATGCCCATAACTATCCATACTACCACATTTTGAATCACTTGCAGCTTTCAAATGGTCTTCAAAGGGAACCCATGTAGATCAAATTGTAGCTCTCCAAGTTGAAGTTGACTGAGGCAGGAGTGACTATAAGAAGTGCCCCGAATCTAAATGCTGATGCTATTAAAGGTCAAGATGAAATTTCCTGACCATAGCTGCCACCAGCTATTCTAAGGAGGAACAAAGAGCTCAGGAGAACTCCCAAACTGTACAAGTTCTGCCTGGAGAGTCCCTCCCCCATCCAAAATTAAAGACAAAAAGTCACCAGCACCACAGGAATATGAAAACCACAGCTACTCAGTTATTAGGGTTGAATTAAACTGTTCATCCCCATCCAGATCCTCACAGTCTCCAGACATGAGAAACATGTTTCTTTCTCTTTCTCCATTTCCATTAATCAAGTAAGCCTTTTACACAGCACTTAGTGGCCTTGAAGTCAAGCAGTTGTCATATGATAACATAACTGACATTGCTGTAATTCATCATCTCCATATCCCATTCGCATCTCAGTTCATTCCTTTCCTCCTCTTTCCTGATTCAAGACAATGGAAAGAAGCAGTACCTTTTTTCTTCTATTTTATCCAGTATTCCCTACTAGTTCAGCACTCTGTTCAAATTCTACCATCTTTGTAATACACTCATCAATAAAGAAATTGTCTCCCCCCACTCAACCTCAGAGCCATCAACTCCTTCCTTCCAATCTCAGAACTGCTAGCAGTGCAGAAACTTTATTGCCCAGCCTGTCAGACAACTGTCTTGTAATACTGCAAATGGACATTTCAAAATAGGGCATTTATATAACCTGCCACCCAAAGGACATTTTGTATCCAGGTAGGCCTCCCAATACATAAAATATTCAAGTCTGTGTCTTCTGAGATGACAGTTCAAAATTATGCTCTAATGCTTATTCTTTCTCTACCTTTCCCATCTCATATGAGCAGGGGTATACAGCAGAGGTGTGTAACAGATATGTCATAGTCGAAAAGATGGTATATTTTCAGTATGGGGGCAAACTGCTGACAAAAGAAATCAGTTTCTCTCTCCCACTTTATCCAGAAATTAGCAGATAGAGGCATGTTGCTGGGTATCCTTGAAGTTTAACAGTTATCTCTGTTTATGTAGCTGGCAACTATAACCTAAAAACTAATGGTTCCTACTTCAGTTCTCACACTACCAACTTGTTGGAGTTGCTACCATTTGTCTCTCCTGTAAATTACTCAAATTAAACTGATTATAGTTGAACCAAAAAATCTGCTTCAAAAACTAATTGGAGAATGTAGATTCCCCCACCCCCACCCCAGTATATAACTTCTGGCCCTCTAAGCATAATCAAAGGTATAGGTACCAATAGCATCTTGTTACCCTGTATTTTCAGCTATGTAATTGGCCCACATAATTCCATGTTTTCATTTTTTAGTTTTTTTCCAATTATGGTCTTGGTATACAGGGCATAAAATATTTAGCACTGTTGTAAATAAACCCAGCATATAATATACACATACATTTCTGAGCAATTTTGCTAAGTGCACAGCCTTCTCCATTGCCTTTTTGCTGAGAGATTGACTTTTCTTCCTAATGCTTTTTCTCCTCATACTGCTTGCTTTCACTGAAAAGACTTTCATGGTTGAGTATGTACATTTAATGATAAGGAGACCCTGCATCAACATAGATAGATGCTCAAAAGCATCCTTGGCCACTTTATCACTTTATTTTAGAAGATGGAGCAAAGTCTATTTTTAAAGTGATTAAGAAAGTATGACGCCAGTGTAGAAAATACTGAAACTAAAAAGGACAAAAAAAGAAGCTAATGCAGAATCTTTTTAAAAAAGTTCAAAGAGTTCTGATCTCCAAGGGAGACTACAGTATAATGTAGACCAAAGTATGACTAATTTCAAAAGTGTTACAATCACATAATAAGCTGATTGACAGAAAAGTCTTATAATAGTTTTATAATCAGTATTTTTACTGAAGAAAAACAGCATTGTTTGTGAAAATGGCATTAGATTGAGACTGAAAAAATTATAATTTTTGAATTTATTTAGTTTTTTCTCTTGCTAAATATATATATATTGCATCTCATCCCTCATCACTTCGTAAAATATTGTAAAACATTCACAGAATGGTCACATGAAATATTAAAGAAATTATTGGGAACATTTCTCTTATATTCAGTATGTAATTTTCCTGATGTATGTTTTGGCAATTAATGTTTTCTAAATTATTAAATTAAGAAAGAAATCAACAAAATGGAAGTTTCCTATGTTCCAATTTTCAAATAGATTTGGGAATTTACTATTGCCCTTAAAATAATATTTTATGATTATTGGTACTCACTATACATTGAGGAAGACTGGTATTAAGCAGAAAGAAATGGGCAGTTATATTTGAAACAAGGAATTCATTTAAAATTGTGGTATTGGGGAAAGTTATTTTTCATGGAGATATTCAGGTACTTTTATGGTGGGAGAAAGATGATGGAATAAGTATATGGCAATTTCTTTGTTTTTAAGCAACAGGTAGAATGTATTAGGAGAAATATTTCTAATGTTAATGATAGTATTTCAGAGGATGTTTAATTTTCAAAAAACATAATGGATACGGATACAAATTCAAGAGACTCATTAAATATGGTCACTCATGCTCTCGATACTTCCCACCTGGACTACTGCAATGCTCTCTACATGGGGCTCCCCTTGAGGAGCACCCGGAGGCTCCATCTGGTACAGAATGCAGCCGCACGGGTAGTTATGGGAGCAGCGTGGCGCTCCCATGTGACCCCCCTCCTGCGCGAGCTGCACTGGCTCCCGGTGGTCTTCCGGGTGCGCTTCAAGGTTTTGGTTACCACCTTTAGAGCGCTCCATGGCATCGGACCGGGGTATTTATACGACCGCCTTCGGTTACCAATAGCCTCTCACTGACCAGTACACTCCCATAGAGAGGAGCTTCTCAGGGTGCCGTCGGCCAAACAGTGTCGACTGGCAGCCCCAGGGGGAGAGCCTTGTCTGTGGGGACACCTACCATCTGGAACAAGCTCCCCCCAGAGATACGGAGGATCCCGGATTTGCGCATGTTTCATCGTGCTCTCAAAACATTTTTATTTCAGCAGGCTGGCCTGTCCTAACTCTCCCTTTTAAATTTTTAAATCATTTAATCTGTTTTACAAATTGGGTGTTTTAAATTTGTTTTCGACCGAAATATTTAATCATTTTAATGGACTTTTAATGTTTGTATTATCTGTATTTTATCTTGGCTGTTCACCGCCCTGAGTCCTCTGGGAGTAGGGTGGTATAGAAATTTGATAAATAAATAAATAAATAAATAAATAAATAAATAAATAAATAAATAAATAAATAAATAAATAAATAAATAAATAAATAAATAAATAATGGTTTCCACAACAGGTGCAATACCCAGAGGCTGTACACCAGCCAAAGAGAGTGTGGGTGGGGTCTGATGAGTATCAAAGCCACTGTTCTGGATGAAACCCAGAGCATCCAGGAGTACTTCAGCAAGATGACACCAAAAAAAAAAAAAAAAAAAAAAAGAGCTGCTGAGAGAATGCTTGAGACAGCAACAGACATGGAAGAAAAATCAGGCAGAGGAAATGCCATGACACTTGGTTCCTGGGGGCAGATGGAAAGATCTATTATAAATTTGTTGTATTAGATTCTTTAATTTTTATGAAATATAATATTTATCAAATCGTTCTATGAAGGTTAACAATAATTAAGCCACAGAATTGTTTTTATTTTGTTACGCTATCAGAAATGTTTCTTGACTATATAATCAAAATTAAGTTTGATTTTACTGGTTGTTTCATTGTTCAATATGTTAAAAAAATAGGTCTGCTTAGAACATTGTTATAATCTGATTGTGGCTTGCATGTACAGGTAGCCCCAGTGGTGGGTTTCAACTGGTGTTACAACTGGTTCGCTTTGCGCATGCACACGTCAAACTTGTGCTCTGCGCAAGCGCATTGCATTTCAGAACAGCTGAGGCGTGGCAATCTGCTCTGCAGCACCTATCAGCTGGGCTAAAAATGAACGAATATAGGTAGGTATAGCATAGGGGCAGATGGGAGGGCCCAACTGACAGTCGGAGCGAACCGGTTCGCTCTCAGCTCACCACCACTATTACCGGCTCACCCGAACTGGGATGAACCGGTAGAAACCCACCATTGGGTAGTCCTCGATTTATGACCACAATTGAGGAGTTGTTAAGTGAGATATGCCCTATTTTACAATATTTATGTTGTGGTTGCTAAGTGAATCACTGCAGATGTTACGTGAATCATGTGGTTGTTAAGTGAATCTGGCTTCCCCCATTGACTTTGCTTGTCAGAAGCCATCTGGGAAAGTTAAAAATGGTGATCACATGACCTCAAGACAGTGGAACTCTCATAAATAATGTCAGTTGCCTGAATTTTGATCATATGACCATGGGATGTTGTCGTAAGTCTAAAAACCAATCAAAAGTCACTTTTGTTGTAACTTCAAAAGGTCACTAAATGAATCACTGTAAATCTAGGCCTACCTGTAATGGGGTAATTTTCCTTTTCCCCATTCCATATTAAACATTAGAGTGGGACTTCCAGGTAGTTATTTTATTCACATGAACCTGTTCTTTTTTAAAAAAAATAATAATTAAGAAACCGTATTTACATGAGAGCCATATGTGCAAACTGGTGGACTTGGAATACTACACTTGGAATAATTTTAAAAAATGGCCTGGTTCAAATTCTTTTGCATGGATATCTAATAAATTAATTTTTAGTTAAGTGTGCTGCTACTAATGCTATACTGTACCTGATATATTGTGAGGTATCCTTTAGCTGAAAGTCAATTACTGAAAACCGACTTTAGCAGGTGAATGAAAAAGAAATATTCAAATAACCCTTATGGAGACCATATTCCAGATGGTTCTCTGTAATAATAATAGAGGGATGATGCTGAATGTCTCGAGGTGCAGGCTATTCAGGCTTATGTACTGTAATTTTGCTTTTCCCTTCCTCAGTAGAACTTAGCAACTAAGACCTCCTTTGTTTATTTGTCATTCCTATTATACATCTCTTGAGAAGGAAAAAGGTTCTAACATTTGAATGAATGCATATTTACAGTAAATGTTTCAGCACATTAAATTTATGTTTTTAGTCTGCACCACTGCAATGTGTCGCATCTGTTTTTTTCCTATCCAGATGTCACTGCACTTTAATTATATCCTCTAATGTCTCTGCAGGAGCTGTAAATGTTGAACCAACATTCTCACGAATTAGATAAGTTACTTTTATTTTAACACAGAGAATCAAGAGAAACAACAGATGCATTCAAAAGCTAAGAACATTTTCAATGTATTAGTTTCAGTTTCATTGTCAGATAAGGCAATGCTTTTGATGCTTTTAGGGCTAAGTTTGGGGGGGGGGTGTCTATGTGTGCATGCATATGCAGACATCAACATGAAAAAGATTACAAACCAAAGTGGGTAGTTTTGCCTGTCATGCTAAGTGAAAACAAACATGCCATTTTTGATGGCTTTATCCTGTCTGGACCAAAAGTTATCCTCCCTAAGGTAACATCCCTTCCTGTGATACTATTTTTTGGGGTAATATGTTCTTTAGATCAGCGGTTCCCAACCTTTGTGGTTCAGTGACCAGCTGGGGAGGGGAGAGGGGAACTGGGCCGTGTGAGCAGCAAGCCAGTATGCAAATGCATGCAGCCCTTGTGTAAGTGGCTGCCTGGCGCACACACACAGAGCTCAACTTGTGTGAGCAGTGGACTGGGTTGCATGCACACAATTTCCCACCAGCCCACTGTGCACAAGTTGAGCTGTGCACAAACATGCATGCATGCTCCAGCCAGCCACTCACACGGCCCAATTCTGAATAGGCCATGGCCCAGGGGTTGGGGACCCCTGCTTTAGACATTCTGAAGAAATCTGTTCATTAAAATTCTCTATTCATGAATGTCCATTTAGATGCTTCTAGTCCTGCTTGAAGGCAGAAGCATTAACAGGTTATGTATTTTAACTCATTTTAAAATATTAGTATATGCAGAATTCAGACTAAAATTTTCTTCATAAAAAATATAATAAATAGCAATAACACTTAGACTTATATACTGCTTCATAGTGGTTTACAGACCCCTCTAAGTGCCCCTAACAATCTGGGTCCTCATTTTACTAACCTCGGAAAGAAGGAAAGCTGAGTAAACCTTGAGCCAGAATCAAACTCCTGGCAGTGAGCAGTGAATTAGCCTGCAATGCTGCATTTTAACCACTTCACCACCATGGCTCAGTGATGTGATGTGATTTGATGGGATGGGATGGGATGGGATGGGATGGGATGGGATGGGATGTGATGGGATGTGCTTCAAACTTGTAAATAATTTTCTATTGTAAGAACCAATTTACACATTTTCAGTGTAGGATTCCTTCTATCACTGCCCAGGAATTTCTCTCCCTACATTTTATTTATTTTTATTTATTTTCATTTACTCCAATAGAAATTCTACAAGAATTTCTTGAAGATGATGGCTGGTCGTGTTTCTGTCTGTACAGTAAAAGCAATACCCAACACATGTAGGGAATATGAAATTACCACAATAATATTTAGTAATATTAATTCACCCCACTCTCTATATATGCTAGATCCAGTTTTGTTTAATGGTAAGGAACCAGGCTAGACCCCCTTAGGTACAAAGCCAGATGATGGCTTTGGGCCAGTCACTCTCTCTCAATCCTAGGAAAAGGGAAATGGCAAATCACTTCTGAAAAAACTTACTAACAAAACTGCAAGGATCAGTTCAGGCAATTGTCAGGAGTTAAAAACTGATTCAACAACATAAAAACAGTATTAACATATATATATATATATATATATATATATATATATATATATATATATATATATATATATATATATATATATATATATATATATGCATATTCTTTCTAGCCAGGTTTTACCTACGTAAACTAGGTTGTTCTGCAGCCCTGGTTCTGTGAAATCTCATTCACAAGTTTCTGGGCCTTTTTTTTTTTTTTGCTGACAAACTGCAACTCTGTGTTGCTCTCTGGGAGACTCAGATAGCTATTTCTGCCTTATAAGGCTTCGTCAGTGAGCCACACCCACTTCTCAGATATCCTCCCTGTAAAGGTACAATGTGTCTTTTTTCCTTTTTCGTAGGCTTTTATGTGCATATTCTTTCTAGCCAGGTTTTACCTACGTAAACTAGGTTGTTCTGCAGCCCTGGTTCTGTGAAATCTCATTCACAAGTTTCTGGGCCTTTTTTTTTTTTTGCTGACAAACTGCAACTCTGTGTTGCTCTCTGGGAGACTCAGATAGCTATTTCTGCCTTATAAGGCTTCGTCAGTGAGCCACACCCACTTCTCAGTTTCTGGGCATTTTTTTTTTTTTGCTGACAAACTGCAACTCTGTGACACATTGTACCTTTACAGGGAGGATATCTGAGAAGTGGGTGTGTCTCACTGACGAAGCCTTATAAGGCAGAAATAGCTATCTGAGTCTCCCAGAGAGCAACACAGAGTTGCAGTTTGTCAGCAAAAAAAAAAAAAAAAGGCCCAGAAACTTGTGAATGAGATTTCACAGAACCAGGGCTGCAGAACAACCTAGTTTACGTAGGTAAAACCTGGCTAGAAAGAATATGCACATAAAAGCCTACGAAAAAAGGGAAAAAAAAGACACATATATATATACCCCCAGCCAATCAGAGCACAACCAACCCCCCATCCAATCAGAGCACAGCCAAGCCCCTAACCAATCAGAACACACCTCCACCCAATCAGAACACAGCCAAGTTCCCACCCAATCAGCTCACACCCCCACTAGCAGTTAAAAGGAAGAGACAGCTGCGATCTCACATTGCTCCTGGAAGCACGAAGCCGAGAACACCAGCCTGAAGATGACGAATGAGACTTCGTCGAAACGTCGCCAAGACACTTCCAATTCTACGTGGGAGAAGACCCAAATAACCAAAGACCTACATACAAACACCCGCGAAAACCTGAGAAAACAAATATCGCACCTCTACGGGGAGGAAATCCACCATCTGACCAGGACCTATGAAAAACTCGAAGTCCAAAGAGCTTCCATTTTATGTGACCTTGCATTCCTACGCAACTGCCGAGATCAAAATTTAATCCCCACAGGCTTCCAACTGAAATTCCACTCCAACTCTGCAGCCACCAAACGCATTCTGAAAAGAACAGAACTAGCCCTAATCAGAAATGAACTCCACAGAAAAAGATTCCTCCTAGACCGAATCAACAAGGATCTCCTCACACTTCACCTCAAACTCAGCAACAAGATCCACCCCGCACTTTGGGACAAATCCAAACAACTTGCCATCTGGAGAGCCGAAACACAGACCACCCTCAAGACAGACACACACACCAACAAACTCCGAAGACTACAAGAACGCCAGAAACAATCCCCTCCACCCTCACAGCCACACATGAAACAAACAGTGCATAACATCTCAGATAGGATCCTCACCAAAGCCGAAACCAATGTCCTTTCCAAAGCATTCAACTTTGCAGTCGCTCCCAAAAGCATCCCCACTGAAACCATTATATGCGGAGTTGAAACCAGCCTGACCAAAATCAACCCCGACGACGCAAACAGAATCAGACTCGAAATCACCAACATCCTCTGCACCAGCAAGCCATCCAAAAGTAACTTACCCAAAGAGGAACAGACAGCACTACTTAACCTGAAAGAAGACACCAGCATAATAATCCTACCAGCAGACAAGGGCAATGCCACGGTGGTTATGAACACATCTGACTACCAAACCAAATTAACCAACCTACTCCAAGACTCCATATACAAACCCCTAAACACAGACCCCACCACCTACCTGGAAAAAACCACCAGATCCAAAATAAAAGCCTCCCCCATCAGCGAAGAGATTCAGCAAAGAATCATACCCAGAGAGAAATCATCCAGATGCCCTAAGCTTTATGGTCTCCCCAAGATACACAAAGAGGGAACCCCACTTAGACCCATAGTCAGCTCCATAGGCTCACCTCTACAAAACCTAGCCAAATTTCTCGCCAAACAACTACAGCCCTATGCAGAATCCATCACCTCATATGTAAAAAACTCATTCCAGTTCATAGACATCATAAAGCAACAAAACTTACAGCCCAGTGACCTACTCGTGAGCTTCGATGTCATATCCCTCTTCACCCAAGTACCAATCCAAGAAGCCTTGACAGTTATCCAAAACAAATATAACCCCCCCAAGCACATCTTAGATCTGACCAACCACTGCCTATCCAATACATACTTCATCTATAATGGACAGAAATACAAACAAACAGAAGGAGCACCCATGGGATCACCCCTCTCACCTGTCATTGCCAACCTCTATATGGAATACTTTGAAACCCAAGCTCTAGAAAAATCTGATCACAAACCCAAACTCTGGCTCAGATATGTGGACGACACCTTCATAATCTGGCCACATGGGAAAGAAAAACTGGACAACTTCCTCACACACCTCAACAGCCTACACCCCAAAATACAGTTCACCATGGAAACAGAAGTGAACAACCAACTTCCCTTCCTGGATGTCTTAGTCTACAGAAAATCCAATGGCTCCCTAGGACACACTATATACCAGAAGAAAACACACACAAACCGCTATCTGCACGCACTCTCACACCACCACCCTGCCCAGATCAACTCTGTAGCCAAGACACTCATTTCCAGAACAAAATGCTTAGCTGACGAACAACACCTAAAAACCGAACTACACACTCTCACTAACGTACTAACATCCAATGGATTCCAAAGAAATAAGATCACCAACCTAATCCAAAAAGAAACCCCCACTAAAATCCAAGACAGAGAGCAAGAAAATGGCAAGGCCCTCCTCCCATAGATAAAAGGCACCACAGACAGAATAAGCAAAATCCTCCACAAACATAACATCAAGACAGCATTCTGCACAAACCGAAAAATATCCACCATCCTAAGGAACCCCAAAGACAAAATTGAGTTAGAAAATCAAGGAGTATATGAAATCCCATGCACCGCCTGCCCCACCACATACATCGGACAAACCAACAGACGAATAAGTGCACGCATAGAAGAACACAAGAACTCAGTCAGAAAAGAGGAACCAACTTCTTCCCTGGTCCAACACCTTAAAGCCACAGGACATGATATTGACTTTAGAAAGACCAGAACTATCGCCAAAACTGAACACTTTAATAACAGAATAATCAGAGAAGCCATCGAGATAGAAAAACGCCCACACAGCATGAACAAACGAGACGATACCTCCCGCCTACCAGCCATTTGGAAACCCGCCCTTATTGACAAACAAGTCCCTAACACGACGAATGACACCAGACCCACACTCACGAGAGCCACACAGGATGTCACCACCACACATCCATGCAGAAAGCAGACTCAAACCCACACTGATAATGAGCCACGACCAAGGACCAGAAGCCAGACTGCAGCTGCATCATTAGCCACTTTAAACCCCTCCAATCCATACATGAAGCAGACTGACACCCACCATGAAGAGCTCGCACGGCCACAAACACGAAGCCAAACAACAACAACGCAGCTCACCAGCTCAAATCCCCCTGCAACTCAGACTAAGCTGAGCACAACCAAGCCCCCACCCAAACAGAACACACCCCCAGCCAATCAGAGCACAACCAACCCCCCATCCAATCAGAGCACAGCCAAGCCCCTAACCAATCAGAACACACCTCCACCCAATCAGAACACAGCCAAGTTCCCACCCAATCAGCTCACACCCCCACTAGCAGTTAAAAGGAAGAGACAGCTGCGATCTCACATTGCTCCTGGAAGCACGAAGCCGAGAACACCAGCCTGAAGATGACGAATGAGACTTCGTCGAAACGTCGCCAAGACACTTCCAATTCTACGTGGGAGAAGACCCGAATAACCAAAGACCTACATATATATAAAAACGAAACGTCGCTTCTACCCTTTTAGGGATATATCCACAATTACACGGGAAGAAACCCGAAATATTAACTATACACACATACATACCCGTGAAAACTTACATAAACATATATATATATATATATATATATGGCCATTTTAACATCTTTCAACATAGGAAAAAACCCTGATTGCAAAAATATCGCATATATATATATATATATATATATATATATATATATATATATATATATATATATATATATATATATCTTTTTTCCTTTTTCGTAGGCTTTTATGTGCATATTCTTTCTAGCCAGGTTTTACCCACGTAAACTTAATTGTTCTACAGCC
The DNA here is from genome assembly GCF_029215685.1 of Pituophis catenifer annectens. Lineage (NCBI taxonomy): Eukaryota > Metazoa > Chordata > Lepidosauria > Squamata > Colubridae > Pituophis > Pituophis catenifer. Next base: position 34,653,603 of record NW_027256881.1, on the reverse strand, counting down.
CTAGGTTTCACAGAACCTAGGGCTGTAGAACAACTAAGTTTACATAGGTAAAACCTGGCTAGAAAGAATATGCGTATATATATATATATATTCCAAACAATTGCATATAGTAATGAGATAACTGCATACAGTAATAAGAAGCAAATTACTGCATGTAACAGTTACCTCAATTTTACACACTACTCTGAAAAATACTTCTCTGCTTAGAGGTTCTATGGGGCTTATACCAAAATGCAAAATAGATGAATTTTGATAAGATATAATAAGACTGTAATTTCATTTATATTTGATTTACCATGTTGAATAGAGCCCACTAATCCTTCAATAAAGTCTTGTCAACCTTCCCTTTCATTTAGGAGTCCCAAGCAAACTCTATAAAGAAAGGCTTGGTTATACTCCAAGGGATATACCCAGATAGTATTTTGTATTTTTATCTGAATAATAAAATTTGTGGTTTGAACAAAATTCAGAACAAAATAAGGAAAACAAAAACCTAAGGTCCATCTGCCCCTTTCACACCAAATGTTTTTCCTAATCTTAAGAAATTTACCATTATGGCCATGTATGACTCCTCTTATTTTCATCCTGTCTTCATACTATTAATCCTCTTTACATACACAACCTTTATATTCCAATGCTTTCTCCTAAGTTTTTGGAACACATAATATATTTTACCTAAATTATGCTGGGAAAAATAACTATGTTGTTCAAAATATGAATTTCCCCAACTCAGAATTTTCAGAAGCATTGTAAATTGAATTTCAGTTCTCCTGGAAGTTTTTCTGTAGCCCAGAATTAAGAATGTTCAGAATGTTAAATTATGTTATAGATTTCAGAGTGAAATGAAATGATCTCTCTCTCTCTCTCTCTCTTTTAAACTATTGCTTTTGATTTAATAGTTTTAAATATATCTGGAAATGTTGTGTAGAACAAAATTTCTGTAGTTGGGAAATGTATTATATATTTAATTGTACTTTTTAAAAGCATATTTTGGACACATGCATAGTAACTGTAAGTTAAAGCCAATTACATTAACTTCATAGTAGAGAAGAATAGAATCTATTTTAGAAAAATGCAACTATAGATTTTATTTGATCTTTTAAAAATAATTTGCAAAAAATTATCAATTTCAAAGTCATGAAAAATAATAATAATATGACTTTACCAAGGTACAATGTAAAACATATTCTCCTGCATCAACCATCCAATAATTACAAATCTGTGCAATAAAATTTACTTAGAACTAGTAAACAATTATTAACATTAAAACAACACTAAATCTAGAATCAGAGGGCCAATTTGGTGTAGTAGTTAAGGGACCAGGCTAGAAACCAGGAAAACATGAGTTTTAGTCTCAAATTAGGGACAAAGCCAGCTGGGTGAACTTGTGACAGTCACTTTCTCTCAACTCTAGGAAATAAAGTCTGAAATCTTGTTTAAATGTCCTTGAATCTACATCATCCAAGACAGGACATATATTAAATTAACTAGGGTGATGGGAATAATTGTCAACTGAATGAAATTACTGATGTATGTCTAGAGTTGCTACGGCTTTCCTATCCTGTAAATGGAGTATCATATTATGGGGAAATATGTTTATTTTCAGAAAGGATTTCACTAGTGTAATGTTCTGCTTTATAAGGGCTCATCTAAGAATTTTTAAAACAAAAGTTGTCCCTCTGTCTATTCAGTTCTTTGAAAATACCCCAAACTTATTATTTCCTATAAATATCTGTATCCAGACAACATACTGTTTAACTAAAAATGGAATTTATATATATTATAAAAGAAAATAAAAATATTAAAAAAAAGAAAATACCCTAAACTTATCCAGTTTATTTCTACATATGAGATAGAATGCCCAGAACTTGACCATAAAGAGATAATAGCCATTAAAAATATATATATTGCAAGTCGCTGCACATCAATGATATTCAAAAATTGGTACATGAAGCACCAGGGAAATTATTTGGCACAAAAGAAACATGAAATTGTGACAGAAAATTCTGTCTATTCTCCAAAGCACCTGAGGGTACAACAAGAAGCAATGGGTGGAAACTAATCAAGGAGAGAAGCAACTTAGAACTAAGGAGAAATTTCCTGACAGAACAATTAATAAGTGGAACAACTTGCCTCCAGAAGTTGTGAATGCTCCAACACTGGAAATTTTTAAGAAGATGTTGGATAACCATTTGTCTGAAGTGGTGTAGGATTTCCTGCCTGGGCAGGGGTTTGGACTAGAAGACCTCCAAGCCCCCTTCCAACTCTGTTATTCTATTATATTCTAATACCAAAATGACTTATTAAAAATTATTCTTAAAGTTAGGTTATGTGGAATTATTTTCAATATTTTCAGCCAAAGATTTAGGCTCCAAGATTTTGGTACCTCCCAAGAAACAGACTGTACGAACAGTTGGTTTTGATTGTCTAATGTGAAGTTAGTGAGACCCTACCTATGCTTACCCTAAAAATAAATTCAAAACTTATAGAAAGATTCTAACATCCACCTTCTAATCAAACCTGCTTAATAGCTGCCTTATGGACCTCTCACACATTTTGTAGAAATAGTCTAATTATAACAATATAACAGAGGCAAATTCCTATGCCACAGCAAACAGGGTTAGCTGTTTGATTACATTACTGGGGACACTTATCAGAAAGAAGTTATACAATTAAATAACTATACATTATGCATAAGTACTATAAACTTACAACTGACTTAACAGGTGCATGAGCCATGACATCTCAGAGAGGTAACATTAAATTTGAAAGTAAGCATTGACTTCTTTGGCAAAACAAAACTGGTGACATGGACACTGAAACAGAAAGCCTTGCAAGCACTTTTAGCACCTCTTTAGCAAGGAAGTGTGCTCTGAGTGAGCAATTAAAGAAGAGTGCTTTTAGCACTTCAGCCACACAATGTCATATACATTATTCCAGTTCATGAGCTATTTGCTTTGGAATCTGTTCTGACAACATGTGAAATGAATGCAGGAAAGCCAACACACGTTCTAGTTCACAAAAGGTAAAAGAAATGAGGGAGAATACAAGATGGAATGGTGAAGGGTACTATAGGGCATACAATGTTTTGGATGGTGAGACAAGGCATCAGCCTGTTTATTCTGCAAGCTAGGGATATAAGGAATACTTAAAATTTAAATGAGGAAAGAATTGTGCCCTTCTGACCTGGTATTAAATAAACCTATGGGAATTCTGCAAGTACATCAGCAGAATATTTTTTTTGTTGTTCCAGGAAATAAAGCCATTGTTTTAAGGCTTCCTTTATAGCCAATAGGTCTTTATTTTTAAAAAATCATACTTCCAGTCTTTTAGTAAAAGATGCCTGGAAAATAATGCACAAGGGATCAGTCTGTCTTCAAATTCAAATATGTACCATAAAAGGCCTTCTTCCGAATAAAATCAGAAGTGCCAGTTTGAATAACAAGGGAGAATCAGGTGATGGAGAACAGCCAAGAAATGAAAGTCTGTTTGAGTAAAATGAAACCTTGGAATCTCACTTAAAGAGTAAAATACATCAGCATCTTGATAAATCCAGAAAAAATAACAGAAATTGCAATAGAAATTGGCAAAGATTGGGAAGCAAAGTATATATGTTTAGGGAGTCTTAAGACATAATAGATTCCACTTCAGAAAGTACACCTGGTGCCCTTCTACTGAAATATGGTAGCCCGTATAAATAGAAAGTGGCACTCCCACCCCCAATTTAGCATATTATCTACCTTGCTAGTCATTCAAGTACAATTTAAGTTTGTTCAGTGTGGGCTTTCTGATCTTCAAAGAAAATTAAGAAAGTATTCAAGTAAGTTATTAAAAACCCATTCAACAGATTGTGAAAATATAATTAATATTGATTATTGAACCCTTGAAAAGTGTTCGGAGACTACAGTTAGTCCAGAACGCAGCTGTGCAAGCTGTCGTGGGTGCACCTAAGTATACCCACATTACACCAATTCTCCATGAGCTGCACTGGCTCCCTATTGGTCTCCGGTGACAATTCAAGGTGTTGGTTATTACCTTTAAAGCCCTACATGGCTCAGGGCCAGGTTATCTTCAAGACCACCTTCTGCCGCATAGCTCCCAGCGACCGGTAAGATCCCACAGAGTTGGTCTCCTCTGGGTCCCGTCAACTAAACAATGCCGGCTGATGGGCCCGTGGGGGACGGCCTTCTTTGTGGCGGCCACAGCTCTCTGGAACCAGTTACCTCCTGAGGTCCAGACCATCTCCACCCTATTGGCCTTCCGAAAAGCGGTGAAGACTTGGCTTTTCCAGCAGGCCTGGGGCCGATGTTCTCGCTCTTGTGATCTGGTGAGATCCGGCCATGAATGGTGTGAATGAGTTTTTAATGTTTTTAATGTTTTTAATTTTTAAATGTTTTTTTATAATGTTTTTTTTTAAATGTATTGTGAGCTGCCCTAAATCTTTGGAGAGGGGTGGCATATAAATTGAATTAATTAAATTAAATTAAATTAATTGCATGAATATTATAGATTTGCTAATTGATTCGGGTCACCTGAATATAACTCTCAAGCTATTTAAGAGAAGAGCCTCCTGCCACTTCATATAGAGGCTGCTTGTAAAAAAAACCTGCCTTGTAAGAAAAAAACCAGGTTGTAAAGTAAGAGTCATGTAGTTGCTAAGATTATTGTAGTTTTAGTCCATTCTGTTTTTAAAATCTTGTTAAAAGTAACTCTGAAAGAATCGTATTTTGTGTTAAAGTTGGTTGTCAAGAGCTTGAGAGTTTATTACTCTGTGTTTAAATGATCCGCAACAGACAGTTAATATCTATGTCCCTCCTTCACAAGATTCAGATTGTAGATTCCTCTAAAACCCAACTTGGTGATGAAAATGTGTGCCTTCTGTAATTATTCTGATAGTTCTGAGATGAAAATTTTTTTTCTCTCTCTAATTGTTACAGAATTCAAAAGTCCATTATCTTGATTCTGAAAGAACAGGGTTTTATTTCTTTAAAAAAAGATTAGGGCACATCCTAATGATGATGAATAGATGAGACCCTTTTGCAAATTACCACTAATAAACTCCTTTAGGCAGGCCAATTCAATCACAGATATGGGACATAAATATTTTGCTGAAATCAGAGGCTCGGGAATACAATATATCCATGCAGTTATAGTATAGAGGAGGGAAGGAGTCAGCATTTATGACAAGTGCAATAAGGAGAATATCCTGCTGAGTTGTGGCAAACAGAGGAGATAGTTTTGCAGGCTTAGGATTCAAATATAATGCTTCCATGGTATTAATGGATATCTCAATTTTTGAGTTTGAAGCCAATCTATTCATAGAACAATAGGAAAATGTACCTTCTGAAGTGGATTAAGGGTTAGACTAAGTCAAGTTGCCATTGTTGTTCTATCTTCACATCGGTTTCTACAAGCTGACTGGGCAAGTCTTATTTGCTTGTGATTAGTGAGTCTATGAAGTTAATAATGGTACCAGAATCTATTAAGATCTGCAATCATGTTACATTTATGCCTAAATATTTACACCTCACTTCATTTCTTGCAGTCTCCATTTCTGAACCCTTTGAGATTGGTAATAACTCATTTGTGATCCTGGGAAGGCCGACACCAATTTACACTAAGAAAGATCAATAATTCTAAGACTGTGAGAAAAGGAAAATTATCTAGCTGAGTGGGTAGTATTATTTATATCTAGAAATAATATTTCTTGGAATACTATTGGAAAAAGCAGAATTTGAAATACCCATACAAAATCAATACCACCTGTTGGGCACATATATAAATGTCTATTTAGATATGCTATAGAGACATAACAAACAAAAACTACAGTATATGACAAAAGGGATAAAAAATTAAAGGAACAGTTAGAAGACAACAATGAGAAGAATTGTGGACTAAATCTATGCAACCAGGATGTAATATAAAGCAAAATTAGTTTTAAAATGTTCTACCGGCAGTGGTGGGCTGCAAATTTTTTAATAACCAGTTCTCTGCCCTAATGACTGGCTGGGTGGGCATGGCTGGGTGGGCGTGGCTGGGTGGGCATGTGACTGGATGGGCATGGCCAACTTGACATCACTCATGTCAAGGGGTGCTTTGCCCAACCTCTCCCCTCCCTTGTCATGCCTGGCCTCAATGTATCTATAGTTCTGTAAAAATGTTGTTCACCTTTTTTCAACTTTATAATCTGTATCTACATCAGGGGTGAAATCCACTTACCTTCGCTACCGGTTTGCAAATATGAGTGTGCATGCACCTCCACGCATGCACAGAGCCTTCTGCACTTGCGCAGAGGATCAAAAATGGATGTGATGACGTCCGGGTAGGTGGGCGAAGCCTCCTGCCACTGGCGCTACCAGTTTGCCCAAGCCAGATAGAACAGTGCATTTCACATCTACATACTATAGATGTACTTTCATGGACCACTGAAAGGAAGAAATGGCTCACATGCTTCCCCAAGAGTGTGATAGGCAGGTCACAAAACAAGGTTTTGAGGGGCTGCCACAAAGAAGAGGGGGCAATGTATTTCCAAAGCAGCAGAAGGCAAAACAAGAAGCAATGGGTGGAAAATGAACCTAAAACTAAGGAAAAATTTCCTGACAGTGAGAACAATTAACCAGTGAAACTGTTTGTCTCCAAAAGTTCTAGGTGCTCCAACACCGGAGGTTTTAAAGAAGAGACTGGATAGCCATTTCTCTGAAATGGTATATAGGGTTCTCTTCAAGATCCCCTCTAAGTATTATTGTGACACCTTTCCCAGGCCCTCCACTCAGATTTGGCATCCTCAGTTTTCCTGCCTGTGCAGGGGGTTGGACTAGACCTCCAGCCTCTAGACTTTCAACTCTATTATTCTGTTATTCCTGAGCTAAATAGCTAAGACCATCACTGGGATCCTCTTTTGCTCCCTCTGGACTAATGAGTTAAAGAGCTGCCTCTAGACATTCCTTTTAATAAGATTTTTTAGAAACCTGCAGTTGAAAGTTCTTCATGTCTCTTTACCCTGAAGACCCAATTTCATTTGGAATTTAATCCCAAGCGGATTGCCCTTTTAGTGTTTCTCTCCAAAATGCACAAGAAGCCACATCTCTCTCTCCCTTCCTCCCCCCTCTGTCTCTCTCTGTCTCTCTCTCTCTCTCTTTCTCACTCACACACACAGAAGTTTGGATTGGATATCTCTCTCCCACCCACCCACCCTCCCTCCTTCCCTCCCTCTCTGCTTTAGGCTTAGAAAGTCTGCCAGTGCTGTTCCTCATTTGGCAATTCTTCAGGAGAATTAGGGGCTAGAGGCAGTTAACATTCTCATCTCTGCTACAGGTGAGGCTGTCAGAAAGACTTTTTGGCAGGCACACAATGCCTTCTCCTCAGCCTCTCAGCACTAATGAGAGATGCGGCTCTACTGCCCAGGGTAGGCAAAGCCTCTCATTTTGTACAAACCATCTGCTGCTGGCAGATATACATTTATGGGTGGCGTGGGCAGGTCCATCCAGGGCACAGAAGTTCTGCTGCTAGCCCAGCACCCCAGCTCGACCTTGCAAAAACCAATGGCTTGAAAGCAGCTCCTCTGCCACACCCCATTCCCCTGCTTCCTTCACCAAATACCCCCCATTGCAAATGCAGGGTGCCATTTGGGTGGGAAATGCCTGGAACACAATAAAGCCCACCCACTCACCTCCTGCTGGCAGGCAGGCTAATGGGGTGAGAGGAGAGGCAGAGAAGCCAGAGGGAAGCCAGTCAGAGCCCTCCAAAAGAAGGGAGGGAAAATGCATGTGCTACATCATGCTGTGGATGCCTTCACTCGCCCCTTTGCCTGGCTTCCCTCCTCCAGCGGTATCCTCAGTGCTCATTCGTGCTTCCCTTCCCCAGTCTAGCTTGACTGCAGGTGGAGCCACATTGCCTTTTGCAAGCCTGTTGTCAGTGAAGTTTGGTGCCGGTGAGGGCTGGATTTTTGCATAGCTTTGTCCAGCTGTCGGGGGGAAAATGGCTTCCTCCCCAGGCCTCCATCCATTTCCCCCTTGTAGCTAGACAAAGCTATGCAAAAAGCCAGCCCTCACCAGCACCTAGATTCACTGACAGTGGGCTTGGAAAGGGCAATGTGCATCAAGCTAGATTGGGGAGGGAGAATGCGCGAGGAAGCCAGAGGCCCTTCCCTCCAGCCTTTGTCCAAAGCCCTGAGCCACACCAGGAGGCTGAAGTTGGAATTTCTTTTCCCCCTCTGATCTGAGCATACCTTGGCAATGGGACTGTTTCTCTCCGCCCCCTTTTCCAACTGCTGGATCAGGGGGATGAACCTAGCTTTGCTGCCCATTGCAGCTAGGAATCTCAAAGCCAAGAATGAACGTTTGTGTTGTAGCCAGCCCCTAGATCGGCCTCCTGAAAACTGTCTCTTGAGGAGCCTGGCCAAACTTTTGCATCCACTCACTGAGGGTGGATGAGAGTGTGGGGCTGGAACTAATAGGTGGCCAAGCTAAGTGCCTGAAGAACCCCATCCCATCATCAGGAATCCTGGTGCCTCAGCGTGTGAAATTTCGGCCAGGCTCCTTGGAAGACAATGGAGTTTGCAGGCCACTTGCCTATCTAGCTTGGCTAGATTGGCTGCAACACAAGTGTTCACCTGACTGGGTGGGCGGGCAAGGGCCGGCTGATGGAAGGCGATCAGTCCTTCACTCGCGGTCCCTGGGGACTGGGCCGTGGCAGGCTTGGGCCAGGCTGGCTGGCTTGCATGGTGCTGGCAGGGATCACAACTTGGGGGGAGGGGGTGCCTCCGGGCTTGGATGCTTCAGGCTGCCCTAGCCTGGGCAGCTCCAAAATTAAATGCAGAAAGCAGCATACCACAGGAGGGAGACCCACTCCAGACCTGCCTGTTTGGCTGAAGGCCCACCTTGGGGGCAACATGGCAAGGCTTGACCAGTTGGCCTCCTTTTGGGCCCAGCTCTTGGCTGCCACCCACTCAGCTTTCCCTCCACATTGGGTCCCACATTCAACCCACGACAGGGTGACTGGCCACTTCTGAGCAGCGGGCAAGTGATCCACAGGGGGAGAGCACCACCCTGGGGTGCTGTGTGCCCAGATCAGGCACTTTCTCTTGGGCCTCCCTCCCAGAGTCAGGCCCGAAAGAAGGCTGAGCTTCACTGTGTCCCCCCTCACCTGCAGGCCCCCTCCCCTGCCATTGGCCTTACCTTCTCAGGCTAGGTGAAGAGTGGCCACATGGTAGGCAGCTGGGCGAGGAGCGAGATCAGCAAAGAAGGCTCATGAGGCAGAGATCAGCTGGGATGCAGGCAAGCAAGGGAACCAGAGAGCAGCAGCAGCTATGCCGGGGGCGGTGGGCATGACTCTAGGCATCAGCCAAGGCAAGCAAGGCACAATAAGGAGTGAGTGGGGGGGCGGGGAGGGGAGGGGCCAGCCAGTGGTGCGATTTGCCGATTCGCCAAACTATGCAGAATCTTAACAACTGGTTCGTCTGAACCAGTCTGAACCAGCAGCAGCCCACCTCTGACTACAGGTGGTATACAAATCTGTCAATAATATCTAAGATGGACAAATGATAGAATAATAAATGTTGGAAAATGTAATGAAACAGAAGGAATGTTTTATCACATGTAAACTTTTTAAAAAAATCCAACATACTAGAAAGATATACATTGTATGATGCAGAAAATTGTTGAATTTAAATTTGAAATGAAACCACAAGTTTTCTTACTAGGTATATTGTCAGAAAAAAATCAACAAGAAACATTAAAACAATAAGATATATGCTTACAGTTCATGGAGAAAATCTACCTATGTGGTCATTAAAATTCAAAAGCAACTTGATGGCACATAATCGGTCAATCAATGCTTACAGCAATGAGAATAAATTTTGCTTAACACTGGAAGAAAGATAGAATGTTAACAGTGTGTGACTGGGAACTTAAAGTTTGAGAATATGCAGCAATAGCAAAATTAACAGTGAATACATGTCTGCCTGTGTCTGCCTGCCTGGCTGTCTATCTACACACACACTAGAAATTTTAATCAAATTTAAGCAAGAACAGTTCCCATACATATATCCAGGACATAATTTCCTTTGCTTATCTATTTTTTCCTCTCTTATTAACATTATATATTGCGGAGTAATTAGCTCAAGATTGAAAACTTTTTTGTATAAGAAATACTTGAATATAATCTGCAGCATGTTTTTTTCCTCTGATATTATATTCAGTTCTAATGAGGATGAAAAAATCAAACAATCTTATCTTGTCTTATTAATTATTAATTATAATTAATATTGATGTAATACTTATACTTATGATACTTATGATAGAATACTTATTTATTCTTTCTTTATTTTTGACAGTGTAAGTTATCTGGACAACAGAATGTGGTTCAATTTTGTATCTTTAATTAATACTGTATAAATATTATTGTATCAAAACAATAAAATGTAACAACATAATAAATAACATCTGGGTGTCACAGCCTAACTGCTTGTATGCTCCATTAATTAATTTTAATGAAAATCGATCTCTGTGGAATTGCAAATTAATTTTATTTTATTTATTTATTTATATAATCTATATGGCCATCCATCATAACAATAGCTCTAGATAGCATAAAAGGGTTAAAAACAAACAACAAAACAAACAGTATTGGCTCACAAAATCCAAATAATTTATGCTAAGAATTAGATTAGGGCATCCACACTTGAGAATAGATAGATAGATAGATAGATAGATAGATAGATAGATAGATAGATAGATAGATAGATAGATAGATAAATAATTTGGGAAATAATGAATTTGGGTAAAAGTCCAAACTTATTTGATTTAATTATCTCTATATAGTGTGGTATCATCTGATTTTCAATTCCTACTCTGAAAAGCACTAAAAATTGCTGTACTATATTTCATTCTTGGCATACATACAACAAAAGTAGATTTTTGGAAAGCAAACAATTTTCTTTAAAAATGGCATGAACATGATTTACAAGCCAAGAGAGGTTCAGTGAAAGTTGCCTTCTGTATTTGCAAATCTTTTGAGGTCTTGGAGAGAAAGTTTTAGAAGATATAACCATAGAAGTGAGTGTGTCTGAGGGAGATGATAAATGGCTTTTAAAAACCTAATTGAAATCAATAATAACATATAACTAAAATGCACATGTACTGCTGTTGCAGAAGCTGATCTTTAAAATAAATTTTACAGAGTGTTTTTCACTTTATAACAAATACTTTATGTGGAAAAAATGTTTCACCATATTTGAAGAAGCTGAGAGATGAAAGTTGAAGTCATTATTTCATTCAAGTGTTGAGGAAATAGCTTACAGATAGTCCTTGAGATACAGTATGTCCATAATGGAAACTGACCATTACAGTCGCATGTTGCACAGTCACGAAATGAAACAGCTCAACTAACAAGCCTCCATTCCTTATCTTCCCACCAAATCATTAAAAAAATGTGCATGTTAAGTGATCTGTCATACCTTGAACACTATCTATATAGTATCTTCTTCCACCATCTAGAGTCAATCCCAACTTATTACAACTTCGTATTATTCTAGCATTGCTTATTGTTACTTTTCCACTATTGTTTTATGTACAGAGAACCAGAATTTAGATTTTTGTTCCTTTCCAGGACCATCAAATGAGTTCATGACCAATAAACCCAAGGTTACTGCAATGATTGTATCTGTGGCCTACTTCCACAGTAATAAAAAAGATCTTGTTAACCTACTTTAGAAATATTTACATGTGAGACATATTTTTGGAGCAATACAGCACTGCTGAAAATAGTCCCTTTAGGATTCAGTATGGATATTTAAGTGTGTTCTGGGCTATATTGCAAATATGTTGAAAATTCACATCCCATGCTGATAAAATGAAACACCCATGGACTGTACATATAATTAAATTTATCTTTCAAGAGACTAAAATTGCCCCAATAGAAAAGCATTCTTATTATTTTAAATTTCATATAAAACACTAGATAGATAGATAGATAGATAGATAGATAGATAGATAGATAGATAGATAGATAGATAGATAGATGTTTTTCCTCTAGCCAGGTTTTCCCTAAGTAACCAAGGTTTTTCTGCAGCCCCAGCTCAGTAGAATCACATCCACTCGATTCTGGGCTTTTTTTCCTTTCTAGCAGCCAGCAAGCTCTTCCTGATAGGTGGGAGACCTATATAGATCTATTTCTAGCTCGTTTGCTTTCATCAGTAGGCCACACCCACATCTTATGTATCCTCCCTGTAAAGGTATAGTATCTATTTTCTTACTTCTTCGTAGGGTTTATGTGTGTTTTTCCTCTAGCCAGGTTTTCCCTATGTAACCAAAGTTTTTCTGCAGCCCCAGCTCAGTAGAATCACATCCACTCGATTCTGGGCTTTTTTCCTTTCTAACAGCCAGCAAGCTCTTCCTGCTAGGTGGGAATGTGGTCTTTACATTTAAAATTATATTAAAAAGATACTAAAAATACTATTAAGGGAATGCAACTTTTGGACATTAAAATAAAATACCCCCCACCCTCCCAAAATAGAGCATAAATGTTATCACTGGATAGAGGTTAACTCTCCAATGGCTTGCAGAATTCCTTGTTCTTTTATTTTGGAATAAAAAATAATTTGTGACTAGAAGACTGCCTGTTTGGAGACAAACACTGATCATGATTTAAATGACCTCTTTCAGCTCTATGATTCTAGGAGCCAGAACTAGTTTTATTCCATATTGTGTGCACTACTTTAACAAAACTAAAACTAGGAATATGAGTAAGGTGACCAGATTTTAACATTGGTAAAGAGGGACACCATTGTAGGCATGGCTTATTTTGTGGGCGTGGCTTGGAGGTCATGTGACTGGGTGGGCGTGGCTAGCTGGTCATGTGACCGGGTGGCCATGGCTATGTGTATAGGGACTACTCAGAGGGCTGAAAAAAGTCATTTCTGACAGGTCCTCGCACTTTTGACTGGTCCTCACACTTATGACCATCCTCACATTTATGCCCGTGCAGCATTCTTAACAACCATGTCATTCATTTCACAACTGCTTCTCTTCGCCATGATGACAAGATAGGGCAAAAATGTAAAATGTGAGGACAGTCGTAAGTTCGAGGGCTGGTCAAAAGTGCGAGGACCAGTCAAAAATAACTTTTCAGCCCTCTGAGTAGTCCATATGCATAAAAGGATACAGCAATAGAGAGGATGTAGGAAGGGAAGAGAAATTAGAGTAGGAGTGAGGGTAAGAGAGGGAGGAAGAGAGGAGGAGAAGGAGAAAGGAAGAGGAAGTAGGGAGGAGAAGAAGAGGGTGGGGGGAAGAGAAAGTAAGAAGGAAAGAAAAGGGAGAGGTGGTAGGTTTGAGGAGAAAGATTGCTGTACAATAAAAAAGATGAAAGGGAAGAAAGCCAACCCCAAACAAATATAAAGATATTAAGATAAAGAATGAATTGTTAAACTTTAAAGAATAAAAGAGAACAAATATGAATAAATAACAATAATTAGAAACACACATACGAACATACAATGTATTTTCTTTGAACAGAATATTTGGCTGGTTCACAAATTTAAACAGTGTTTAGTCATTTCAATTAAATTTACAATTTCTATATTTCCTTTTTGCCATATTTATTCCTCATCTATCTTTTTTTAAAAAACAATATTACCCTTCATCCTCATCTCTAATCTTAATCAAATTCAATTTTTCCCTTCTATTCTATATTATACCCTTCCCATTGTCATCTATTTTTATATCCATCCTCACATTGGTTAATTATGCAATTATGTAATACAGTTGTTTAATACAAATTCAACATTTTAATATAAATCAATTAGTTATATAACTATCTTTTTTGTATATTAATATGAACATGAATATTCCAATTATTTCCATGCAATCCAATTTCTTACAAATCAATTAATTATATTTACCAATAATAATAAACCAAATAATTTCCCCCATATATTCCTCCAAACCACAACTTAACCATTTCTGCTTTCAACACAATATACAATTAATAGTATCTCAATTATTACAATTCCCTAGTTAAATAGAGCTTTTTTTTCTTTTGTGTTTTAAAATCTTGAACTCTCCTCCTAAATTTCCCATTGTTTGCAGTTTTGCACCTACCTTTTTTGGTGAGGAAAAAGAAAAAGAAATCTCTCTCTGCCTCATTTTGTCACGTTGCAGCAAAGACCCTGCTTTCGCTTTCGCTTCTTCAGCATAGCTAGGGGGAAAAAAATCTGCTCCAGGAACTCTTTACAATGATCACCTGTAGGGCGGTCCTTTGAAGCCCCACGGCAAGAGTTTAAACAGTTTTTTTCCCTCTAGCCGTCAGCTGGGACTCAGGAGGCAGCTGGGACTCAGGAGGCTGAATGAAAAATCGGGACTTTTTTAAAACGCTGCGGGACGCGGGACAAATTGCTAAAAATCGGGACTGTTCCGCCAAAAGCGGGACGTCTGGTCACCTTAAATATGAGCCAGTTTACTCTTTATTATTATTATCACAGTACCATTCCATACAAATAAGACTGTATTGAAGATTACAAAAAAATAGAGCTTTTCATCAACTAATGATGGTTTTCATTTGCAAGACTAAGTGTACTTCATACCTTTTCCCAGTAAACTTCCATCTCCTTATATTTATACAATTCTATTTTATACTTTTTCAGTTTCTAAAGGACTACTGCAATGTAAGAATTTAAAATAGCTATGGAGAATTTTTTTGTGACAATAATAATAATAATAATAATAATAATAATTATTATTATTATTATTATTATTATTATTATTATTATTATTATTATTATTATTATTATTATTATTATTATTTTATTTCTATACCACCCTTCTCCCGAAGGACTCAGGGTGGTGTACAGCCAATTTAAAAACACAAGACACAACAATAATTAAAAATTAAAATAATTAAATAGATTTGGCCGATTTAAAACCCCAAAAATTAAAATACCCCAATTTAAAATTATTATATTGACAGCCCTGCCTGGCGGAACAACAGGGTCTTCAGTGCGCAGCGGAACACCCAGAGGTCGGAGATCTTACATATTTCCGGGGGCAGTTCATTCCACAAGGTTGGGGCTCCCACAGAGAAGGCCCTCCCCCTGGGTGTCGCCAGCCGACATAACTTGGCTGATGGCACCCTGAGGAGACCCTCTCTGTGGGAACGGACTGGTCGATGGGAGACTGTGCAAGGACAGAAAAAGAATAGGAAGTTCTTAGGAAGTTATGTTAAATCGAAGTTAACAAAGGCCTGTTCTCACTGAATACTAGATGCAATGATATTTAGTAGCTGAATTTCCTGAAAAAATATAGCAAAAATATTATCCTTTTCATATAGTGTATATTTTCGCACATGTTCTGGGAGGTGTGTGTGTGTGTGGGGGGGGGGGAAATGGACAACACTTTATGGACACTTCCATATAAGAAGTCTATGCCAATTTGAAATATCCACACCTCTTAGATCCTACAACTCTGTCTGCCTTTGAGAGTTCAGTCAATTTATTTCTAGCTCACTTGCAGGGTACTTGAAACTGTAAGATAACTATTTGAAATTCAGGGGCTTTGTTGAGATTATGGAGTATTTGTCTCATCCTTCCTCTCAGGCCTTGAGCTTCAATATGTCTCCCCCCAGCAATCTTTGAAAGAAAGCTGTTTTATTTGTGTGTGTTTGTATATCTGCGCAAGAAACAATCAAAGAAATGTACACAATATGAAATAAGGACATGGATTTGGGAGGGATGGAATCAATTTGTTTTGTCTTCATTTTGTGTAAAGAAATGTTTTGTTCAGGGTTGGGTTCTAAAAATTTTTACTACCGGTTCTGTGGGCGTGGTTTATTTTGTGGGTGTGGCTTGATGGTCGTGTGACAATTCTTTACGATTTAGCAGAGGTACTGCTCTACCAGGCTTTTAACTGCTTGCAGAGCTGTACTGGTCTACTCATTTGTTTTTGGAGGTCCCGGTCTACCACCACACTGCTTTTTAACACTGATCAGCTGTAGGGCAGCCCTTTGAAGCCCTGCGGCAAGAGTTTAAACAGTTTTTTTCCTTCTAGCCAATCAACTGGGACTCGGGAGGCAGCAATAGATTGGGGGTGGAGCCTAATAAAAGGTAAGACAATAGAGAGAAAATATCACAAAGTGGCAATTCTAATACCAGTTGTTCAATGGTGGTAGAAGTCACTTGCAGTGGTGATAATAGTGTGAATGTAGGTAGGATAAACTTTGCTAGGGAATATCACACACTAAGCTACTTAGAAAGTAGCAGATATTGGTTTTACAATTCTTTGGGAACTAGTTGGGGAAAAAGGATGAAAGTGAAAAGTAACTGGTTAAATGAGGAGGGAAGTTATTTCAGGAATTAAAGCAGAAAAGACAACTGAAAAATATAGTGAAAAACTTTCTTTGCCTTGTCTAATAATACAAGAAACAAAGAAAGAAAATCTGTGTTCTGCCTGATTGTGTTATCCCAGAATCTATGACAACTATATAATAATATATCAGAGACTTTCTCAATCCAATTCTTTTAAGACATTTTAAACTTCATCTTCCATCATTCTTAGCTAGCATGTTCAAAGCTTATTATATCTAGAGGGCAGATGTCTTTGTAATAGAAACTAACACATGAATACTACTATACTGGTTGTAGGGCGGGCAATGAAGGAAAGCTCTGAATTCCTGTTCCCCTAGAAAAAGAAAGTGCTACCAGATTAGTTACTGATCTTATCCAACAGGGATTTTCTTTCAGTGCAACAAGAATCTGAACATAACCTTCATTAGTTTTAAAGTTATTAGGACCTCTGGGTGAGTCATGGCTGACTGAAGATGTCTCCAAACAGTGGAGATGAAAAACCACCATAAAAAACAAAGGACTAATCTCTCTAGAGAAGGGAGAGATTGAGAGATTTGGACATGAAAAGGAGGGAGGGAGGAAGCAAGGAAGGAAAGAAGGAAGGAAAGAAGGAAATCAATCTTCCCAAGTAGCCTTTCTTGATATAAGGACACTTTCTATTGTGTTGGGAGTGTTTAATTTTAATTATATGTACATGAAATAATATCAAATATGGACCTAGACTTTATTGTACTCCAGTACTTTAGGATGTCTTCTAAAAGTTTTGATCTTGACATCCTAGGCCACAGTGGGTCTTTTTAACATCTTTAAGAGATAATAAGCTACAATATATTCTTAGCAAGGTTGGCTATACAGGTTTTCAGAAATGGATCCACATAATTGCCAAATAACTAGTTATGAGTCATATATATTTATGGTGGAAAATAACAAGCATGACTCTTGCTCCTCAAAATATTGTATATAGAAAATAACTCACACTGTTGCACATTTTAAAATATATTTAAATCACAATGGAAACTTCTTGAAAGTCTTTGTATAAATTTCTGTGAAGGACATAATGAAAAGTATTGCACCACTCCATTCATGACAAGCTTTTGAAAAGGTCATGCTTGAGAGTTCCTTCTCACTTAGTAATCTGTCTTCTTCTGACATTATTAACATTTCACTGTCAACAATATGTTTATGAGGCTTTCTGGAACTATGGAATATAAAGACATTTTTTCATGCCAAAAAGAAGGAAGCAATTCATTAAATTTTTAATTGCTTAACACCTTTTTTGCAAAAGTTCAATTCATGCTTTTTATGTAACTCCATATAATCCTAACTGTCAAATGCAATTCATACTTTTCTCTCAGCCTCTGACAGGACATAGCACAATAAAGCCTCAGATAAACATTTTTTTTTTTGAATCTTAAAGATTTTGAACCTATCATATAAATCCTATAATGGCAACCATTTTTTTTTAAAAAAAAAAAAACAATGTATAATAAACCACAACAACTTACAGGCCCAGCAGGAACTAAATATTATTTTCAATATGGATTCTATGTAAAAATGTTCTCAATTAAAAGGAGTTGGCACAATATGGACTGGATTTGGCTACCATTAGAAGGATGAAGATGTGTTTCACCATTCCTTCTTGCAAATTAAAATCACTAGCTCAAAACGTCTTTTGCACACTTGTTCTGTCTGAATTTTATTTGATATCCACAAGGTCTTGTGCCAAATTTTTCCCCTGTAGAATGTTTTCTGTAGAGTAGAACAAAGACTAATGCCTTTAGAAGTTTATAAACTAATTTTCCATTTGTCTTTAATGGATTTATGCAACATTTTAAATTGTCCACCTAAGTATTACTGTTAATATCTATGTTTACATCGTATTTGTTTTTCCAGTGCAGAAAAAAAAATAACCCACTAGAATTTCTTTTAATTTCTTTTTTTTAAAAAAAATAATAATATCAAACATCATTAGGATCAGCCAAAATCTAAACCAGTGGATAGCATCATTAGATTGTAGAGTTTCTGACTGGCCCTTAATTAAAGAAAAAATTTCCAACTCTTCCTAAATAAACTTTCAGTCTGAATTGGGAGAAACTTTATTATCAATCATGTTTTTCATGCTTTTATTTAATGCAGTAAGTTGCCTTGAGACTTCTAGTTATCAAAAAGCTGAGCCACAGAGTTAAAATAAACTGAAAACAATTATAGATTGATTGAAAAAGTAGATTCTTTCAAAAAATACTTTTTCTTGATTAAATGTAATTGTTTAACTGATTGTACAGATTACTATGAAAACTTCAACCATATTTTAAATACCATAAAGATTGTTCATTCACAGAGCCACAGGTTAGCATTCTCCAGAAATTATAGCGTTGATGAAATCTCAGTGTTCACATGACTACCTTGTGTTCTCTCTTATAATTATCTAGGTATTAGGGCAGGTATGAAAATTCCATTTCTTTATTTCCTAATTATTCACTAAATTGCTTCCATGGAAAAAGCCCATTGTGAGATTTAATGACATGTAGTGTCAACTTAGATACAACTTTAGATACACTTGAAAAGAATGGACTTGCATATTACTGTACAGTCAAGGGGGGAAAAAGCATTTGCAAAGATAAAGAAGACGCACTAAAATGTTTTTTTTTTTAAGAAAAAGGGTTCTCTTAATCAAAATGAGTGTATGCATATTATTATTTCTTCTTTATTGTTATAAATCTATAGACTCTAGCTTCCTTATCCAAAAACAAGATGAGAAATTGTCAAGGCGCTAAGTTTGGCTGGTGGAAAATTAATTTGGGTCACTCTATAGTGCTGTTACTATGGCAACGGCATGCAAAATGTAGAAAGCAAGTGCTTCATCAATGTTAATATAACATCAAGTATTCTCCATAAAATTTTAATCATTATAAACTATAACACAACCTTTACAAGTGTGACTGAGTTGAAGAGTGAAGATCTCAGATTCCCCTTTCTCAAATCCCCAAGCTTCATTTTCTCCATACTGTCATATTAAACCTATTATTTATTTCATTAGAAATTGTCATATGCACAGAATAGATACATTTTTAGCTAAAAAAATCCTCTTTCCATGTATATGGTCAATCATAGATTTTTAGAAAAAAAAATAAAATAAGACAATAATAATAATAATAATAATAATAATTTTATTTCTATACCGCCCTTCTCCCGAAGGACTCAGGGCGGTGTACAGCCTATTTAAAAACACAAAAACACAACAACAATTTAAAATTTAAAATCATTAAATAATTAGGCTCCAATTAAAATCCCAGAAATTTAAAATACCCCAATTTAAAACGTTATGTTAATAGCCCTGCCTGGCGGAACAACAGGGTCTTCAGAGCGCAGCGAAACACCCGGAGGTCGGAAATCTTTCGTATTTCGGGGGGCAGTTCATTCCACAGGGCTGGGGCTCCCACAGAGAAGGCCCTCCCCCTGGGTGTCGCCAGCCGACATAACTTGGCTGATGGCACCCGGAGGAGACCCTCTCTGTGGGAGCGGACTGGTCGGTGGGAGGCTATTGGTGGCAGAAGTCGGTCTCGAAGGTACCCGGGTCCTATGCCATGGAGCGCTTTAAAGGTGGTAACCAACACCTTGAATCGCACCCGGAAGACCACTGGGAGCCAGTGCAGCTCGCGCAGGAGGGGTGTCACGTGGGCGCAACGAGTTGCACCCATAACCACCCGCGCGACCGCATTCTGGACCAGTTGGAGCCTCCGAGTGCTCTTCAAGGGGAGCCCCATGTAGAGAGCATTACAATAGTCCAACCGGGAGGCGACAAGGGCGTGAGTGACCGTGTGCAAGGCGTCCCGATCCAGAAAGGGCTGCAACTGGCGAATCAGGCGAACCTGATAAAAGGCCCCCCTGGCCACGGCCGTCATGTGCTCTTCTAAAGACAGCCATGCGTCCAGGAGGACACCCAGATTGCGAGCCCTCTCTGTGGGGGGCAAAGATTCACCCCCAATAGTCAGCGATGGCACCTGCTGACTATATCGGGGCGCCGGAAGCCACAGCCACTCGGTCTTGGAGGGGTTGAGTCTGAGCCTGTTCCTCCCCATCCAGGCCCGCACGGCCTCCAGGCAGCGGGACATCACATCAAGGGCATCGTTGGGGTGGTCTGGGGTGGAGATGTACAGCTGAGTATCGTCAGCGTACAGATGACACTTCACCCCGAAACCACGGATGATCTCACCCAGCGGCTTCACATAAATGTTGAACAGGAGAGGCGAGAGGACCGACCCTTGCGGCACTCCCCATGCGAGATGCCTCGAGGTCGACCTCTGTCCCCCTGCCAACACAAACTGCGAGCGGTCGGAGAGGAAGGAGGAGAACCACCGCAAAACGGTGCCCCCTATTCCTAACCCCCTCAACCGCTGCAGCATGATACCATGATCGATGGTATCAAAAGCCGCCGAGAGGTCTAATAGGACTAGGACAGAGGAGCAGCCCCTGTCCCGAGCCCTCCAGAGATCATCCACCAACGCGACCAATGCCGTTTCAGTGCTGTACCCCTGCCTGAAGCCCGACTGGTACGGGTCTAGATAGATAGCTTCATCCAGGTGCCGGGGAAGTTGTCGTGCCACCACGCTCTCAACAACCTTCGCCACAAAACGAAGGTTGGAGACTGGACGATAGTTGGCTAATTCAGCCGGGTCCAGGGAAGGCTTCTTGAGGAGGGGCCTCACATGCTCTCTCCAACTCTATTGAAATGATTTAAGGGTTTCATTAATTTAGTACATGAATTGAATCCATGTTCATGTACAAAGCATAATTTAACATAGTGACAAGATAGTCCCTAAGTGCCATTGCTTTAGGCAATAAATATATGAAATCTAATTGGATCATCAAATCTCATATTATTTCAGTGTTCTTTTTTAGAGTTTAGTCTGTTTAAAAAATTAATGTGGATAATCTTGAGGCATAATAAAAAAAAAGCAGTCCCTGAACCTGTGAGTATAATACTAGGAAGATGAAGATAGATGAAGAGGAAGAGGAAGAGGAGAAGGAGAAGGAGGAGCATAATTTGAGGTTTCATGGATGGATGGCATCTAGCGTTATCACAGATTTATTGAAACTCACGTTTCTTTTTTGCCAATAACTGATGTAATGGATTTCCCCCCTCTCTCCTAGAAATGTCTTTGTATGCAAATTTATTTGCCTGAAATCTCTTACATATTTTGTCAAAAAAAATAATATAGAATAACTATATTGATTCTAAAATTTTATTATATATTAAATTTTATGGGAAAACCTCTACATTTGGTTACCATCATTTTACATTCCAGCATAGAGAATAGAAAATTTTCACTGGGTTGGCTTCACAAGTATTATTAGGATCTGTTTGTTTTGCTTTGTCAGTACAAAACAGAACCCTAGATGTATTTGATTGCCTAATTTAGCAGTCTGATATGAAAAATGCATACCTAATACAAAATATATTTTAGGATGTAGTGGATTCCATAGTATTTTTTTTTGTAAGTGCAAAATTGGGGTAGTTAGGACACTGATATATAACAAAAAATTGAAAATATAGAGGAAATAACACAAGTCAGCTTTGAAAAATAGTTAGCCTGTAACACACCCATGGATACAAATATAGTATCCTATTTTAACAATATTAACATATATTTAAAGAAATTTGAATATGCACGGCTATTTTATTTTAAAAAATTCTTAGGAGTTGTTTGTTCCTTTTTTGTTGGAAAAACTTGCTTTTGGAAGATGAGTATGTGTTAGAGAAAGGAAAAAACAACAAGTCAGTTTTGGTATATATCAACAATTTCACTATCAAACTATAAGGTTAGATAGAGTTGAATGTTTTAACTAAGAATGAACTATTATCTAGAATCATACTGTGAACTATTTAGACATTATCTTTTTGGTGACTCATTTTCTCTCGGATAAATCTTTGCAGGAGCACAAGACTTGGTTTTAATACACAGTATTCATAAAACATGATTTCAATGATTAATATTCAAAAGATTTTGTCAGAAAAGCCTCCCATGTTTCCCTTTTCATGATTCCAGTGCATAAGTGAATTTAAGTGAAGTGGATTTTTTTTTTAAAAAATCTAAATATAGTAAAACTAATATGTGAAGCTTACAAATATTGGCTTCTTATTTTCAGAGAGAGAGACAGAGACAGACAGACAGACAGACAGACAGACAGACAGACAGACATATGTTATTTGACAAATATATTTGACAAGAAATACTAAAGCTGTGTCTGTACTGTATCCTGGCCTGAAACTTGACTGAAACAGATCCGAGTAAGTTGCTTTTTCTAGGACCTCCTGAAACTAGTCCAACTATCTTCTCCACAACCTTCCCTAAAAAGTTGTCCAGAATCATTGGGTCTAGTGGTGGGTTGAGAAGGGGACATACCATTACCTCCTTCAAAGCCAAGGAAACTGATATTACTTCATTGACCCCACTTCATGTCTCAGGCCCCTTTACTGGATTTGTCCAGTTGAAATTCAACTTTGAGTGGATCTGAATGACTTTATCTGCAAATTAGCTTGAATATTCTTTACTGTAGATAGTCCTGTGTCTTATTCCTCCTCAGAAAGGAATATATTACCCTTAACAGGGCTGCCAGACAGCTGTTAGCAGAGGCAATAAAGAAAGAGAAGTAACACTTTTTCACTACCCTTACTACTAGGATGGACTCCTAGTTGTGTTCTACCAGTTCTGTCTTCATATTGTTCCAACAGCACTTACATTTCTTTTACCACTTTATCTCTGGAAGTTCTCAGAAAACCGAATTGCACCTTAGAACTGTCACAAAAGAGATGGCACTTAGAGGAAGTGAAGTCCAAAACCCCATTAACTTCCTGTTCAAGGCCTTCACCAAACCACCAATTGGATCCTCAGAGAAAGTTTCTTTTGGAACCTCATTGTTCCATAAATTGCCTAGGGTAGATCAATCTGACAGGCCTTGTTTCTTATCGTAGAGTAGAATGACACCAATGAACCAAAAGGCAATCAGAAAGGGATCTATCTGTTGCAAATGCCACAAGACAAAAACCAAGATCCAAAGTATGACCAACAGTGTGCATTGGTCCCACTTCAATTTGGCACAGATCCATAGTTGTCATAGAGGCAATGAACTCCCAAGCTGCCCAAATGTCATATCACCATGTATAAAATTAAACTCCCTGAGGTTATTAGTCTCTATAGTTGGCCTGGGAATGGAATATAGCAAGTCAGGCAGGAATGATGCTCTGCAGCTGGAAAAATAGTGCAACAGTAATCCCAATTGTTCTCTAAAGCCCAATTATACTAGAGTCTCACATCACGTCATCTGTGGAGTAGAGCTCTGAAAGTCCAGCATGAGTTGCTAATAACAATATAAATAGCTTGCTGAAAGCTGTTGGATGATGCCAGACACAAAATCAAGGTGGGCACATTTCTCAGAAGACATTCCTTACCCACCCAGGTCTCAATTATATATACCAGCCATAATAACATGATGAATGAGGACTGATTTACTACAAACTGATAAGTCATTCAAAAGTATCAGCTGGAGTCTGGGGCTGCTGAGAAGCTGATAACTTTCTTCATCCCCAGATTCCTATTACACCTGCCTACCCATCAGTCTCAATCTTTCTGCTTGCCCTTTCTCCCATGCTATAACCAAAAATAGTTCCTTTGCCCAGGTCAAGGCACTCATATACACACTCCTTCACCTATATACATACATCATCTACATACCACAAATCCCCACAATTTTAGTCACTTAAGCTGTCATTGTCATATAACAGGACAAAACTGGCTCTTATGCACAGCCATTTAAGCTGTTTATTTTGCCAATCATCCCTCTATCATCATTTGTACATCTAAAAAAACTTTTCATCCTATTTTAATAAACATTCTACACATACACAATCTATTTTTTATTTTTTATTTTTGATGCATTACTTTTCAGATCCATAGTAATCATTACATCATACAATTTACTAACATACATGGGAAAGCATTTGAATTCCCAGCCAGAGTATATACATATTTATTTTCACATCCCTACCATCCCACCTGTTACTTCACCATAAACATTTCTCCTACATGTATCTAAAAAATAAGAGAAGGAGACACCACAAGGCTTTGTCTTACTTTTCAGCATTGAATCAATAACTAAGCATGTGTGTTATTTTCACATATTTTCCCCCAGTATATATTATTCATCCTCTATTAAACAACAAACTCTCAACACCATACTTATGGAATAACTATTTGGCGCAGTGGATACGACACCAATCTAAAAACCGAAAGATCATGAATTCCAAGCCCAGCATAGACATGGAAGCCAACTAGGTGATTTTGGGTGAGTCATTCCCGCTCAGCCCTGAAAAAAAAAAAAAAGGCTATGGAAAACCACTTTTGAAAATGTTGGTAAGAAAACTGCATAGACTTCTCTATACCTCCCCAACAAATGTTAAAAAAAACACACTCTATCTCCCTCTAGTTCAGCCATTCACTCTTGCTCCTAGTCCTTTTCCCCTTTACAGGAGAATGATAAAGAAATTATTCCAGTTGTCAGGCAGAGGCAATCTTCACTCACGTATTAAAACAAGTTGTGCAGCTTCTCCATAAAGAAACTACATGCATAGTTTAATGTATCCAAATTCACACCATCATACTTGCTATTACCATTACTATAACAATTACCATTACCATTTTTCAACACTGTCGTGTCTATTGCCTTTGTTTCATTTTTTTCTTAAACACTACAATTTCTGCCACTCATTTCAATTCCATTCTTCAGCATATAACGGAAATTTCCATACCTATTTCTAAAATACTGATTCCAGCATTCTCTCATTTGTGTTTTATCGAAGTTCATGTCATCATTTTTATTATTAAATCCTGTTCCCTGTGCTGGAAGCTCCTTATTTTGTCCATCCAAATCATTCTGTAGTTTCTCTGCCTCTTTTAATCATACCTGCTTCCTTGCTGTCTTTGAATGCTTTCAACTATTTCTTTCTTGGTATACCCATTATATAACTTTTTTTTTTGCATTTTTGTTTCTTCTAAAATCATTCTCTCCCCCCCCTCCAGTCATAGCTTTTTTAAAAAACTTCATCATTCCAGTCAGTCTTTATTGCTCTCTGAGTAAGAAATACTGTAGTTCCATAAGGAATCTATAACCACTATAGTCCACTTTAAAAACAACAACAAAAAAAAAAAAACAACTAGTGAATATAAATTTATTATCTAAGCTGAAATGCATAAATAAAGTGTATTATATGACTCATAAGTAAAGCCAAACAAAGGTAAACTATGTTTAGGCTGTATCTATAATAATATCTAAGATTACATAAAACATGAGAATACTTAAAATTATATAGAATATATCTAGATAACAGGAACTTGAGCTGTCAAAATCCAGTGAATCTTACATGCTGCAGTGCAAAACCTAGCTCTAATAAATGGCACTGTATCTGTCAGTAGCATCTGGGCATAAGCCAAATCTATCTAGGATATCTGCTGACCATAAGGTCAGCAACAATGAAGTATAGTACATGTTCCAAGATTTCCCACTTTCAAGAGTCAATCGGGCAGAGCCAATTCTACTTTTTACATTTATCATTCAAAACTTCAGGGGGAAGTTTCAAGCATGAGAGTGGACAAAGAAAAAAGTTTTCCTATGGCTAGTTGTTCTAACTGCATGTGTAAGTGAGCCAGAGTAATGATGTCTCTAGGTATTTGTGCAGGGTCCTTGGTGTTCTCTGAACATCATTGTTTTCTTGCAGACATTTCATTCCCAGACTAGGTAACACCATCAGTGCTACAAGGGGGTGGCGATTGCTCTTATTTTATATACTTGTGATGGGAGTGGTCTTGGTGGTTCCTTGATTGAGCTGTTTGCTTCTTGATTGTTGGTCTAATGTTAATCTTGGTATTAACTCTGCTCATCCAGATGATCATTACTGGTGAGGAAGTGTTTTGGCCTTCTGATTGTCCCTTTTGAATGGTATGTAGATGTTGTTTATGTTGTGCTGTTTATGCTGTGCTGATGTTGTGCTGTTGATGGCCTATTTGTATTTGTTAATAACGAACAGGATGGAGTTTTCCTTAGATCTGCCTGATGCTGTGTCATTTATCCTCTGTTTCAAAGTTTACTTTGCCTGATCATATTCCATTTAAAGACCTGAGGAAGAGCATATTTCCTGTAAGTGACCTTTTTTAAACTTCTCATTAATAGTACATTACTATCCTTTTCACTCTCTTCCAAATAGCTTTCACATTCTTCTACTTTTCCTTATGTCCAATTTGAATTCATTTTGTTGAGGGCTTAATCTGTTATGTAATAGGCTTGTTTTGTTTTTTAACCTTAATTTTAACCTTAATTTTAATTTTTCTTGTGTCATTCTACTTTTACTTTAGTTTCTTTTACTTTTATCTTTTCTTCCATATGTATCCTTCCACAAATACTTTTGATGCTACCAAAAATAGGCCAACACTTATTCAAAGCCTCTCATTACCTCTGTATATTTCAAAACTCACTCAATATTCCACAGTAAATAATCAGTTCAATTAGTGTTTTAGAAATTATACTAATTAATTTGCTGTGCTTACACAAGAATGGACAAACATGTATTCAGAACAAGAAACTATCATATCTTTATATATGTAACCATAACTTTCAATTAGATGAAGCCCCAAAATTCACAAACAAAATTATGATAAATCCCTAGCATTTTTCAGACAAAAGAGACAGTTTTCACATTAACTCCTGCAAAATTAGCCTTTTCATGTCTTTTATGGAGGAATGGAATAACAAAGTGCATTCACATCTAAAAGGTTATGAAAACATAACCCATCTTGTTAATCATTGTATAAATCTTCCTGTTCCCCTTCATTTCTACACATAGGGAACTACAAAGCAAGGAATCTACTTCAACAGTATTGTTCAATCTGCTGGCAGAAGGATACAGAATACAGAAGAGCAGAGTTGGAAGGGAACTTGGAGGTCTTCTAGTCCAACCACCTGCTCAAGCAGGTTTTTTTTTTTTTAATTTGATTTATATGTCGCCCTTCTCCGGAGACTCAGGGCGGCTTACAATGTGCTCAGCAATAGCCTTCATCCTTTTGTATATTTTATACAAAGTCAGCTTATTGCCCCCACAACTGGGTTCTCAATTTACCTACCTTAGAAAGGATGGAAGGCTGAGTCAACTTTGAGCCTTGGTGAGATTCGAACCTGCAGTAATTGCAGGCAGCTGGTCTTAATAACCAGCTTAATAACAGGGTGCCTTAGACCACTGTACTACCAAGACCCTATACCATTTCAGACAAATCTCTTCTTAAAAACTTCCAGTGTTGGAGCACCCAAAACTTCTGGAGGCAAGTCCATAGGAAAGAATTTGATTAGAGCCATGGTGGTTAGAATGCAGTATATTGCAAGCTAATTCTGCTGACCACCAGCAGTTCGATTCCCATTGCTAAAGGTTGACTCAGTCTTCCATCATTCTGAGGGCAGTAAAATAAGGACCCAGATTGTTGGAAGCAATATGCTGACTCTGTAAATCACTTAGAGAAGGCTGTAAAGCACTATGAAGCAGAACATAAGTCTAAGTGCTATTGCTATTGCTATTATTTCTTCTGTAGATTTAAACTGTAGCCTAAATCAGAGAACTGCCAGTTCATTTGGAAAACCCTCATGATACATTAATTTACCAAGTAACATAATTCTAAATGTGTTCACCAGCAAATGAACATACCTTATCTCTTAACGATCCTAATAGTCCAGTCTTCAATTTCAATTAGCATAGCCAAAGTTGTGGGAGTTATTCTGGACAAATGGCTATCCAATCTCTTCTTAAAACCCTCCAGTGATGGAGCACCCACAACTACCGGAGGCAAATCATTCCACTAGTTAATTTGTATCACTGTCAGGAATTTTCTCCTTAGTTCTATTTTGGATTTCTCATTGATAAGTTTCTATTTGTTACTTCTTGTCCTGCCTTCAGGTTGATCCTGTCTTCTCTGTGATAGTCTCTCAAATACTGGAATCATGTCACCCCTAGTCCTTCTTTCTGGATATAATCCAATGTTACAGTCAAATTCACTGATATACATGCACACACATACATGAACACATACACAGAGATAAAAATCAAAATTAATTCTTTGTTATAATGAAGGTGTTGAAGGATTACCTAAAAATAAAAAAGGCAAAATAGTGCCTGCAGCAGAAGTTTGCATTGCTTATTGAAATAAACATAAAAATATCTCAGCTGCAGAAACCTTAATTGCTTTCTGTTCCTGAGAAACCAATTAATAAACCCACAAGGGAGTGAACCAGAGTAAAACTGAATTTTAAATTTTAGAAATTATACAGCAAATCCACAACTAGCTTTGGATAGAGCTTGCCATAACTTTACTTTTTATTGGATATATGTCCCCTGAAAATGCACCTAAGCTATTTCCTTTTTTTCCCCTTAAAGGAAGTCAAATCATATTCACATAATATGTACAAGATGTATCTTATAGTTTAGCAGCATCATTGCAGAAATTATTCAAAGATCTTTAACAAACAAACAAATAAATAATTTTCTTTTAATATAAATAGAAATGCAGTATTAGCTAGGACAGCAAATCAGTATGCTTTCATTTTTCCATTAAATATAGCAGCTTTATTTTTCATTAAAAGTATGGAAAATGCAAAATGGAAATGAATGAGAAGGAGATCTTCTTTATATGGAATGTCACAGGAATTTCCAAGAAGCTATGGGAATGCTGATAAAAATAACAAAAAATCTTTAGAGTTCAATAAGTTTGGAAATCTTTATTCTGCTGCATAATTTGTCTTTGATTATCTACCAGCTTCTCTATATAGGTTAACTATAAACATTACATTTTGTTATTAAAATAAATTAATGTATATTTCTTCATTCATTATTACTTATCTACATAAACACCAAACAAGCCAGGAAAATAACTACAAACTCAGGGCCATGTAATGAGCATATTTATGAACATCAGATAGATGCTATTTTGACCTAAAATATATAGAATCTTCAAAGATAATTGTACATTAAAATGCAAATGCAGAACTATTGTGTGGTGTTGGCCCTCAACCCTGCAAAGAAAGAGACCATACGGGAATTAAAGTTTAATTTTAATTTATTTTTTTTAAAAAAAATGCTGGTTTTATTTTTACCACAACAATATTTTCGAATATTTCTTGAGAATTTAATTAGATTTGTTGTCTGGGCATATCAGACAAGTTTATTTTTCCAGGGTTTTTCTAAGCTATAGTTTCTTCTGTTTCTTTTCATGCTATAGTACAGGGTTCCCCCCTACTGGGCTGTGGCTTATTCGCAATTGGGGTGCACAAGTGGTGGGTTGGCATGCACGTATGCGCAGCTCGACTTGCATAAGCATTGAGCCAACACACATGCACATGTGTGTGCAGCTCAACTTGTACAAGTCAAGCTAGGTGCACATGTGCATGCATGCCAGCCCACCAGTTATACAAATTGAGCTGTGCACATGCACATGCATGCCAGCTCACTACTCATGTGACCCAGTTCTCCTCCCCCCTCCTGCTAGGCCACCAAGCCACAAAGGTTGGGGACTACTGCTGTAGTACAAATGCAGTCAAGCTTCAGGCATGTACCATCTATTGCTTCTTTCATTAGCACCCTTCACATCTACTCACTAGCATCAAGAGGCTAAAAGAAACCAACTCAAGAAGTAAAGAAAGAGACAGCAGAAACAGAGAATTGTTTTGATGTTTTGATCATTTTTGCATATGTACAGGTGACCCTCATGCTACAGATTATCCAACTGTGCTTTTACTTTTTCTTATATTCAAATGACTTTTACCTCAAATTCTTTTTAACTCATATATGGAGGAAGTTGAACATTTGGTAAATTATTATAAAACAAAATTGTCACCAATCCATGTTGGACATAATCCAAGCATGGCAAAGATTCACTGTCAGTATTAGGCAACTTTTTTGTTTTAATAAATACATTTTATCTGTGTAATAAATATATTTTTCAGGAAAAACAGACCCCTTTGCCTAGAAAGATTTTGCTTTTCCTGGCCAGTCTCAATTTCATTTTTTCTTTTCTCATTCTGTTAAGAGATTTACAAATGTTGGTAAATTATTATCAAACAATATGAAAGGAAAGGAATCCATTAATTAAAAAAAAAGCCTTTCATTTTTCAGCACTTTGATTCTAGAGTATCAACTGCTTTCAAGTTGTTGACTTTTTTCTATATTGTTATCTCAAAATATTGTACATAGCAATAGCACTTAGACTTATATTCCACTTTATAGTGCTTTACAGCCCTCTCTAAGCGGTTTACAGTCAGCATATTGCCCCAACAATCTGGGTCCTCATTTTAAATGCTACTAATAATCATTTATAAGTCATTTTTAATTTGGCAGCCCAATTTAGCAGAGCTTCTTACCAATCATGATATCAAGTTGTCACTATTAACCACTGTGATACCATATTGGTTTAAGCAGTATATCATTAAAACAAAAAAATAAGTAATTTATCATACTTCTCCCTCATGCTCAACTAAGAAAAAGGCAATTGCTACTAGATATCATCAGCATATAACTTTTTTGAATTGGTTTTATATTTATCTTTTTATCAGTTGTAAGCTGCCCAAGGTTGCCTTATCAGTGAGATGGGCAGCATATACATTTAATAAATAAATAATGCTATGGGATTCTGTATAGTTATTATTCTTTCACAAAATTATTCCTATTTATCTTCTGTGTTTGTCAGTAGAAAAGCTGTTAACATTTCCTACCCAAAAAAGCTGATGCTATAAAACTGCCTGAAAATATTTCTCTATTCAAGATAGTAGAGAATTCAGGCCACTAGTTTAATAATGCAATGAGAAAGACATAAACAGTATTTTGAAAACCTTTACAAAATCCTGACAGATAATATAGCAAGGGTTTTTCTCATTGTTTAATGCCCAGGAGTAAAGTCAATTCAATGTACAGCAGTATTTTATAAAAGAAATATTCAGTACATTTGCTTTGACATTGACAGCTGCTATATTTTGCATTTTATGAAGAAAAGTAATCTTAAAGTTCCATGTAATTTCATATAATAAAAAGAACTCAGGCAATTGCAGATGGGTTTTTATCATGCCATATTTACATTATGTTTTTATTTTAAAAAATACAAATAGAATATTCACACAGAAGTGATGCATAACTGATGTAAAGAAGTAAAGTTATGTGTAAATTAACAACAAAGTGCTGTTTCTGTTTGGTATGGGACACATTAAAAGTTCATATTAGAATTGTTTTGACATTTGAATTTTAAGAAAGAAATTCATACTTTCCTGTAGCCCCAGGTGATTAGTAGCCATTTTTCCCAAGTGACTGAAACATTATATATTATTATAAGGTTGGTAAATGAGAACTGATGCCTGGAGGCAAAGTACAGTAATGTGGTAGCATGTTGCATAAAGTGCCAGTCACAGCACAGTAGAAGAAAATCACCTGATTTTATTTCTGTTATGTTTTGTTCTGGGAGCTTAGAAGGAAAGAGCTGCATAAACAATAAACACTTATTCCTAAATAGGGGTCATCACAGAAACTTCTGGGAAGCAAATGGTGAACTGAAGAGGTTCACTAGAAGAAAAGCCAAGGATTGCACACTCTTTGTAATTCCTCTTCAGACAAAAAGAGGATATGAATTACTCCTTGTGAAGTGACAGCAATCTCTGGCAGGTTTAGAAATCTGAGAGATGAGAGAACCATGAACCCATGGTTGGCATCTTTAAGGACATAAGGTATGGATACTTCTTTGGATCAACATATATTACAGCACCAGATTCAGTCCTTGGCAAAACAAGTTTTAAATACAAATTTAAGGGCATGGGGGAGATGAAGAGAAAAGGGGCGATTAGAACTTTGATTATACAACTGGATAAGGGTCTAGATGAATTTGAAATAATATTTTGAAATTGATTATAAACTTCCTGTGATTCTCGAAAAGAATATGATAGGATGAGATTTTGAAGGTTGGACACTAGAGGGAACCAGAAGAAAACAAAGACTGCACCTAAAGGAGAAGAATGCTTAAATTTCACTTAATAATACAGAATGAAGCAAAATATTTTAATATTGGACACATTGAAGGATATTATAAAAGAGGAAAATGTTTTACCTGAAAATACTGAGACTTATTTGAAAGTGGACTTAAAAAGGAGAGGCTACAAGAATGATATGGGTTGATATGGAAATAATATACTGGATGCTGCCTGATGTCTTCATAATTGAAAAAAAAACATTAAAATAAACCAAGAAAATGGTCCAATTTTCCTATATTGGATTTACAAAAGAGTCTTTTTAAAGCTTTGAATAATTTTTGAGGAGGGACAAAGAAAAAATTATAAGAAATTAAGTTGTAGAACATTATTTGAAGAGATTAAAAATAAAAATAATTAAAAGGGAGGAATTTAAAGTTGGTTTATTTGATCAAGGTTAAAATAGATACATTTTACCTCTGATGACCATAAATAGACTCTTGCTGATCAGGACCAAACAATAAAGTTGTAAGGATTTATTTATAAGGTATGAGTTTTGGGAAGAAGAGATATGTTGTATTTAACAGAAGGTGATGTTACTAAAATTGTTTATACTTGTTGAGATTTTTTATATCTTTTACATCTTTTTTCTTTTTCTTTATTGTATTCTTTTTTTCTCTTTATCTTTTCTGCACTTTCTATTTTTCTTTCTTTCTTTAGTTTGTATTAGTGTTTTATCTCTTTTAATTGTAACTTTTAATAAAGTTATCAAAAGAAACCCCTAAATACATCTCATCATCGATAAACCAATTGTGCTGGTCTTTACTTGAATGTTTTATCATTATTGCATGATATCAAATCCTTATCTTACATCTTTAACACAACTGGTATAAACATAAATATGCTAATCTATAAAATACAGATTTAATCTAAATGCTTTTATTTTATTTATTTTAAGAGATTCTGTCATGAGAGATCCTTTGTGTATTTGGCACCAAATTGAAGCTAATGTAGTATTCTTTCTCTTTCCAATTTAGTTTTATAGCAGACACAGCAATCAACCTGAAATATCTAGAGTACAGCCATTAAAACATAATAAATCTTTATGGCAGCTTTGGAATGATGCAAATTCACATCTTTTAAATTCAGCTGAAGAACTAACAGTAGAAAGATCAACCTGCTAAATTAAGGTCACATGATGAATTTTCAATGAAATTATGATATACAATCAACCATATTTCAGATATTAAGATACCGGTCACAGAATCAGGTAAGGGTAACATTCTATTATTATTATTTAATATATATTGTATACCATTTTATATGTTTAGTATCTACTGAATCATAAATCAGTTAAACTATTTTGGATCAGTTGTTGTGTTTGGAATTTATTTTCTGCCCAGTTCCCGAAGATCAGGATCACTGATCTAGGCACAATGAGGAAATTACTGGAAGACAATCTGGTGATGTCTTCACTGCCTTTCCCCCATCCCCATTTTATGTTAATTAACTGGACTCATTCAAATCATAAAAGACTCTTACATGAGGGGCCCTTGGTGCTCTCTGAGCTTGCTTATTTTCTTGCAGAGGTTTCATTAACCTAACTAGGTAACATTATCAGTGCTAGTAAGGAGTACTGCTTGCTGTCAATTAATATTCTGGTGTCTTGCCTGTCTGTGTGGGTGGGAGCAGCCTTAGAGATTCTTTGGTTAAGCTGTTTATTGATGGCTCTTTGGTGGTTTCTTGATTGGGATATTGTTTATTTGACTGTTGGTCTGAAGTTAACCTTGGAGTTAATCTATGCTGATCTGAGTGCTTATTAGTGGTGGGGAGGTGCTGGAGTCTTTTTCTCCTTTGAGCTGGTTGATTATCTCTTTTGCAGAATTGTCACATATGTAGGACAAACAGGCAGAAGACTGGCAGAACACATCCATGAACACCAACTGGCAGTCAAAAGACATCACAAAAATTATTTAATTTCACAACATATAGGTAGATTTAATCATAGTTTCAATTGGGAAAATGTGACAATCCTAGACCAGGCAAAGTCCAAAAATGTCAGGGAATTTCTAGA
Source organism: Pituophis catenifer annectens (assembly GCF_029215685.1). Lineage (NCBI taxonomy): Eukaryota > Metazoa > Chordata > Lepidosauria > Squamata > Colubridae > Pituophis > Pituophis catenifer. The sequence goes on along the minus strand of NW_027256881.1, from coordinate 34,619,161 downwards.
AGTCTGGCACGCTGACAAATCAGCCATCAATAGAAACATAGACATCTATAGACTATGCAGAGATTTGCATTTCAACCCTGACCTACAAATATTCTCCTTTATTGGAGACTTTTACATAATACTGTAATTGGTCTAAAACAGATACATAAAAATATAAATCCCAAATCTTCAGTCATGATTGATATCAAATCACATACAGACATTCACCTGCAGGAAGGATCAACAGTACTTGAAGTCCTGAAGGCTGGTTTCTGAATATTTCAGATATCTGAAAACTCAACAGTATGGATGTAATTTCTCAGGCAAATGCTGTTTCAGGGAAGAAGTGGCAAAAGTGAAGATCCTGCTCTATGATTTCTGAAGATAATACTTTATTAATGGTAAGACATGCAGCAAAATCATTCTTCCTGATCTTAAGGGATGGACAGAAACCACCGGGGTCCTGAGTTACAAAATACTTTAAAAATGACAATCAGCACTTTAATTGCATGCAGAAGTAAGCTGGTAACTAGCACATTTCTTGAAGCTGTGATGTTACATAAATAAACCAATAACTGCCCAAGCCACTGTATTTTGGACTGTCTGAAGCTTTCAAGTGGTCTTCAAGCCTCTTGTGGTACAGCACATTCTTCCTTTCCCCAGTTATCCTTCATCACCACTTGGGCAAGTTAGGAATAAGGACCTAAAACAATCCTACTGATTCAAGCCTCATTTTAGCATTTTATTTCACATAATAAAACATTTTATTTCACAGAAGCAGATGCCTCTGGAATGCTTACAAGCCGGAGACATAAACTTACCCTCTCCAGCCCTGCCAGCTGTACTTGGAGGCATGGTACTCCCAACCAGAGGTAGTTTTCAAGACCAATAGTAGTGATGGACCTATCTTCCATGAATTCACCCAATCTCATTTTAGGGCTATCAAAGTTTTGTATCATGTCTTGCAGTTATGGCTTCCAAAAACATATATTAACTGCTATGTAAAGAAGTATTTTTAATTTGTTGTACATTTCCTTCCAGGCAGCTTCACTAAATGATCCAGGGCCTTACTGTTTGGACAGAGGAAGAAAACCTGTTTACTGTGCACTTTCTCAATGCCATGCAAAGGTTTATACACCATGTTGAAGTGATCCCTCCGTCGCTTTCTTCCAAGGTAAACAGTCCCAAATATTATAGCCTTTATTCAAAGGGGAGAATTTCAGCCATTTAATCATTTTGGTTGCCTTCTTCTGCCCCCTTTCTAGCTCTATTATGCATTTTTTTTCCAAATATCACAACTAGAAGTATACACAGTATGCCAGTTATGAACATAGTATAGATTTGTATAAACGCAGTACAGTGTCATCACTTTTATTTTTGATCCTTATTCTAATTATTTGTAGCATATAATTTACTTTGTTCATAGCTGATGCACACTTATGACATTTTCACCAAGCTAACCATTAGGACCCCCCAAATTATTTCTTCCTGGTTTATTGCAGACAGCTGAGATCCTATTAGTATACACATTAAGTAATGGCTTTTTGCCCCAGTGTGCATTACCTTACGCTTACTAAACTGAATTTCATTTTCATGTGATTGACCATTCAGCTAATTTAAAGAGACCCTTCTAGCGCTTATTTTACTCTGAACAGAAACTGTTTAATTATTTTGTTAACTGGCAGAATTCTGATCAGTGACCCTAATAAAGAACTGCTACTTACAGATCTATTCAGAATCATTTTTGGGTTTCACCAGCCTGAATATTTTAGGATCTTCATAAATAAAAGAATATAATTATGCCAAAATAAAGCACTAGGCTACAGCCTTTCAGCATTTTCACTTTCTAAAATTTCTGGATCTTTGCCTTGCCTTACTATTATTTAAAAATCAAAAAAAAGTAATGGAATATAGACAGGTGGAATAGGAACATTGCTGGGTGCCAAGCAATTTCCATCGCTATGGGATGCAGTTATAATGACACATGATCAAATTGCTTAGTAACAACAATCCCATTAGTCCCATTCACTATTATAACCGCAGGACTGTGCACGTTATTAAGGGGAAAGAGGTCAGATTTCCAGGCAAGCAGGCCAGTGGGTAAGTATGTGGGTGCCACATTGGGTAGAGGATGCTGTAGGAAGGAACTATGGAATTCAAGCAGGCAAAAATGTGGTAGAAGCAGAAGTGACTTGTGATTTCCTACTGGAATCCCCATTGCTTTTCTTTTTGGAAAGCTGGCAGGGAAAACTGAAAATGCACATACATGACCTTAGCTCTCCATGACAACATAATCACAAGCAGGGCACTCAAGCATCCAGATCACAATCATGTGACTATAGGAACACTGCAATGGCCAAAACTCCGAGCAGCAGTTCTAAACATTTCTGGTTCAGTGCCATCATAATTTTGAATGGTTACTGAACAAGTGATTTGAACAGTCTCCTTCCATTTCCTAGGAATAAATCTGGAATCTGCAAGCTCAATAAGTAATCTACCTTTAAGGTTTTTTTTTTAAATCTATTATAAAAAACAAAATTAAAAAAAATTAAGAGTAACATTAGAGTAAATAATCTTCCATTCATTCTAGTTTAGGAGTTTTTACCTAGGGGGAAAAAAAACTTCCAACTCTGACTCCCTTTAGTATAAACAATGTAATTATTTCTTTAATCCTGAATCATTTGTCAAAAATATCAAATATGTAAAATATTAGCATCATATCAGTTTGTGTAATTTTAGTACTCCAGTATTCCTATGATTGTGCTAGCAAGCTATTCATATTTTACATAGCAATATTAGAGTGCTGGCTTGATGGTTGCTAGGTAGCTAGCTGTACAGCTAAAGGACCCTGAAGGAAAGACAAGCTCTGTAAATTAGTGGCATCCAATCAACAGTCAATCAACATAAGGTCCATTACTTCTCATTACATTATTTTACCATTACTTACTTTCCATTAGTTCAGACAGGAAAGCTAAGAAGAGAATTGGCTAAAAGGGACCAATTGAATTAACATCTTTTAGAGCCAATTCTACTCTCATTTTGTGTATAATTATACAATCAAAATTGGAAATATGAACACAATCTGCAATTCATACTGGCAAGATATTTGTAACTTTATGCTGGCTGGGCAGGAATTACTCTCTACAAAAGTGGGGGAAGAGAGGAGATTTGGGCTTTGTGTGAAGCTGCTGAAATGTTCACTACATGGAATATTATTATTACAGAACCTGCAGGGATATGTAAGCAGGAACATTTGCACTTCCAGTTTGATTTATTATGAGAGACATGTTCAATACTGAGAACCGTATCATCAGGGAATTGTAAAAGCCTCCTAAGGGATGGCACAACAGAGGCCCCTAAAGCATCTGATAAATTGATCCTGAAGAGGTGGAATTTCTCAGAAGAACTTCTCCAATGTGATACAAAGGGGAAGTTTTCCAAAAAACACTGTACTTTTATAATTCTAACAAAGATTGTTAGGAAGATGGTTTTGGCGCCTAGATAATTTGTGATTTGCTGACTAGACGCAGGACATCAGAGATAAAACCCTGTCCTTTATTGAATAGAATAACTATCAGTTCCCCTCCAAAAAAGGGCCCACTTTCATGTATTCCTCATACATTATTCTATAACAGGGATGGCGAACCTATGGCATGCGTGCCACCTGCCAGCTGGTCTTCGGGTCTTTGCTGTGCACGCACGGGGCCTGGGCACATGTAGGGGGCGTGCACATGTGCCGGAAGGCAGGGCACATGAGGGTGTGGGGCACATGTGTGGGGGACATGTGTGCATGCGCGGGGGTGGGGTGCATGTGGGGGGGTCACACATGCATGCACAGGGGTGGGGTACATGCGAGGGGGGCACACACACATTACATTTTGTGGATTCTTTGGGCACTCGGTCTGGAAAAGATTAGCCATCACTGCTCTTTAATATTGAGCGTCATTGCTCAAGAAAAATAAAAGAATGGGCTATGAACATGAAAGCACAATGCACAAAGGATCACTTTCTAACCATCTTCTCTACAAAGAACATGTGATAAAACCCAACACTTTATATAACAAAGTTATAATTTGATTAGGTAGGCTTACTGTGCTGACTTTATTTGGAATTCTCTGTCTATGATTACTGTTTTCCCTTGTTTTCCCTATAGATCCTCTCTCCCAATAAACTTTTTATAGGGGAAGATCTGTCATCATTGGTTTTATAAGAAAGTTTCTCATTAAAATCTTTCCCACAGGCAAGACTGCATGATTGCATAGCTATCTTTTCTGTCTGAATGAGATTTGTTGAGTCTATATTTCTGAAGGCTGGCAGGAAGTACAAACACATTTTCATTTTTCTTGTCCTAAAGCTGGATTGAAGAAACATGTCCTGGTAGGGCAGCTAAGAATGTCCTGCCTGAACATACTAGGGGGTGTCAGAAGATACAGCCTGATTGGTGTCAGCCTATCATAACTGATTTTCCTGTCAATGAGTTTCAAATTATCCCCTATTCTTGTTTGCAACAGGAGATAGAAGCTGTTTTGTTTATTGCATTCATTCACCTCAGAAATATTTTGGGATGTTATTTTATAAATATCAAGGTGAGAGACTAGACTGCAAAGCTGACAAATACCCTAGAAGGCAATTGCAAAGAATTTCCAACTTGGCAAGAACAAGGCAAAGATATGTCTATGCAGTTATAAAGAGTCAAACTTGCTCAAGGAAGACTTTGCCCTTCCTATTTTACAAATGACTTAGGAGTGTGTGTACACTGCAAGTTTATAATGTATTTTCAACATTCCAAATTTCCACAGCATCACAAATCCATGTAGCAAATTGTTTAAAATTATTCTTAACACAGTTCTGAGAATTATTTGCATGAAAATGCATGGTACTTAGTCAAATATATTCATCACACTGCATAAGGGGATAGAAGTTACTCTTTCTTTTTTCCCTTCACGAGTTCTTATTCACTCACAGAAAAAGAAAAACAAAACAAAACAAAACAAAACAAGGAAGCATAAGCATTTATATGTCATTTGCTTCTTGCTCATCAAATTATTGTGAGTCAAATGACAACCCCTCCTCCCAAAAAAAGAGAAAAAAAGAATCAGCACTACTTTGGTCACATTGGGAATAGAATATCTTTAATTACAACTAGTTTAAAATAAATAGCTACATCATGCCTTATTTTAGTAAAGCAATCCTAAATGATCCTTACTAGACCGGACAAGAAGCTTGTTTGTTTCTTCTTTCTCTTTTCTCCCTGCCTGTTACATATAAATCGTTCTTGTTAAAATAACTGCCTCTTATTAATTTAATAGGAGGTAAAACAAGTATCCAAATCCCAGGACTAGTATATTTTTCTGCAAGGGAGCAAAAGGAACTTCAGGGCATCTAAATTCAAAGGTCCTCATCCCTACTCCCTATCTGCTCTGATGAACTTGTAGCATATACCTCAAGTTTTGTTTTGTTAAAAGCCATACAAACATACTTGTGTGTTCCTGATTTCTATTTACATCTTCACTCAAAGAGATCTGAATGACAGAGTAATATTAGTAATCTTAAAACAACTGCACTATAAATAACTGGCATCACTTAAAAGAAGAAAGAAATCAAATGCAGGTTTCTATGCAATTTAGTTTTATGCACAGAGTGCAGAAATGAAACAATATAAATGACAGGCAATTTATCACTCTATATCAATATGTGTTGTGAAGGTGACAGTTTTATTTTTACAGGAATGGGAACACATCAGACTTTAAGTATATGTTTATGTCTTTATTTATTGATAATCTTAGAAATCAAGAGTAATTCTATTATTTGTTCCCATTGTATTCTTAGTATAATTAATTTTGTACGGATCCTCATTTTTATTATAGTGTAAACTCAGACTAATATGAAAACATGAAAGTGAGTTTGATATGATGGTTAAAGGTATCAGACTAGAAATCACGAAATGGTGAGTTCTAGTCCTGCCTTAGGCACAAAGCTTGGGCCATCCATTTTATCTTAGTTATGGAAGAGGGCAATGGTAAACCACTTCAAAAACATTTCCCAAAAATTTAATGAACTTGTCTAAGCAGCTATCAGGACTCAAGGCTGACTTGAAAGAACGACACACTCGCATATAAGCCATGGTGCTTTATAAAAAAATATAACCAACAAATAATCAAACAAAAAACAATAGGCTTGAATAGAAATCTTGTCACATGGTTATTTTAGCTTGCCTCCTAGCAATATGCGGCAAACCCAAATTGCACTGATAGAACTGGTAGAATGTATTAACAAGATAAAAATATTGATTACATTAAAGGATCAGATTTTCCTGCAAAAGAATCAATATCGCTTAAGCAGAGGAAAATCTTGTTTCAGTTACTTAGAGTTCTTGGAGAGAATATTATGATCCAGTAGATAACACCTGGCCATTCATAAATCTGATGAGAATTTGACGTTTCTAATGATTTTTTTAAAAAGGTTTTTACCCAAGAGTCATTAACAAGGATGAATAATGAAGTCTTGTTATAACTAGTTAATGAAAAAAGAAAGAATGGAAAATAACATACACATAGAATTTGCTAGTATATGGTACAGTGATGGCTATCAATTTTTACATCTTTAAAAAGGGATTGGATATCAAATCAATATAATGATGAATGATGTCTAGATCACAGCCAGCAAATTCAACTTGGCCTTTAATCTAATCCAGCATACCGGTAGTTCTTATTCTTAGAAGGTTGCATTCTTTATGTAGAAGAATTTCAGGTTCATACTTTTTGGTCCTGCACAAAATATTTTGTGTACTTTCGCAGAATATTTTAAACCAAAGATAGATTAACTTAGTACCACCTAAACTGAATGACTAGTTTTCATAGAAAACTATTATATTGTTTCTGTGGAAAGAAAGGCATGAAAACATAGTACGCTGTGTACACCGACTTGGTCATGAAATTTTGCAGCAATCATGCTTAGATAACAATTCAGGCAGAAGTCACTAGGGTGTGTAGATTCATTTGGAAAGTGTAATCATGAGCCCGAGAGGCTTCTTCAGGAAAACACTTTGAAGTTGCCTCCACTAGTTATATCTCTTTGCAGATCTTTCAGAAAGGGAAAAAATACTTCTTCTAAAATAAGTATAAGAAAGAGAGCAAGGGGATTTTAAAAAAGAAAATATTTATGACGCCAGTCTCCCAGCTGTGCTCTAATGTGAGCATGATCATTATTCTTTTATTGGTGTAAAATTAACTTTGAATTTAAAGCTTAGCATTGATTAACTGGCGTTTGATGGGAATGCTTGCTGCTAGTCATATTATCCTTCATTTCATTATTTTTATTTCTTGGAATGCTCATGATTCTTTGTCAAGTTTTCATTTAAAAGAAGTAAAAAACTGCTTCTGCTTTCTTATGACTTCATAATTAATCTTCTCCAGCAAAAAAACAACAACAAAAAAGAACAAAAAACAGTATGCATTCCACTAGAAAATTGTGAAGACTTGAATGAAAGTATAAGATTGAGATTCTAGAAGTACAACCAGATAATACTTCTTTACATGAAGACTTTTAATCTCCAGAAATAGATAAATTACATCCTGGGGCACTGAAGAAACTACCTGATGATCTGACCAAAGACTATTTATCTTTAAGAAATCAATAGACTAGGCTAGGCTAGGCTAGGCTAGGCAAGGCTAGGCTAGGCTAGGCTAGGCAAGGCTAGGCTAGGCTAGGCTAGGCTAGGCTAGGCTAGGCTAGGCTAGGCTAGGCTAGGCTAGGCTAGGCTAGGCTAGAATAGAATAGAATGGAATGGAATGGAATGGAATGGAATGGAATGGAATGGAATGGAATGGACTGGACTGGACTGGACTGGACTGGACTGGACTAGACTAGACTAGACTAGACTAGACTAGACTAGATAGACTAGACTAGAATAGACTAGAATAGACTAGAATAGAATAGAATAGAATAGAATAGAATAGAATAGAATAGAATAGAATAGAGTCGGTTGACAGTGTTATGGGAATTAGTAGTTTAACAGACTGATGGTACAGGGGTGGGGAAAATATCTTGATGTGCAATGCGTTGTATTGAGGGAAGAAGTTGAAACAGTTTATGTGAGGGCTCTATAGATATTCTCACAGCCCTCTTTTTGTACAGGGAGGACCTGTACAGTATATACAGGTCCTCCCTGGAAAGAGGCTGGTTGCAATTGGTTTTTGTTTGTTTGTTTGTTTGTTTGTTTGTTTGTTTTTGCAGTTCTAACTATCCGTATATAATATTTAACTAGTGCCAATTAAATAGAATATGGCAAATGATTTTCTGTATCTTTAAAAGGGGAAGAGGAAAATCTAGCAAATTACAGACTGGTAACAATCATATTTGGGACAATTATATAACAGATTTTAAAGAGCCTGATATGTTATAATTTGGAGAACAATACAAAAATTATTTCATTTGTTTGTCAGACTAAGTATCACCCATCTCACTCTCAGAGTATTAGAAATCAAGACAGATTTGTCAAGAACCAATTTAGTCAGAGTAACCTGGACTGCCATCTGTCAAAAATGGTGAAGAGTCTGCTGGGTGGGGGGTTGGACTAGATGACCTACAAGGTCCCTTCCAACTCTGTTAATTTGTATCTAAATGGATGGTATGAATGTTAAAACAATTTCAAAGAAGAACCACAAAGATTATTAGGGGAATAGAAACTAGGATCTATGAGAAGAGATAGGTATATTTAGCTTTGACAAAAGGCAACTGAGGGTAGGGCATGATAGCATTCTTTAAACTGGAAAGAATGTCACATATAAGTAGTTCAAGTCTTATTCTTTCACATTCTGAACTGAAATTCATAAAATTATGGATTCATTATACAAAAAAGTGATTGATGTTAGGAAAAAAACTTCCCAATAATAGTAGTAGTTTTACAATGAAACTATTCACTTGCTTCCATCAAACTGTTAATTTTTTTGGAAACAAGTAATCTTGTTATTCTTAATTGAAAATTCAATATTTGAAAATCAAGGAGAAGCAGTAATACACTAGCACTTAGACATGTACTGCTTTAAAGCACTCTAAGCAGTTTACAGAGTCAGCACATTGCCCCCAACAATCTAAGTCCTCATTTTACTGACCATGGAAAGAGGGAAGGCTAAGTCAACCTTGAGCCGGTCAGGATCAAACTCTGGACAGTGAGAAGAGTCACTAATAATATTTTCATTATTATTAATAATAGTCAAAATAGTAGTTGTAGTTATAGTAATTTTCTTACATTCTGCCCATGAGTTGGGGGGGGTGGGATTAAATTTAGAAAATCCTAATGCAGATTCTGAAAGATGACACATAGAAATCAATTTCCAAATTTACCCTAAATATTTTTTTATATTGATTTCACACGTTATCTTTAGAATTCATTCATAAATTAAATTGAAACTGGTAGAAATCTGTCATTGGCACAAATCCTTTGTAAGCACATTTATATTTCTTTGTAGCTTCCTCAACTTTTCTGGTTAAATGTAACAATGCACCTCTGTTCCTGGATAACATAGAAAATGTAATAATGATCCTGAGTTTTGTTCCTACCATTGTCAAAGTCAGCCAGATCGTTGCTACAGAGCCAATAAGGCTTCTCAATTCTGGAGATCAGACTTCATTAAATTAGGTTGACCATTGAACTGGTTTACTGTAAAATTAAATTGTACATAATTGTAGAAGACAATTGTACAATCTGGTATAGATGGAGATTCATGGGGGATGGGGGAGAGAATGAGCAGAACAATACTTAATTGCCAAACAAGAAATATTATATTTTTGAGGAATTTATTTCTGAAATTTGGACAGCTAATGGGTTTTCAGAGAATTTATGAGGTATGCAGCTACTGTATTTGTCACTAGAGCAGTATGGTTTTTAAATTAATTCTAGAAATAACCCAAAACTCTTTTGCACCTGAACATATATCAGGGGTGAAATCCAGCAGGTTCTGACAGGTTCTGGAGAACCGGTAGCAGAAATTTTGAGCAGTTCAGAGAACTGGTAGCAGAAATTTTGAGTAGTTCGGAGAACTGGAAGCAGAAATTTTGAGCAGTTCAGAGAACCAGCAAATACCACCTCTGGATGGCCCCAGAGTCGGGTAGAATGGAGATTTTGCAATATCCTTCCCCTGGAGTTTGTTTTATGTTTTTGTTTTATGTTTTATTTTGATTTGTATACCGCCCTACTCCCGAAGGACTCAGGGCAGTGAACAGCCACAAGATAAAAACACATAAGTACAAAATTAAAAAACAGGATAAAACCGAATTAAATAATTTGGCTGAAGACAGATTTAAAACACCCCAATAAATTAAAACCAATTTAAAATTTGTATTTTAAAAGGGAAAAAAGGGAAAAATTAGGCCAGGCCAGCCAGATAGGATAAAAAGGTTTTAAGAGCGCGGCAGAAGGTGCATAGATCCGGGATCCTCCGTATCTCCGGAGGGAGCTCATTCCAGATAGTAGGTGCCCCCACAGAGAAGGCTCTCCCCCTGGGGGCCGCCAGTCTACATTGTTTGGCCGACGGCACCTGGAGGAGCCCCTCTCTATGAGAGCATACCAGACGGTGGGAGGCTACTGGTGGCAGCAGGCGGTCTCGTAGATAACCAGGTCCTAAGCCATGGAGCGCTCTAAAGGTGGCAACCAAGACCTTGAAGCACACACGGAAGACCACGGGGAGCCAGTGCAGCTCGCGCAGGAGAGGTGTTACATGGGAACGCCATGTCGCTCCCATAACCACCCGTGCGGCTGCACTCTGTGCTAGTTGGAGCCTCCGGTGCTCCTCAAGGGGAGCCCCATGTAGAGAGCATTGTAGTAGTCCATGCGGGAAGTGACGAGGGCATGAGTGACCGTGCGTAACAAGTCCTGATCCAGAAAGGGACGCAACTGGCGAATCAGGCGAACGTGATGAAAAATCCTCCCGTTCACGGCCGTCAGATGCTCTTCTAAAGACAGCCGTGAATCCAGGAGGACGCCCAAGTTGCGAGCCCTCTCCGTGGGGGCCAGCGATTCACCCCCAATAGTCAGTGATGGCACCAACTGACTCTATCGGGACATCGGAAACCACAGCCACTTGGTCTTGGATGGGTTGAGCCTGAGCCTGTTTCTCCCCATCCAGATGCGCACGGCCTCCAGGCACCGGGACATCACTTCAAGGGCATTGTTGGGGTGGTCCAGCGTGGAGATATACAGCTTAATATCGTCAGTGTACTGATGGTACTTCATCCCGAAACCACGGATGATCTCGCCCAGTAGCTTTACATAAATGTTGAACAGAAGGGGCGAGAGGACCGACCGTTGTGGCACCCCACATATGAGGCACCTCGGGGTCGACCTCTGCTCCCCTGCCAACACAGACTGCAACCAGTCGGAGAGAAAGGAGGAGAACCACTGCAATACAATGCCCCCCACCCCTAACTCTTTCAACTGGTGCAGCATGATACCATGGTCGATGGTATCAAAAGCTGCTGAGAGATCTAATAGGACCAGAATAGAGGAGCAACCTCTGTCCCGAGTCCTCCAGAGATCATCAACCAACGCAACCAATGCCGTTTCCATGCTGTACCCAGGCCTGAAGCCTGACTGGAACGGATCCAGATATGGAGATTTTGCAGTATCCTTCCCCTGCCATGCCCACCTAGCTACAGAATCAGTAGTAAAAAAAATTGGATTTCACCACTGACATATATTTCCAAACAATAAATACTTAAATGTGATAGAATCTAAGTCTGGAGAGAAAGAAGACTGTATCATAAAAAATTCAATCTCTTCTTTTGCAATGTCTGCAAGGATGTCAAAGATGTGAGCTGTGCAAAGACATGGGGGGGGTGTCCCATCAGTGTGATACTAGTTGTGACAGCATTCTAGGGAAAGTAGAGAAGAAAAGGGTGTTTTGGAAGGAAAAATAAAATCTTCCATGGCTAAAATGTGTTAAAAGAGAATATGTTCAAAGTGCAAGTGCCATTAACATTACTCCCTTCAGACCAGGACTTTCATATTCATGTTTCTCCTCATGGAATCAAATTATTTGGTGCTAACCTCCCTACATTTCCAAATATGTCACCTTCAAGGGGCACAAGTGAAATCCCAAACTGGCAGGTTGATATTCCTTTGTCAATAGAACAGCCTGTAAATTCAATGACTTGCAATCAGCTGTAAAGGTGCTAATGGTGTATTTTCTTGTAACTGCAATATTTCAGCTTTGAAGAGCTTGTCCTGATGTGTTGTAAGACAAATAGATAAACAAATTTCACTAAACAGCTCTCAAGATAAATTTGGGATTTGACAAAGGATACAAAGGAGTTAATGCAGCATTGTTCATTTCAATGTTTCATTGCCAATATTATTTTGTTTTTTTTTTAAATATAATTCTCTATATTGACTAATATACATGCTAAAGGTATACTCTGATCGTTTAAAGATTATTATGGTCCTTCAGATAAGCTAACAATCCTAAATGAACATTTTTGCTGAAGAGATAAAAACAAAAACAAAAAACCTATCATGCTAAGGTTCACCTAATCCAAGATTCCCTGAAAAATCCTAATGGCTAGCAGTTACCAGATGAAATGCTGGAAATTGTGCTCTGATTTATCATAGGCTAAATTCTGTCTAACGTAATATGTTTTGAATTGGTTTATATAATTGCTCTGTTGTAAAATTTACTGGGTGATCTGGCACTAAAGAAACCAGGATCTCTACTAAAGATAGAATATAAATTGCCACTGCATTTTTATGTTATTTGCATTTTGATTTTACATTTTGTTAGCCATCCAGAATTGCCATGGTGATGTACCTATCATATAAATTGAATGAGCAAATTAATGAAAATACTAAACCAAATAGCATGCCATTTAATGAAAGTACATACAGGAACCATATGAATTCAGTTGAGTTGTAAGTGTAAATGATATTCAGGCAAGCATAAACGCACTGCAGCAATCCAGAATACCAGAAAAAAAGAAGCAAACTTTATATATGTATATATGTATGTATGTATATATGTATGTATGTATGTATGTATGTATGTATGTATGTATGTGTGTGTGTGTGTGTGTATGTAGCTTTTATTTTATTTTATTTTATTTTATTCCCATCTCACTGACAAATGACTCTGGGAGGCTTTTAAATATTATAAAAACAGAGATACTAAACATTAAAACTTTTTTTTCTTTTAATGACCTATAATCTCTTGTATCGGGGTGGAGTCTGGGCGACTAAATAGAACTTCAGCATTTACTGGTCAGATGCCCTTCCTGATGCCTACATGGAGGTTGCAGTGGACAATTACTCATTGCACCCAGAGATAAATATCGCCTGCTACCTAGGAATGAATTCACAGCCTCCTGATTGTGAGGCAAGACCGCCACCTCTAGGCCACTGTGCTGCTCACAAAACATTAAAACATTAGGTATTAAATAAAAGAAAATTACATAATTTAAAACCCAGAACCATAATATAACAGGTGAGGATCTTTTTCCTAGTCTAATACCCACTTACAACATGAAACAATCCTATTGGGCCCCAGGCCAGCTGGCAAAGACAGCCTTTAAGTCTTGTATGGAAAGCTAAGAGGGTGGGGGCAGATATTACCTTAAGGGGCATGGATGGCAGAAAAGTTCTTCTCTTAGACCCCATTCACCAGTTGGAATTCCTTGACTGATGCCACTTCTGCCAGAACAAGTGGGATGGGCCAGTCCCATTGGGGTGAGATGGTTCCTCAGGTAGCCTGGACCCATGCAAGAAATAGCTTTGAAGGTCCTAATCAATACTTGAATTGGATCTGGAAGCAGACCTGTAACCAGTAACAGCTTGGGCAACAGAGCTGTTAAATTGGCTGCCCTAAAGGCCCCAAGAATTATCTGTATAGCTGCATTATAGGTTAACTATAGTTTCTGAATACAGTTCATGGGCAGTCCCACATAGAGACCATTGCAGTAGTCCAAACACAGATGAGTAAGACATGAGTGACTTGAGGGCAGGGATTCATGATCCACAAAAAGGTGCAACTGGTGCACAACACAAATTGTGCAAAGGTTCTCCTAGCCATGACTATCACTGTACTTTGAGCAAGTATGTGGATCTAGGAGAAACTCCAAATTGTGCATGCAGTCTGTCCAATCTCTTCCAACAAAATGGATACTCAGACAACTTTATCAAAGAATGCCTGATCACTCAACATACTACAGCACAACCAACACAAACTATGAAAAGGGTAACACTGCTATATATCAAAAACATTTCAGAAACAACCAGCAGGTTATGACAACCACACAATATCCCCATAGCACACAAATCAACTAACGCTTCAAAGTATCTTAAGTATACCAAAAGACTCAATAGCTGAAGAAGAAAAAAATGTCAGTCATCTACAACATACAGTGCAAGGACTTTAACAGCACTATGTAGGACAGATAGGCAGAAGACTATCAGAGTTCTTCCATGAACACCAAATAGCAGTCAGAAGATACAATGAAAACTCTTTAATATCACAGCATGTGGGCAGACTCAACCATAATTTCATCTGGGAAATTGTGACCATCTAAAACAAAGTTAGATCTGAAAATGCTAAGGAATTCCTGGAATCTTGGCATTCACACAAATTGGTTATCAAGAGACACATAGAGGTAAATCACAATTTACATACCATTCCATTAAAAAGAGACAATAAAAAGGTAAGAAAGAAAGAAAATGATCAGAATACATCCTGTCCAGCAGCTAAAACCCAAATAAGCAGGGATTAACTCTGACAAATAATTAAGCATAAAACAATAATCAAGGAGGCTACCAAAGAGAAAACAATACTGTGGTCAACATTGGCAAGAGAAGCTACTATATATATAAACAGAGAGTAAACCCCACACTCACTAGCACCGACTAGGTTACCTAGATGGGTAGTGCATTATTTGCCAGCAAATAATCAAGCTCAGAGAGTAGCTGAGGACTCCACAGAAGATGATAGTGTAAATGAAAGTATGATTTTATTGGACTATTCAATACATTTTATTTTGTTTGTTATTTGAAAATAGAACACCAAAACATATGATGTTCTATTTTGCCATATAGCTGAAGTTCACTTTTTATGCTTGTTCTTATCTTAATTTTTCAATTAGCATTTCTGTTATCAGAATGGTCCTTGCTTTTGTTTTTCCTTTTAATGTGTAAAGCAATTATAACCTTCATGAAAGAGAATATTGTGAGTATTATGAGAAAATATTTGCCATAATTAAGAGAGGAATCAAACTTCTGGTAAATGAATTCCAACTTCCACTCGTTAAACTATTTAGAATTATATAAAGAACCCTGAAATTAAGTAAAATGTGAATATTATAATTTCTTATTCTAAAATATTGTTTTTCATTACAAATAGATTACCTAAATATGTATTTTCTATATTTCTATTTAAAGTGTTTTTCTCACTCAACCTATGTCAAAAGAAGCAAATAATATTTTTTTTCTGATTTACAACGAAATGAAGAATAATTGTACAGTAGTTTAACTGGAGAATCAGTCTGTAGATGCAATGACCCATATGTAAAGTATAAATCAATAATCTAACCAAACACTAAACAGTGTTTACAGATATGGGATAAAGAATAAGGAAGAAAACTTCAGAACTGGCTATTTTATATGGTATGAAATAGTAAGCATCAGCAAAAGGTATGCTGTAATATTCCAACAGTAAAGGAAGTAATAAAAACTACTAGAACAATTTCAGATATTCAGGAGGAGGAAGATGAGGAGGAAAAGGAGGAGAAAAAGAACAACAAATGAAAGGCTGGCTTGTAATTTAAAAGCTCAACTGCTCCCCATTACAGGTTGTATTTAAATTTGTTCCAAAAGAGTTGAATCTGTCCTTCAGAATCCAGAATGTATCAGTATCATTGTCAGTCACTCTCTCCTCTCTGTGTGCCTGGAAGAACTTCTTTATCATTCTTCTATACAAAGGGGAAAGGAACAAAACTGAAACACTGAATTACAGGGAACTGTGAGTAAGCAAAATTTGGCTGGCTGTAACATACAGATAAATTTTAGCTCTTTACAAGATATTTAAAAAATGTACTACTACTACTACTACTACTACTACTACTACTATTATTATTATTATTATTATTATTAGAATTAGAATTAGAATTAGAATTTCTATACCGCCCTTCTCCCGAAGGACTCAGGGCGGTGAACAGAATAAGATTTCATATAATATAATAATTATGTATTATTATGTTTATATATACATAATTATATATTATGTTTAACTGATTCAAAGGAAGCTGACACTGAAAACAGTAGGCTGTTTTTCATAATTTTATTTTATTTAAGTGCCTTCAAGTCAGTTTTTGCCCCTGGCATCTGCTTGGATAAATGTTTCCCACTGCCATCTTTTATACGAAATAGAATAAAAACAAAAGTTAACTTAAAAAGTTAAAAAGTTTCCTTTCCAGAATTAAGTTGACATTTACTTAACAATTCTTGTATTCTCTCTTCAAGTTTGCTACCCTGATGCTCTAGATGTAATTCCAAGAAACCATAGCAATGATCCTGGGAAGTCCAATAAGACTTATTTGTAGAAATGCATGTCAATGCTAATTTTTCTTGCACATCATATGACCTCCTCGCCATCTCACATTAAATACTGGTTTCTGGTAATGGATTGTGGTTCTCAAGTACTTTAATACAACCCTTTTTATATATTTCACCTTCATTGTAAAATTGGAGGTTATCAAGCATTTGGCATAATATAACATGAAGATCTAATAACTATCTGCATTTGGCTCAGTGGGTTATCCATTATTCAGACTTATTTATATTCTGATATCTTTCTCTCTCCCTCTCTTTCTCTCTCTCTCTCTCTCTCCCCCCCCCCCTCATTTGGTTTAGAATAAACTGCCAATTAGCTCAATGTATGGGCTATTTTATTGTATAAGTAGTAAAACAAATAGCAATATCTGAAAAACAAATAATTTTAAAATAGTGACTAGAAAAATGCACAACTTTTCAGCAAAGAAATTAATGTCATTATTCATTATGATAATCCTGGTACCTCTGCAGAGAAGCCACAAATGGCCATCACTTTACAAAGTGCCTATTGAATGCCAATCTAACTCTACAAGTATAGGCACTCAGGTATTAATACTTGGACAATTTATTATGGAAAATAAGCAGACTTTCAGATATTTGAGCCTAGTGCCATTAAGAGCTTTAACATCATTTAAAACAATAGTATGTAAAATGTTGAAGCAGTTCCAGCATCTAAAATTAAATTGTTTTTCTCCATAATTGGTATGACTAGAATTAAATAGCAGACCCAGCTTTCCAATACTACTAGCACTCTTTGGTTAGTACTGGTGCCTGTAGCTTTTGAATAAAGAAGCATAAATTATGCTCAGCTGGACATTTTGGTTTTAATGTATGAGAAACCCAAAGGATTTATCAGTAATACATAGTTATGTATTACTAACTTATTGAGGTTTTATTGTAGAATGAAAATTCTCCCTCTGCTCTTTTCACATCTTATTAGCATTAGTATATATGCCCTGTTATTACTGAGAATCTATTTTGATGTAACATTATTCCTTAGTATCACATCACAATGTTTCTACAATGCTGCATTTGCTTTGTATATTATGATGGGGGTGGGGATGAAGAGACATGAATTAATTCAAAGAATATTCAATAATTTGGTCATAGTAGCTTCATTCAGATTCATGAGTCCTGAAATAAATTTTCTCAGAGATTGCATTAAGCATTGACTGTTTTTATTTATAATGCTGATGTTAAGTTCTGTTTAAGATTTATGTTAATGCTTCTGAGGAAGAAGGTAGCAATTTCCTCACTTCTAAAATTAAAAAAAGAGACTTGCTTAATAGTACCTTTTAAAGTCATGCCTGGACAATAAAGGCACAATAAACTCCTTTTCAAAGACCTGACAGATTTTCAAAAACCAGTAGTCCAATTCAGACTTCTCTTATTCTCTTCTTCCCTTCCTTGATTTCACAGTGACAGTTTATTTTTATGTACCAATTAGCAAAATGTTGGCTCTTGCTTTTCAATCGGGATTCAAAGTCTTACTGTGATGACTTCGAGGACAGGAAAGGAAGTCAAGCATAGTTTGTCCAAGTAGACAAACTATTTGGATGATAGCAAATCAACCCTGCTGAAGTTGGAAGATAAACAATTTTCTAGATCCTCATAATTTGGTAATATATTGGAACTAAATAATTACTGCTAGAAAATTCAATTAGGTGGTGTCTGAAATAACCATTCTGAGTATCTCTGAATTTTATGCAGGATTATGGATGATACATTAAAAAAACCCTCTTATTTTATTTTAGGAATTAAACTTTACAGGGAAACTATGGTTTCTGTTTATAAGAATTTTTCTCAACATTAGAAAACAATAGCAAGGTCCTTTTCAGTGCCAGGCCACAAAAAGACACTACAAGAAATACGAGAATTCTATTTTATTGATGTAGATTATAATAGCTGAATCTTGAAAATCTGAATTGTGCCTATCTTGAATTTGTTTCTCATCCTTTTCTGTTTTTTCTGGGTTAAGTTCATGTTTTTCTAACTGTTGCCATACACACATAAACTTCAAGGCTAACAAGATAACTTATTGAAATACATTAGATGAATAAGAGAAAATAGGCAGATCCAAATGTGACAATCTCTGCATCATTGCATACAGCAGCTATAAATGGAAGGAGTATAAAGGTTAACTACCCTGACATCAACTAACTATTCTGACATCAACTGGGAGACAAACTCTGCACCAAGTGGAAGATCCAACAGGATCCTAATAAACCTAGCAGACAACTTTATTTCCCAAAAAGTAGAGAAGGGGACAGGGGGATCAGCCATATTGGACTTAGTTCTCATTAAAGTCTTGGACTTTAAGAGAGCTAATTTCAATAAATTTAGAGCTTGAGAAGGATTCCATGGATGAGAATCCTCAAGGGGAAAACAACTCAAGAAGTTTGGAAAATTTTGAAAAGTGAGATTATAAAAGCCCAGTCTAGCACAATACCAATGAAGAAGAAAAATAATAGATCACAAAAGAAACCAGCATGGCTGCATAAAGAACTCTCTAACAAATTGAAAGACAAAAAGGACAAGTATAAAAAGTGGAAAGAGGGGCAATATCAGCAAATAGCCCGAACCTGAAAAGATGAAGTGAGAAAAGCTAAGGCTCACAATGGACAAAGGCTTGCAACTAAAGTAAAAAATAATAATAAAAAAAAGCTTCTTCCAACATATTAAAAACAAGAAAAAAGTCAAGGAAACAATTGGCCCATTGCTGGGAGAAAGTGGCAAGAAGGTGACAAGCAACAGGGAGAAAGCAGAACTACTTAACTCATTTTTTTTCATCTGTCTTTACACAAAAGGAAAAAAAACAGTCCAACCTATCAAAAACAGCACCACAAAAAACAGATTAGGAACACAAGTTAAAATAGGGGAAAAAATGGTAAGTGAACACCTGTCTACCCTGGACACCCCAAGGTTCTGAAGGAACTGGCAGATGAAATCTCAGAACCACTGAACTATATCTTTCAAAGATCCTGGAGCACAGGGAAACTGCCAGAGGATTGGAAAAGAGCTGATGTAGTTCCCATCTTCTAAAAAGGAAAAAAAAAATAGATCCAGGAAACTACAGACCTATCAGCTTGACCTCAATACCAGAGAAGATTCTGGAAAAGATAATCAAGCAACGAATCACCCAACACCTAGAAGCAAACCAAGTAATAACCAAAAGCCAACATGGATTTGTCAAAAACAGATCATGCCAGATTAATCTTATTGCATTCTTTGACAAAGTGACAAAATTAGTGGACCAGAGGAATGCTGTCGATATAATTTACTTGGACTTCAGTAAAGCATTCGATAAAGTAGACCATAACCTACTACTAGATAAAGTAGAAAAATGTGGGTTAGACAGCATCACCACCAGATGGATTCGTAACTGGCTGACCAACAGCACTCAATGTGTAGTCCTCAATGGAACTGCATCTACATGGAGGGAAGTATGCAGTGGAGTATCCCAGGGCTCTGTTTTAGGCCCAGTGTTCTTCAACATCTTCATCAATGACTTGGACGAGGGGATAGATGGGGAACTCATCAAATTTGCAGATGACACCAAACTGGCAGGAATAGCCAACACTCCAGAAGATAGGCTCAAAATACAGAAGGATCTTGACAGACTTGAAGATTGGGTGCTATCTAACAAAATGAAATTCAACAGTGAAAAAAGCAAGGTTCTACATTTAGTGAAGAAAAACAAAATGCACAGGTACCGTATATGTGGTACCTTGCTCAATAGTAGTAACTGTGAGAGGGATCTTGGAGTCCTAGTGGACAACCATTTAGATATGAGCCAGCAGTGTGCAGCACCTACCAAAAAAGCCAACACAGTTCTGGGCTGCATAAACAAAGGGATAGAATCAAAATCACATGAAATGTTAATACCACTTTATAATGCCTTGGTAAGGCCACAGTTGGAATATTGCATTCAGGTTTGGTCACCACAATGTAAAAAAGATGTTGAGACTCTAGAAAGAATGCAGAGAAGATCAACAACTATTGGGGGTGAGTCGTTGGACCCCACAGAGAGGGCTCGCAATCTGGGAGTCCTCCTGGATATGCAGCTGTCCTTGGAGGAACATCTGACGGCTGTAACCAGGGGGACCTTTTGTCAGGTTCGTCTGATTCGCCAGTTGCGGCCCTTTCTTGATCGGGATTCCCTGTGCACAGTCACTCATGCCCTCGTCACCTCTCGCCTTGACTACTGCAACACTCTCTACATGGGGCTCCCCTTGAAGAGCACCCGGAGGCTCCAACTGGTCCAGAACGCAGCAGCACGGGTAGTGACGGGAGCAGCATGGCGCTCCCATGTAACACCACTCCTGCATGAGCTGCACTGGCTCCCGGTGGTCTTCCGGGTACGCTTCAAGGTGTTGGTTATCACCTTTAAAGCGCTCCATGGCATAGGGCCTAGCTATCTTCGAGACCACCTGCTGCCACCGATGACCTCCCATTGACCTGTGCGCTCCCACAGAGAGGGCCTCCTCGGGGTGCCATCAAAGCACCTGAGGATGGAACAAGAAGCAATGGGTGGAAACTAATCAAGGAGAGAAGCAATTTAGAACTAAAGAGAAATTTCCTGACAGTTAGAACAATTAATAAGTGGAACAACTTGCCTGCAGAAGTTGTGAATACCCCAACACTGGAAATTTTTAAGAAGATGTTGGATAACCATTTGTCTGAAGTGGTGTAGGGTTTTCTGCCTGGGCAGGGGGTTGGACTAGAAGACCTCCAAGGTCCCTTCCAACTGTGTTATTCTATTCTAAAAGTAAAGGTAAAGTTTCCCCTTGCATATTTGTGCTAGTCGTTCCCAACTCTAGGGGGCGGTGCTAATCTCCGTTTCAAAGCCGAAGATCCAGTGCTGTCTGAAGACATCTCTGTGGTCATGTGGCCGGTATAACTAAATGCCAAAAGCTCATGGAACGCTGTTGCCTTCCCACCAAAGGTGGTCCCTGTTTTTTCTACTTGCATTTTTTACGTGCTTTCAAACTACTAAGTTGGCAGAAGCTGGGACAAGTAACGGGAGCTCACCCTGTTATGTGGCACTAGGGATTCGAACCTCTGAACTGCCAACCTTTCGATCAACAAGCTCAGCGTCTTAGCCACAAGGAGTATATTGAAATTCTATACATCCCAGACGTCAACATCAAAGATACCTCAGAAGATGTTCCCTATTTACAAGAATTTCCAGTATTAGAAGATAAAGTTAAATAAGCATTTTGGTCATTGCCAATTCAGAAGGCTTCAGGAATTGATGGAATGTCTACAGAAATATGATAAGCAAAAAAAAAAAAAAAATCTAGAAAAAAGTTTCTAACCAATTAATGCCACCAAGTCTGGAGAACAACAATAAATTAGAAGAACTCAAATTACATTCCAATTTTTAAAAAAAGATTTAACAGAGCATTCAGTGGAAGATGAATGTCATTTTAAAACTGGAAGAAGAAATATCAATAATCTGCGCTACTCTGATAGCCAAAAATACAAAGAATCTGCAAGCTCCAAATGTCAGGTTTCGATGCTATCTCAAAATAAGCCAGTGCTAGAATGCTGACACCAAAACTATGAGTTAAGGAACACAGTGAAAAATAATGGAAATAAAACTGAACATTTTGAAAACCAAGCAATGATAACATGTATAGACACCAGCCCTAGAACTGATAATGAAGTTACAGAAGTGATACACAACTTTTGCCTGTTAGGTTCAACTAAATATAGAGTACCAGTTTGATGTCATAGTTAAGGCTTCAGGCTAGAAAGCAAGAGACAGACAGTTCTAATTCTGCCTTAGGCACAAAGCCAATTGGATGACCTTGGGCCAGTCACTTACTCTCAGTCCTAAGAAGGAGGCAATGGCAAAGCACTTTTGAAAAACTTTGCCAAGAAAACTGCAGGGTTGGGGTTAGGGCTAGGGTTAGTTTCTGAGAATAGATGTGATTGAATAAAAGAAAAAGAAATAATAGTAAAAAAACAAGCAATCAAAAAATAGGCCAGGAGATAGCATTTGGTAGAATGGCCACAGAGACCTTGGAAACAATATCCAGCTGCTGTGATATGTCTATATCTATGAATACCATAATAATGCAAGCATTTTGGATGTGAAAGCTAGACTTTGAAGAAGCAGGACAGAAAGAGTATTGATTCTTTGGGAGGTTGGTGTTAGGAGAAAACTCTTGAGAATACCATAGAGAGCCAACAAAACAAATGGATCTTTCAACAAATCAGTTCAAGGTGCTGAGTCAAGGCACAAACGATCAAACATAAAGTATCTTATTTGGACACATTCTGCAAAGGTTAGCTGGCTGGAAAAGGTTCTAATGTTGGGAGGAGTGGAAGGAAAGAGAAGAGAATGAGCAGCAGTAAAGTTATGGTGGCAATTAGTACACTGATGGAAGATTTAAAAGACCAAGTTAGGGACCAATTGTGATAGAGAAAATTTATCTATGTGGTCACAAAAATTGACAGCAACTTGATGCACATAATCCACCAATCAATGCTAAAACCCATTTCCAAAATTTAATTTTATTACTCAAATGGTTAAGATGGCATATTAATTTGTTAAATTACCACCATACTATTATGAACCCCTTAGAATTATTTCCTTAATATAGTAGAAAATTAGGGATTTAAACTACCCCTAAACTTTCTATTGATTTAAACTTTCATCCAGTTAGCTTCTAAGAATGGATATTTACAATAAAAGAAAGGCATTTCAAAATCATAGTATAAATCAAAGGGTGGGGCTAGTATAAAATTAATTGGCTCTTTGAGCATGCAGTGTTTATACATCATAGTGATCACATTATTTATGATCTCTTTGGATCCTACTGCATATACAATTTTCCTGGACAATATTACATGAATGAAAGTTTTGGATGGCTTTCAGATAATTAATAATAATAATAATAATAATAATAATAATAATAATAATAATAATAATAATAATAATAATATATAGCAATTGAAGTATTTTCACAGGAATCCTTTCTTCTACCAATAGATTAATTAGGAATCATTTAGAAAAGAGCCAAAGAGATTAATAATATCCCATGTGATGCTATCCATATGCCAAGAATATTTACATTTGGTCTCCAAGAATAATACTGTATATACTCTAGGAAAAAAAATCCAGTTCCTCTTATTTCATAGTAAATTCAATACTGCTTTGTAGCAGTTTAAATTCATTTTTAAATAGGAGGGTGGGACGGAGGGCCTGGAAGGTGTAGGTATTAAGACAACATCTGCAGATATCAATTTGTTAATTCTCTTCTAAGAGAACAGTTCTCTAGCTAATTTCATTCATTTTATGTAGACAGAATGAAATCCTCTCAATAAGAGATTAATTATTGGTTTTTACTGTGAGCTTTAACTGAATTTAATCATCCTCTGTACTATATAGGAGTGCTAGCTCCTAAAAGTGAACTGTATAGATAATTAAATGTATCCCTCTATTTGAACAAACAAGTACTTTCAATTCATCAGAAGCATTTTCTATTTCCATGATCTTTAAAACTGGGTAGTGAGAGCAATTGCCTTACAGTCCCTAAAGCTGTTGTAATTGGCACTTGAGAATTGGACCAAATGGCCTTGGCATTCATGCAAAGATCACACTGAGCTTGGCAGTCATAGAGGAATGCTGCAAAGCCAATAATGATATGTGATAATTAAAAACAACCAGTTTTGAAGATATTAGATGTTAATAGGCATCAATATCTGATCATCCACCATACTTTGTTTTGGTTGGGGTACAAAAGAATAAAGACTAAACATGAATTGTATGAAGTAAAATAAATCAAGGGATGTTGTGCTGGATTTCCTTGTTGCTTTCTGATTGAAGAGCTTGTTTTTCTGATCTTCTTTTTATTAGGGCTATCCATAAGGCAATAAATCTCTTCTCAACAGCCTTCAGACAAAATGGGCATGAGAAAAATTATTTAACTTTCTGATCTCACAAATGAAGATGAATATAGGTGTCCCAGGATAATGCTGCAGGATCTAATCTTAGTCCATCACTGGATCAGAGATTTTGTTTTCCTAACTTTCAGACTCATGCTGGAGTCCATCTTTGTGCTGAAGATGGACTCCAGCGTGAGTCCGAAATCTCAGGAAACAAAATCCCTGGTCCCAGTGATTGACCGAGATTGATTTCTGATCTCAGTTCATGTAATATATTTGAACTATCTATAAAATTAGAAATTATAGGTATTTTCTATTCGTCTGTTGCTTCAAAAAAAAAAATATTTTGCCTAATCACCTCAACTCTTAGTTTTGGCTTAATTATACACTATCTTTCAGCCCTAGCTTGTAAGAT
The DNA here is from genome assembly GCF_029215685.1 of Pituophis catenifer annectens. Taxonomy (NCBI): domain Eukaryota; kingdom Metazoa; phylum Chordata; class Lepidosauria; order Squamata; family Colubridae; genus Pituophis; species Pituophis catenifer. The sequence goes on along the minus strand of NW_027256881.1, from coordinate 34,594,286 downwards.
CACTTAAAATTAATGCATTGCTCTCACTGGCTCCCTGAAGAAGCCACATCTTTTGCAGTCACAGGAAAACATTTGAACTAAGGAGTTAGGCTGTCGTTCACTAACTCAAAAACAAATTTTCCTATTGCTGCCTGACAAGTCTAGGGAAAAAAATAAAACTTCTTTAAGAGGCTCTCTTAGGTTGTCCACACTGGATACCAATTACCTTTTCTACTTTAGATCTGCATACTATACATACTGAACATTGTTAAACATCAGTTTGGTGATGTTTCACTGAAATTAATGACTTTACTCATTATCAAGCAGGGAAAAGCAATTAATTGCAAATATGCCTATTAAAGTTTAAAGAAGGAAAAATATGACAGAGAAAAAAAATTAAAGATGCTGTTGTGATTTTGAAAGGCAATGTGGACTTTTTGTGAATTTTTGGGGGTGATTTTTATATATATATATACTGAAGTAGAGAAAAAAATGGCTATCAGCCCTCAGTGAGGGCTCTGCTGCAGCTGGAGTTTTATGAGGACCATGACTACTCCAAGATCAGGAAGTTATTTTTATTGGTGGAATTGGACTGATTGTAATTGATGAGAAAGATGCCTGGATTTCTTTTTCCAAGTGAGATACAGAGGGATTGTGTACTTTCCCCATTGCCAAGTCCATGTAGCTGGCAAAGCCCAAGAAGCAAGAATGAATTTCAGCATATATACTGGATCTGTAATGATAGTCTGGAGTAAATACAGAATCTTGAAAACTAGGAATTCTTCAATTACTGTGAATTAATTAAAGTGGAGTCTCTTTGAAGTGCTTTCCCCCATATCTCTCACCACAAGGAAGAAGTTGATAAACATTCAACTAACCTGTCCTTACTTTTCTTACAATCTCTCTACTCACAATAGAGTTTTGAGACTCATCTTGTTTACTCTGGCAAAAGCAAGGTTTGACAGCTGGCTGAATGTAAGTAAACTCTTGCAGATCTCTGGAAAAAAGGTCGGTTAGTCAGCTGAGTGGCTGGAGTCAGGAAGCAAGAAGTTGGCTGATTGGATTCCAAGAACTGGTGATGGGTCTTCAGCAATTGTGGGAGAAAGATAGGTGACTTGAAGGTAAACTGGAACATCTGGTAGAGATTAGCAGAGAGAAAATGAACCATTGATGATTGGAGATAGGAATGAACTAATCTCTTAAAAAAGGAGATTTGGAATCTCATCACAATTCCCATTCCAGCACAAGCTTATCTTGTGTGACAAATTTATCTTGGGTGTGACGGTCTGATTTATTTCATTGATATTAGGATGGATATAAATTATGCCCATCTGGATTTCAGGTGTGGCATCGCCTGTAAATTCAAGGCTGATGGTAGAATGCCTGTTATTATTCAGGAAATGATGATGGTCTTACATCTCAGATAACCAGATTTCAGACCCTTGTTGTGAAGTTGGGCTTTAAGAAACAGCACTTTTCCTTTTGTACTGGTCTTCACAGCATCTTCCTTGCCTGAGCTGTTTGATGCAGATTGGTTTCTTAGTTTCTTAGTCTGATGGTTCTGGAGTTCCATTATTTTGTTGAAGGTTTAAGCAGATTTCATGGTTTCTGCTTTCAGATTTCAGAGTTCATGGTTCAGGTCAAGAGTCCTGTATGAGTATTGGATCTCGTTTTTGTCTTGGCTTAGTGATATGAATGTGGGGAACATTAAAAACAATGCCTGATCATGATCATATCACTTTCTGTTTGGAGAAAGTTTTTGGAGAGCATCCTCAGGTGCTTTCCTAGACCTTGGCAAGTAGTTCAACAAAGGTCTTAATCGCCTCTTGGAATAAAGAGTAGCACCTCGCTTTTACAACTGAGCAACTTCTTTTTGAATGCCATACTTGAATAGCTGCTATTTAATTTATTGAGAAGCACTAGGAAGATGAAACAAGAGATACCTAGAAAACCACTGAAAAAAGACAAGGAACAAGTTTAATTGGAAATATATGCGTTCCTATACTAGAGCTTACAGTATGGTGATAAGTGCAGCGAGACATAATATTTTTCTGCTTTTATTATTTCTACAGAATGCCAACTGGAAGTTTTTAGGTAATATAGATTCTCTTAGGAAATGAAAGATTTGAAGGACATCTAAAGGGCTGCTATGAAGAATATTTTAATCATCAGATGGACATAATTGCTTGTTTCTAATAGAAGAGAATATAAGTAGCTCAGGGTTGAATGGTGCAGTCCTTCAACACTCCCCTGAGCTTGGTTGTTTGCTTGTAAACATTTAGTTCAGTACTGCTTCTATGCTACTTCAGTGCTAATTCTCTGTAGCTGTAGAGGAGTACTGAGATAGCCTTGAAGAAGGTATGCAATTATGAAAACATGGATTTAATCCAGAAAACAGGAAAGGATGAGGGGAAAATCTCAAGATTGCCCCATCTTGCCTCTCTTTGGTATGAGATGTAGGGAAAAGAAATTATGTTAGGCTTTCAAGATTCTGTTAAGGAAGACTGAACTAGATAATAAGACCACTGCTTTACTAAGATTCTAAGAAAATCCTGTTCTAGCAGAATATACAATATAGTATGGTACACCTAGTTAGAGTGATATGTATGTCTATGAAAATTCTTTTACATCTGTTCTCTTTTATGGTTCTATTTAATATTTTATGATTTTTTTTTCAAAAATACCTAGAATAGTGCAATATTTAAAAAATGAGCAAGATGATTTAAAATGCAGAAGCTTTGATAGCAAATAATTTAATGATATTTTTTCACACTATATGAAAAGACAAATTTTGAAAGTAACATTATATAACTGAAAAAATATTTATGCTATCTTATTTAAAAAATAATTGTTCTATCTATGTAGCTGATATTCAAACTTTTGTTTGTTCTTTTTCTTTTTGCTAGAAACTTAAAATGTCATTTAAAAAGAAGTTTGTGAATGAGAATATTTTTCATACACACAAAAACAATCTTCATTTCAGCAGAAAAGTTTATTAAAAACAAGTTTCAAGCTGAAAAATTTAATCTGGCCTTAATCAACAGCAGGAAGCCTGAAACCAGCAAGAGTGTTTCCACAAAGATTAATAATGCTATGCTTCTGGAATGTGATAAAGCAGATGGAATGATATTCTGCAAAAATGGCATTCAGAGGTTTTACACCACAGGCAAATCAGTTAGTAATACTTTGAACAGCACAAGGATCAAAGAAAAAACATTTTTTCATCTAGCCTAGTGTTTGGTAAACAACTGTTTTCCATGGTTCACAAGTTCCATTTTTGTAAATGTTTTCCTTTGCAAAAGTCAATTTGCCTGAAACATATAGTGCAATGAATCAGCTCAAGGTGTTTGCAATACCTCTTTCTTGGAGAACTACAGATCAAAGATTTACAATGGATTACGAAAAACAATGCTAAACTGACAGTTCATTTCATGCAAGAAACTGTCTCCCTATTCTAACATGTATTTGATCAATATTAGAAGAAAAACACAAGTATCAATAGAAGAATATGTAGCTCTGGGTTGAACTGTGGGATCCTTAGTGCTCTCTGAGCCTGGTTGTTTGCTTGCAGGCATTTCATTACCAGAATAGGTAACATTTTCAATAAGGAACCAGGGACACAGTCTCTCAGTGGTTAAAGATGCTTAGCTTGTTAGCTGGAAAGCTGACAGCCTAAGTTTGAGACCTGAGCACTGAGCAATGGGGTGAGCTTCTGTTATGTGCCCCAGCTCCTACCTACCTAGTACAGGTAGTCCTTGACTTATGACCATAATTGAGTTCAACTGTTGTTAAGTGAGACATTTGTTAAGTGAGTTTTGCCTCATTTTTATAACTTTATTTGTTAAGTGAATCACTGCAATTGATAAGTTGGTAAACTGATTATTAAGTGAATTGGCTTCCCCATTGACTTTGTTTGTCAGAAGTTCACAAAAGAGGATCACATGACTCTGGGACACAGCAAAGGTCCTAAATATGAACCAGTTGCCAAGCATCTGAATTTTGATCACATAATCATGGGGATGCTGCAAAGATCATAACTATGAAAAATGGTCATGAGTTACATTTTTCAGTGCCATTGTAACTTTGTAATGGTCACTAAACAAACAGTTGTAAATTATGGACTACCTATAGTTCGAAAGTATGAAAATGCAAGTAGATAAATAGGAACCTCTTTGATGAGAAGGGAACAGTGTTCTGTGAGTCTCAGTGTACAGTCATGCTGGTCATGTGACCATAGAAATGTTTTTTGGCAACACTGGCTCCATCAACTAAGAAATGGAGGTGAGCATGACTGAACAGGGGAAGCCTTTACCTCTCCAGTAAGAATCAGCCTAATCAAGGAATTACCAAGGAGAAAATAACACTCCCACCAACCTTGATAAGGCAAGCTATTGTATATAAACAGACAGCAAACTTCACACCCTTGTAGCACTGAAGATGTAATCTGATCGGGTAATGCAGTGTCTGCCGGCAAATAACCAAGCTCAGAGACACCACAAAAAAAGAGCATATTCAGTGCAAGCATGTAATTTCAACAATGTTTTAATTCTTTGTACAGAATTGCAGAAGAAAAAAGTTTATGAACAAGAATATGTAAAATGTAAAGCTTAAAGGAGTGATTGAGCTACTGTCAGAACAAAAAGAGTAAACAAACAAACAAACAAAAACTCATTTTGCTTATAGCTTACAAAAAACTTCCCAATATATAATGGAGTCAGAGTACATTAGATATCAGCTAAAGGATGGCTCATTGGGCACTTCTATACTGTGTTGCTTGCACTTCCCATTTCTCCAAAGTGTTTTGAAATTGGCTGAGCAATCAGCTCGTCTCTTGCCAACCTCAGAATGCCGAGAATAGGCAGGGAACATAATTAGGAGTCATCAAGATGACTATTTGGAGGCTGCAGAACTTGCCCTTAATTCTGTACCCAACTCTTTAAATTGCAGGTCCTGGAGTAATGAAAGGTCTTGCTATCATTCAACATAAAAATGGAAAAATGATGTGGTAACTCTTCTCTATCTTGATTTCAATTCATGCTATGAGAATTTCTTTGGCATTTTGCCAAACCTACAATTGTTGCTAGAGAAAATTCTGCTTGGCTGTGACAAGGCTGTTTATTCTTCCTGCATAAAAATTTCCCACTGAAAACTGTGATGATGGAATTATATTACAATTTTGTAACTACTCTGGAATAATTTTAAGGCTAATTTGTCCAACATTGGGAATGGACAGGAAAACAGTATCTTGTTTATAAGGGAGATCAAGAGATGGGCTGAGGCAAGGGTTTGATACACGCTGTTCAATATAATCGCGAAATTCAACATTTTGTACAAGGATTATCAAATTAACTGGAATTTGGCATAAGGATTAAGATTGGTTTTATTAACAAAACTGTGGAATCTACTGGCAGGTTCTGAATTAGGAGTGCAGGAGTAAGATAAATCAAGATTTCTTGCAAATGTGAAAACAATTCTTTCTAATCAAAATCCATTCCAAATCAAAGTGAAATTAACCCAGGAGGTTCAGCTATCCAAGGAAGGTAAAGTAATGGGAATACACTATCACAATGCCAATGCCATGTTGGTATAAATGCTATATATGGATTTTTCAGATGGGAATGGACCAATATTGTTTACTTTTTGTTTTGTAAAAATCATACAATATTTTATCAGTGTATCATGTATCTATATTTAGAATATGGCATATAATCCTGATTGTTCCATTTTTTAAAAAAGGTTGAAGAGAAGAAAATATCTTCCTTAAAACTAAAAAAGAGGGTTTAAAATCTAGAGTTACAAAGTATACAATTAGTATTAAACTTATGTGAGATCCACTCTAGCAATGATATATATTTGATCTACAGAGATGCATTGCAAAACTCCCATGAGATTCCCATCAGCATTTAATACTTAGTGTTATTTTGAATCATCTTCATATGAAAAATGTATTTAATTACTTATTTCATTTTATTAAATGTTAATGCTATATGTTGCTGCAATCACAAGTAACCTCTTGATAGCTCACAAAAGAAGACAATGAAGAGCCATGATCATCATAATAACACAAACACTACGTACACATCCAAAAACGGTACCTGGTACCAAATGCTCTTCAGAAAAGCTCTGTTTTCATTTGTTTCTGGAAGGCAGTTAACATTGCAACCAAACAAGCCTTCTATGGGGAAAGGGGGGGGATTCCAATGGTCAGTCCTGCTAAGCAAAATAATGCTTTCTGTTGGCTTTTGTCCCCCTGCTTCCGAAAAATGACAGATACCAGCTGCTTTTCTTGGTGAGATTGGAAAGGTTGGGCTGACTGAAATGGCAGTTTTTTTGTTAAACCTACCATATTTTTCAAACTATAAGACACACTGGTGTATAAGATGCATTAAGATTTCAAAGAGGTAAGTAAGAAAAAAAAACGATTTTGCCCTCCCTGGCCCCCAGAAGCACTCTGCAGGCCTCCCAAAACCGTCTATGCACCCCGTTTTTTGCAAACAGGCCATATTTTGCCCATTTTTGCAAAAAACGAAGTGCACAGAGGGTTTGGGAGGCATGCAGAGTGCTCTTGGGGGTTGGGGGAGGGCAAAAATGCCTCTATTTTTGCAAAAAATGGGCAAAAAATGGGCCTGTTTTTTTGCAAAAAATGGAACGAGTGGGGCAGGGCTTCGGGAGGCCAAAAATGGCTGTATTCAGTGTATAAGATGCATCAACATTTCCACCCTCTTGTGCTCGCTTCGGCAGCACATATACTAAAATTGGAACGATACAGAGAACATTTCCACCCTCTTTTAGGGGGTGGGGGGAAGGTGTGTTTTATACTCCAAAAAATACAGGTAAGTAAAAAAAAACATTATAGGGTTAGAAATTAGGTTTGTTTATTGTTCTGGTAAATCCACTATAATTAGACGGCCTCAAACTTTCATTTATTACTCTAAAGTATGCTTGTAGAAGTATGATAAATAATTGAGATTCTTATTTATTTATTTATTTATTTATTTATTTATTTATTTATTTATTTATTTATTTTAAATTTATATACCGCCCTTCTCCCTGAGGACTCAGGGCGGTGTACAGCCAGAATTAAAAAACATAAAATACAAATATTAAAAAACAATTAAAATATATATAAATTTGGCCCAAAATTAAAAATACAAACCAATTTAAAACATTTAAAATTTCTTCTTAAACCAGCCCGGCTTGCTGGAAAAAATGGGTTTTAAGGGCACGGCGGAAGGCACTAAGGTCTTGGATTCTCCTTATCTCTGGGGGCAACTGATTCCAGAGGGTAGGTGCCCCCACAGAGAAGGCCCTCCCCCTGGGGGTCACCAGCCTACATTGATTGGCTGATGGCACCCTGAGGAGGCCCTCTCTGTGGGAGCGCACGGGACGATGGGAGGTCGTCGGTAGCAGTAGGCGGTCTCGAAGATAGCTAGGCCCGATGACATGGAGCACTTTCTGGCTTTTATTTATTTATTTATTTATTTATTTATTATTTATTTATTTATTTATTGGACTTATATGCCTCCCTATCTCCAAAAGGACTCAGGGCGGCTCACAACAATAAAACACTAAATAAAACAATAAAACAGTCCAATACTTCCTTTTAAAAATACCCAATAAAACTATAAAACTATAAAAACCATTAAAATCCCCTCTAAAACCTAACAAAACACTTGCTACGATATACCTTATATACTAAACCTTTTGTTGGTGCAAGCTCTTACATGTTAGAAATAATTTTGTCTGTTGGTAGTTATGTCTTCTATTTCAAAACACTACAGCCTATGGTTGTCAAATCAAATTGGTTAAAAGTTCATTTTAAAAGTGTTTTGTTTTGTTTTGCACAAGGTATCATTAATATAATAAATTTATTGTCAGTGATAACTAGCATGGATCATTTGGCATTAATAACATACCGATCTTATTAGCTGTAAAAGTTAGAAAAAAAATAGCTAGAGACTCACAATTTTTTAATCTTTGTTTTTGGATATGCCACAATTTAACTATAATATTATAGTTAATATCATAATTTATAAGCCATAATGCCAGTGTTTAGGCATTCCCCTAAGCTAAAACTAACTCTCAATATGACTTATTGTGATATGTTGATTCTGTCTATATATTTACTGCTTGTATTATGAAAAATACAGAGAGCAGCCTCTTAACAGTATGTGATTTGTTAACATCTAAATTCTACCTAATTTGGAGCAATCACTTTGTCACATAGCAGCCACTGAGTTCTATCTCTGGTAACAAAGGATCAATGAAAGGGAATTACTTTTTCTAGTTGTATTTCTTCTAGAGTTAAATCTTTGTATTTACAAAACAAAAGTTCCCTGTCTATTACATTTCAAGGGGTAACATGGAAGGAGGTGGCTTAGAGGGACAAACAATTTAAAGGCCAAATGCTGTACTAAAGGAAGCTGAAAAGATTTCACATCCTTATTTCTTTCATCAAAATAGTAATGTATTATATCAGAAAGCATGTCTGTATAATAGCAATAACAATAGCATTTAGACTTATATACTGCTTCACAGTGTTTTTACAGCCCTCTCTAAGTGGTTTACAGAGTCAGCATACTTCCCCCAACAATCTGGGTCCTCATTTTACCCAGCCTGGAAGGATGGAAGGCTGAGTCAACCTTGAGCCTGTGAGATTTGAACTGCCAAATTGTAGTCAGCTGGCAGTCAGCAGAAGTAGCCTGCAATACTACATTCTAACCACTGCGCCACTGCGGCTCATTTGTTTATATTATACTTGTTTATATTTACATTAAATCGTATTTGTTCATGTATTTCTCAAATTTATATGGCCACCCACAAAGTGGGTGACTCTGGGTGGCATACAATAAAACTAGCAATCAAAACATTCTATAAAACCAGTTAAAAACAATAAACATAAGTAAAGCAAGATCATGAGAGCCAATATTACATATCATATAGCCAGCATGCAGGCTTCCCCTTACCCGGGATCCTAAGCTTGCTGAAAAAAGAAAAAAAAAATGAGGGATTTCCAGAAGATCATAAGGATTGGGCCTAACGTTATCTAGTGAGGGATGATGTTCTCAAAGGGCAAATGCTCATCTCCTAGCTCCTGCCAGATGGAACACCCTTGTAAACAAGACATACATCTTGCCCTTCCTGCCAGATTTGATGGGCCAGTAGATGTAATCTGGAAGAAGCAGTCCCTCGGATAACCTGGCCTCTAGTTCAAAACATTTATTGTTCTACAGCTTTGTGACAAGGAAGATTTATCTTCTCACTTTCTTAAAACATGTTTTTTTTTTCTTCCATGAACAGAAATTCCATTGTCCAGATGTATTTGAAATTGGATCATTTTTTAACTGTTTGCTATAATCGCTGTGTGCCCTATTAATGGAAGTATTGAAAACATTTTGTTTTTGGCTACCAAATACATCCAACTCTTCATTAATTTTATTACTCTATTAATGAAGAGTTCATTAATAGAGTAATAAATACTCTTCATTAATACTCTTCATTAATAGAGTAATAAAATTAATGATATCATCAACCAGACATCTTTTGCTAAATTATTTGATTTATTTAGATAATTTTCTCACTTTGAAAACTTTAGGATGATGTTCTAATTATTGTTGGTTGTAATTTGTCACCTCTGTTTAGGCATGTCTAAACATAACATGTCTATGATAATAGCAGCAAAAATGCCTTAGGAAGTTCAAGTATTTGGTCATACTCAAAATTTAGTTCATAAAACTCTGCTCCTTACAAACAAAAAATATAAATGTTATCTTCCATATGCTTCAATGCCTCTTTTTCAAATTACCTGGTTTTATTTAAAGTAAAATGCAATATGTAATTAACACACATATTTTCCTCATTCTGTTTTATTTGCTCTTACTTCAATACTACTTTAATATCTTCAATATTTCCAATATTTAAAAAGATATATTTTAAATTGTTCTGTCCCCAGATCAGAGATTAGTGTAGTTGAACACCTATCCGTGGCACACTGCTGAAAGGTTTATCCATTTACTTTAAAATACTTTAAAATACTTTCTCCTCTGCTGTATTAAAAATAATGAAACTTGTGAAACAGGGTAGGATAACTGCAAGTGAGGAAAAGTCACATGCAACAAGGTCAAAACAAGCCAGATACAATAGCATAGCAAAGTAGAAGGAATCAGATCTTGAACAGATCTGAAAGCCAGCTGGGTTTGTCTGTATGAAAGAAGATGAGCTGTTGCTTCAGCACAACACAGAAGCTTTCTACAGCCTTCAGAATAATCCTTCAGGTCCTGTCATTATGAGAAGCTTTGTTTTACAATTATTGGTTCTTGGGGCATGAGGTGATGGGGCAAAGTCTGCCTTAAAAATAATATCCTGTGACATGAAGTTTCAGAGTTAAGGTCAGTGATACCAAAATACACCTATTCCTCATTTGTGTCCTTCTTTGTACTTGAGTGCAGGTGCAGGCTAAGGAATATAATCAATAGTCAAGAATAATCTGAGCACAGCATATTGGCTCAATTTATCATCAGTATTTATAACAATCAAATAAATAAAATGTTGCTAGGCAGGAAGGGAAAGGCATATATCAAGTGTAAGTTATAATTTTGGGCACGTTTCTTTGGAGAAAATTTAACTGAACATAACAAGATTCATTTATGAATAGAAACAGATACTGGCAACACAATAGGATTGTGTTGTACAATATTGGTTTAATATCTACACTTTTTTTGTAAATAATATACTGTTATTTGAGAATAAAACATAAACAAACTTAAAATAAGTTACAAGTGAATCCAGTTTCTTTTCCAAGAGTTTTTATGTAAAAGATGCAAAGTAAAAAAAAATGCAATTTGAAACATTCCAACCATAAAGTAGCAATAGTCTATATATTAAATCTTGACATTCTATATTAAGTTTATGATACTGTATGAAGGCCAATACAATCAACCAATTTGGAAAAACGGAAGAACACCGCCAAGAATAAATGTTGTATTCTAGGTAGTGAAGTAACTGCTGCCTTCTAGATCATTAGGAAAAAATCTCAAGGCAGATTGAAAAGAGCCTCCAAGCCTTGCTCATATTTATCTTACTTATTCATCCATAGGCAAGGATACCAGATTCACTGTTAATGCAGAATCAGATACAGTAATTTCTATTAGTGACTATATTGTGATCTTTTGACTTGATATATAACACAAAAACTCAACTTTCCTATTTCTGTGGAACTGTGGAACTGAGACGACTTTCTTGTGCACCATATTTATATCTATCTATTTATAGAAATTCTGGCTGGAAGCTCTGTGATCTTCCCAGATACACAATGTACTACTTTTATCACTGCATTGTAATGATCTATATAGTACTTGATTTGGTGTTAATATAAAAATAGAAAACAATCTTATGGTGGACACAGGGAGAGGTGAGGAGAAATGCAGCAAAATTCAGTTTAAAAATAATCTTAAAGTAAAGCCAGGAAATTCCCATGAAGCAGTGCTCAGTAACCATGGCAACATGGCACAGTAGCACAGAACCTTCTTTTCTAGGCAATGCCATTATTCTTGAAATCTGTCTTTCAAGATGTGACAGGATCATTTTGATCTCCTGTGACCTAAAGAGATGCTAAATGCCCAAAAACTGTTTAATATAATTATGAATCAAAGAATTCTAGGTGTTTCATGCAAACAGTTCCTCTCAAAATGGGTATATAATCAACAATGGCTGTTAATTGTAAATGTAGAAGAAGGAAAAATAAAAGCAATACGTGATATGGTCAATCTCTATATTCATCCTGTTGTTTGATTTTTTTTTAAAAAAAGAGGCATAATCAAGGTAACATGAATGTAGCCTCAGCAACCCCTTGGTAACAAATCCCACTGGCCTAATAAAGTACTGAAAGAGTGCTAATAAATTATTATCTTGAATTCACAATTATCTCAAGGGGATGCAATAAGAAAGGTGTATAATCAGGAGAACATCTTATTAACAATTCTCCAGGCTTCCTTTTATTAAACTCAAGTTATTATACTGGAACTAAGTTGTATGATACTGTTACCAATCAATTTATTTCAAATCGGTTAAATTGATTAGATTTATGGGAATTTTTTTCCTCCCTCAGAATAGTTTAATAATTAATAACAACTTCTTTTCTTTTCCTTTTTCATCCCCCTGTCCCTTTCATGTTGGAGACACCATTTAAGATGCTTCTAGGTTGCAAAGATTAGCCAGTGACATCACCCTTTCATGTCCACATTAAGGAGCTGCAGCAAATGACAGGAGCTCACCCTGCTCCCATGCAGCAGCACTCAGATCTCAAACATGGGCTTTGCTAACCTCCAACAAATTGTCCTAACCACATGAACCTTTTTCCTTTTTGATGAAGAAGTGTTGATTCTGCTCAATCTCTCAGTGGCCCTTTGATATCTGACAACTGTATTCTCCTGAATAGTCTATGATTTTTTTTTTAATTTATTCACTTATTTATTACATTTTTGAACTTCCCATCTCTCTCAGGGAGGGACTCTATGTGGTGTACAATAAAATGTTAAAATATAAAAAACGGCATATTAAAATTAGAAAATTTAGAATTTAAAACGAGGGAAGATTTATTAAAATCTGTTAGAAATTAGTTAAAAAGGTAAATGAGTGCTCTCAGGGTGCCAACCAGCCCCTGTGAAAGTTAAATAAAACATAGTTTCTATTACTGAAGACCTAGGAAACAAACAGATAATAACACTACCAGCCTTGTCCATATGCTCTATCCACTTTTCATCATTGCTCCCCACACACTGTAGCCTCCCTTCCTTGAGGCAAGGTATAATGACTAGTCTGGTGGAAAGACAAAAAATAAGGGCTCAAACATACTACAGGTAAATAATTAATGTTCATTATGGTCATGCAGATGATTCACCTCTAAAAAAGAGAGGAATATATAAATATTCTGTTTGCTGGTTCATTTGCCAGCAGCTGTTTTTCTTTGTTTGTTGAGATAATGAAAGCTTTTTTTTTATTTGCCTTCCAACTTTTGCTCTTTCTTTTTAACTTCAACTAGTTATTTATGTACCTGAATATAATGCTCACAGAACCTTGTGTGAGATAGATACTAAAATTCTAGGAGTGCTGCCAAAATCAGTGGTTATTTGATTACTCAATAGAAACAGACAAATTTGAATCAAATTCAGGTAAAAGAACACAATAAAGACTTGACATGACAATTAACAGTTCCTGGTGCTTGAAATTGATTATAGAAAATGAATTATAAAGTGACAATGGTTTAATGTCTGTTAATAGAATCTAACTATAGTCCCTTGTCCACAGATCTACAATCAACTGAAATATTGGAGACATGGCATCTCCTATCATTTTTTGTTAAATTGAAAAACTAAAATGTTTTTCCAGATTTGTTTAATTAAAGACACTCCTTGAGTTAAGACCATAATAGGGACTACCCATTACAGTCATAACTCATGAAGTTCATAAATCAGACCATCCAGGTGAACAACTTGATCTTATGACCTATTTTGTGATGGTCATTAAGAGAATGCTGCAGTTATGGCCTGTTATGGGCCAGTTTTGTCAAAAATCTAAAATAAATACCAGTTTTTGGCAAAACCAGCATAAAATGCGGGATGCTGCAAATGCTCAGTTTCCAAGCGATTGAAGTGTGGTCACATGACCACAGAGGCAATCATTGGATCATTAATTTTGGATCATAAGTATCCCAAAAGTGGATATATGATAATTTTGAATGATCACTAATCACTTGGTCGTAAGTCGAGAACTACCTGTATTCAAAATACTGAAATTATTATCCATCTTCACATATATCCATACCTCTTTATACTGAAGTGGTTTGTGTAGGTTTGTGTATAATAACATATTATGTTTCCAAGTGTATGTGATGTCCCACTATATATTTTGAAAATGGAAGAAATTAGTTATTAAAACAGCAAAAGCTTCAATAATAGTCTTCCCCAGATATCTAGAACACCAAATCATCCCGACCCTTTCTTGTTTCAAAATAGCCTTGAAAATATGGCTTTGAAGAAAGCATTTGGGTATTAGCAAAATCATATTACCCTCAATGTATGTATCATGAACGGATCTTATTACTACATTTTAATTCTGTTTGTTGGTATATTGTAAGCTGCTCAGAGACTTTGGAAATTGTATGGCCCTATAACGCAATATAAACAAAATATTTTAAATTTCTATGTACCATATATTTTTCAGGCCGAAGCCCAAAGGTTTAAAAAGTTGGTTACATTCACAAATAACAGTAGAAGCTGATAGAAAAAGAGTCCTTGAACATACTAATATATTGCTCCCTTTTGGCTCTTCCTGAAAGTTTGAGTAGTTTAAAAATAATTCTCAACATTAACTCTTGTGATATTTCTAGGTCACTGCATATACCCAAGATCTTTAAATGCAAAGTAAGTATGAAATTTTTAATCCTCATTCTAGCTTTTTATATTAATTCCCACCATAGATGTGTGGGAAATTCACAAGAATTGCTTGCTTTACATTTTTTGTAAAGGAGTAGCAGTCACAATAAATCTGTCAGATAATAGTTGTGAAAGAAAGTTATAGCATTAGATTATTTTCAATTAATTATTCTACAAAATGAACTTAATTACATAATTTTGCCAAATATCTATCCTAAAGATCTACAATAAACAATAATCAGTAAATTTATTATCTGCAATAAACATTATTATTATTATTTGATGTTAAGTGATGTAAATTAAATGATTTTATATATTGGACCACTGGAACCACATCCTCTCTGAAGGAATGCCTGCCCTCTAGAGCAAGATTCTCCCTGAAATTACTGATGACCTCATTCTCTGGATCTGTACAAGGGCAGTGAAGGTCTGGCACAGTGGTGGGTTTCAAAAATTTTTGCTACCGGTTTGGGAGGCATGGCTAGGTGAGGGAGGTATGTGACTGAGTCGGCGTGACCAACTTGATGTCACTCATGCGCACTCAGTCACTTGCCCCCCCCACATAGCCACGCCCACAGGAAAAGGTAGGAAAATTTTTGGAATTTCCACCTATCTACCCCCACCCTCCCTTCGCCAGTTGCCCCCATTTCACCTCCTTTGCAACCCGAGCCCTAGTCCCACTTCCACCCCCACCACCCCCTCTTTGTTTGGGCTGCTTACCTTCCATGGCAGCTGGTCCAGAGTCTGGAAGGCAAGCTGACCCGAGTTTTCAGTGGCTCCCAGCCAGCCATTGCTGCTGGAAAGCAGCTGGCAAAGAAGCCTCTTTGAGAGCTGCTTTGTGTTTGCAGTGGCTGGCCACAAAGTACCTGAGATCGCGGAAAAAGCTGCTGCCATCGCCACCATGTTCTTCATACATGTGCATCCCATTGGACTTGCAAGATAATGGGATGCACATGCACAAAAAACATAGTGGTGATGAACATGGTGGGCAGGGCAAGCGAGCGGTGACCAGGGTACCAGTTCGGGGGTGTGGCCAGCTGGCCATCGCTACCGGTTCGGCAACCTTGGCCAAATTTACATCAACGGTTCGCGTGAACCAGTGCGAACTGGCTGAATACCACCTCTGGTCTGGCACTTCATCAAAGTCTTTGGCAAGAGAGAGTCAGATCCTTCATTTCATGAGACTTGCCATCCTTCATCTTTAATTGATTTTTATTGTAATTTCTTTGTCATTGAGCCAAAGTCAGATGGCATACAAGTTTAACACATGATACTACTAATAATATATGGAGTTGGTTAAGATCAGGAGTATTAAAGAAAGAAACTGAAGGCTTTATTTTACCAGCTTAAAAACAATCTTTGCCAACTAATTGCATGTAGATGAAAATTCAACATGTAACAAAAAAATAGTAAATGTTACTTTGTAATGGGAAGGATAAAACAATGCTGCAGTAAAATTTCTCAAACTGACTACAAGCAGCATCAGAGTTCCCAGAATTATTCACTGGAAATTTTGCCAAAGGTTTGAATGTAGTGGTGCAGTGGTTATTGCAGGCTAACTCTGTCCACAGTCTGGAGTTCAGTCCTGATGAGTTCAATATTAACTCAGCTTTCCATCCTTCTGAGGTCAGTAAAATGAGGATCCAGATTGTTGGGGGAATGTTCTGACACTGCAGTGGTGGGTTGCTACTGGTTCGCCCTGGTTTGGGCAAACTGGTAGCAGTGGTGGTGGGAGGCTCCAGCCACCCTCCCGGACATCATCAAATATAGTCTGCACATGTGCAGCGAACAAACCAGTAGCAAAGGTAAGTGAAACCCACCCCTGCTGACACTGTAAAAAAACCTCAGGGAGTACTTTAAAGCACTATAGAGTGGCATATAAATCTAAGTGCTATTGCTACTAAGACCATCAAATTGAGGTTTTAGAAAATGAGCAGGTTAAGATCTTATGGGGTTTTAATATACAAACAGACAGATATCTTGTTCACAACATGCCTTATATAACAATGATTGAGAAGAAGAAAACGGGCTTCACTAATACTGCTATTCCAGCTGATCCTAGGATTGAAGAAAAATTATAAAGTACTGGGACTTGCAGATCAAAGTTGAACACTTATGGAAAAAGAAATCTATTGCTATATCAATTATGATTGGAGCCCTTGGAGCAATATCTAAAAAACTTCCTTGACATATAGAAATAACACCCTAACTTTTTGAACCGCTTGGAAGTGCCTACAGGGAATACTACTTAATAATTCTTAGGTCCTTGGTTAGAACCTGAAATTGAATTTCTCTGGCACAAATCCAATATTTGACCAATTGATCTCGCAAATTTATTTAATAATGTTATTTATTTGATACATTATAATTATTAAATTTTAAATCTAAATGTTTATTTAATAATTTTTCTTTCTACCATGTTAATGTTTCAATATGCTGGCAATTCATATGTGTTCCTAGGAACTCATATATTACAAGAAATAGAAGCAAATGTAGAAACGGGCCTGGTAGCTCAGCAGACTAAAAGCATTGTGATTAACACCAGCTGTCTGCAATTACTGTAAGTTTGAATCTCACCAGGCTCAAGGTTGACTCAGCCTTCCATCCTTTCTAAGGTAGGTGAAATGAGGACCCAGTTTGTGGGGGCAATAAACTGACTTTGTATAAATATACAAAAGTATGAAGGCTATTGCTTAATGCATTGTAAGCCGCCCTGAGTCTCCGGAAAAGGGCGGCATATAAATCATTTTTTTTTTAAAATGAGGTCATGTGAAGAATCTGTATTTAAAATAGAGATAATCAGATAAGAAACAAAGAAACTTTTGAAGAAAATTATAATAATCAAGGCTAGAGATGCTATTGCAAAAAATCAATCAAAATGAGAATAGTAAAATATAATGAATATTATTAATAATAATTTGAAAAATCTTGACAATTATGGAGAGAAATGCATCATTCTAGAGAAGATATTTAAGAGGTAGGGAAATTAGGAAGACAAATCAGAAGTTTTATATTATAGAAGCATAACAAAGAAATCAGTCTCGTAGATTCAAATGAACGGTTTAGAGAAGACTAGAGCAGCAGAAGTAAAATAATGAAGAAGAAATAGTTTTAAAATATTAGGAAGATAAATATAAAAACAAAGAAGTAGAAGATTGAAAAATTTTAGCTGTTTCATAAAGAAAAACAAATACAACTATTAAGAATAGAGATAGATGTTAGCAATAGCAATTGCACCACTTCATAGTGCTTTACAGCACTCTCTAAGCAGAAATTCAGCATATTGGCTCCGACAAACTGGGTCCTCATTTTACCAGTCTCAGAAGGGTGGAAAGCTGAATCAACCTTGAGCCGTTTAGGACTGAACTCCTAGCAATGGAATGCAGAGTTAGCCTGCATTCTAATCACTGTGCCACTACAGAGAAAGAAAGAAAGAAAGAAAGAAAGAAAGAAAGAAAGAAAGAAAGAAAGAAAGAAAGAAAGAAAGAAAGAAAGAAAGAAAGAAAGAAAGAAAAAGAAAGAAGGAAGGAAGGAAGGAAGGAAGGAAGGAAGGAAGGAAGGAAGGAAGGAAGGAAGGAAGGAAGGTGCTAGACCAGGGGTGTTAAACTCAAGGCCCGGGGCCGGATTCAGCCCATGGGGTGCTTAGGTCTGGCCCACGGGGCCACCCTGGAAATAGCAAAGGACTGCCCACGGTGCCTCTGCCAGCAAAAATGGAGCTCGGGAGGGCTGCCCACGGCCCTCCTGAGCTCCATTTTCACTGGCAGAGGGTTGTAGGAGGCCGTCACAGCCGAAAATGGTGCTTGGGACCCTGTTTTCTCTGGCAGAGCACTCAGGCCACCACAGGCATCTCTCACATGAGTGACATCAAGCTGGCCACGCCCACCCTGGTCATGCCCACCCTGGCCCCGGAGGTCAAACACAACCCTGATGTGACCCTCAAATGAAATTGAATTTGACACCCCTGTGATAGACAGACAGACAGACAGATGACAGACACTAGATAACCTTTTTTGATTTTCAATTGACCATATCAAATATACTGTATAATACTGACAAAAATGCAAATAAACGCAAATAAAATAATAGGACATGTTCATAATAAATCATCATACCTACAGTTAACTTCAATCTGATCTAAATATTCTCTTCATAATGGCCTTTGACACAAAGAGTGCAATCTTACTAATAATTTGCAAACTTGTTCCCTGCAAAAATTTCTGTCAGGTGAATATTTTTAGTTTTTCAGTAAGAGTCTAAGTAAGAAGCCCTTTTTGCACAGTACAGTTTGCAGTCAACAAGAATGTGTTTAATGTCTTCAATGGCTCTTGCTCCACAAATGTAGTCTTTTTTTCAAATAGGATTCCATTAAACCTCCCATATCTTATCATGGAGTCCAATTGTTTGAATTGAGCTCTAAAAAAAGCTCTTCTGAGATGTTGAGACATGTAAATTGATAAATATTTTTTTTTAACTGAGAGGCTGATTTGTGTTGGACCAGCCATAGACTTGACACATTTAAGTACTGAAATATGAATAATACAAGACTGATATAAATCTCAGGGCAAAATAGAATAGTGACTTTGGAATTTAATTAAAAAAAAAATCCCCCAAACAATGAAGATTATGTGTCCAGCAACTAGAATTAAAACAATCAAAAAAGGAATTTTAAGAATGTAAAACTACACAATCATAAAGTCCATTAATGCATCTTAGAAAAAACACTGGTTAATAAATGGGAATAAATCTCTTTCAGGAAAGAAGAGGCATCAGACTTAAATACTAGGGGGAAAAAGGAAGCATACAATAAAGAAGTTAAAGAAGTAGCGTCTGGCTTTCCCCCCCATTTACATTTGCAGTAGATCATTCTGGCAACTCCCAAGTATTGTCCTTTTATTATCACCAACTCATGCTTTAAACACTCTTATGCCTATTTCTGAAAACGACTAATCTTTCCTGCTTAAAAAAAGGATTTCATCATAGCAACAATCCTTTCTAACAGAAACAGATCATGTGCATTCTTGAGACTAAATATGGGTCTTTGTCTTGGGCATCTGAGAAGGTATGGACATAATACTATTTTGTGTCATTGGCAGGCAATGTCAGTGCCCAGATGTTTACTAATCAACCCTGATTCCAAAACAAAAGGCAGCAGATGCTCTATATATGTTAAAATGGACCACAGGAATTTGGAACAGCTATAAACTTTACCAAATCAGGTACCACACTTTTATCTCATTTGAACTTTTCTATTTTTTTACATTCCATTTTCCTGTAGAACAAGCAGGCTAAATCAGAATATTTCTTACAATAACAATTTCCTTCAATCCCCATTGTGTGCTCCTCTCACCATGTGATACCTGACGTGTTCTATGAAAAAGAGAGACCAACTGATCAAAACCCTTAATTAAGTCTCTAATGTGAAATTGGATACATGACCTTCAGTAGATCCATTGTCTCCTTCCTTCCTTTTTTTTTTTTCTTGTTTTGAGGGCAGAAATAGGAAAACTGCACAGCTATGACCAGTTATATCTCTCTTCTTCTTTGTGGAATGCCATATTCCAGATGTGCCATGAAGCCAGGCAGTTAGGCTTCTTAGACTAAGCTATCCATCTCTTTCTCCATGATTTATGTTAAACAAGTTGTCAAAGACTATATTTCCACTTTTTAAAATTTTTTTGCAATACCAGGCAACAAACTGCCTGAATTGTTGTATCCCCTCATGATCAAGAAATCTCCCTTACCAGGTAAGTATTTTTGCATCCTCTTACTTTTGCACAGGAATCCTGAAACAGGTTCTATGGACTTTATAACTCACTCATAAGGATTAGATACTATTGTTCTGTAGCTGATTTTATTTTTCTTACATGGTTTATTTCATTCCCTTTCCTCCACTGCTGTGTCCTTTCCTCCACTCCACAAAGTTAATTCAGTATATTTTTCAGAAAGCATTTGATCAATTATTTTACATCTAATAAAATAAATTAAGAATATTTTTAGAAATCCTATTTCGAATATTAATTGGAGAATCCACTATCCTTTGCCCATCAACTATAGCTGGATGAAAAAATGGAGAGAATAAAACCACTTTACAAGATAGAAAATACATTTATTTATTTATTTATTTTATTTATTTTTATTTTATTTATATGCCGCCCTTCTCTGGAGACTCAGGGCGGCTTACATTGCGTTAAGCAATAGCCTTCATACTTTTGTATATTTTATACAAAGTCAGCTTATTGCCCCCACAAACTGGGTCCTCAATTTACCTACCTTAGAAAGAATGGAAGGCTGAGTCAACCTTGAGCCTGGCAAGATTCGAACCTGCAGTAATTGCAGGCAGCTGTTCTTAATAACAGGGTGCTTTAGACCACTGTACTACCAAGGCTCTTGGTAATACATGTATTTCATCCCTCAGTTATGAATATTTAGAGCTTTAGCAGTCCTCTCTCCACCTCTGTGGAAGTTGAGGCAATGAAATTATAAAAATAAATCCCAGCATTTAGTTAGTTTTTGTTTTCTATCCTATTTCATTTCAATGGTGGCTACAAGATTGGAACAATCAATATCAATGCTGACAAAAAGATATTCAACAGTCCATTGACTTGAAAGAATGGGAAGAAGAAGGTTAAAGTTTAAACTCTGTAGTTGACAGAGAGACATACTTACATACATATAACTTGAATTCTGATTCCGCACTACTCAGATTTTCTATTTATACATGACTTCTTTCCTTTGTGCAATAAAACAACTTATCTAATAATGTCATGCCTATAAAATCTCTGTTGTTATGTAGTTCCTAAATACAGGATTGAGTTTTTGGACACTACAAATTTTTAGCTATATCTTGCTTAAAACCTGACAGTTAGGAAAGTGATAAATATATTTAAAAAATGATATACAGACTCACTGTTCTGGACAGAATGAAAAAATTGTGGGCGACAAACTAAGAAAGCAAGTGTTCCCAGTGCTTAAAGATTTAGATATAGATATAGAGATGGATCTATATCTACATTAGTGACAAACTATATTCCTCAGAACTGCAAGTCAATATGAAATATTTGAAATTTTACTGAAAACTTATTCTTGTTTGGGAAAAAATGGACAATATAGTTTTGGGAGAGGCATGTGGGGAGGGGGGAGAGAACGCAGTCTAGGAAACTCTAAAATGTGTTGTTTACATGCCAGAGGACAAACACTCTTTGTATTAACTTGTCCAATCTAGACCTTGCAGATATCTTATAGTGCCATGTTGGCGGTATCACTACAAAACAATCACCTGCATCTCCTGATCATTTTAAATACAGAAACAGTGAGAAAGTGCCATCATATATATTAAAAAGAGCTTTATTGAGAATATTGCAGGTTTCTATTGAAATACTATACTAAAGAAGGACATAATGTGAAAGCTCAGATTATGGTGAAGACCGAGTGGCTGTGGCTTCCGGCGTCCCGATATAGCCAACTGACGCCATCGCTGGCTATTGGGGGCGAATCACTCGCCCCCACGGAGAGGGCTCGTAACTTGGGCGTCCTCCTGGATGCACGGCTGTCGTTAGAAGATCATTTGATGGCCGTGGCCAGGGGAGCTTTTTATCAGGTCCGCCTGATACGCCAGTTGCGCCCCTTTCTAGATCGGGACTCCCTACGCACAGTCACTCAGGCACTCGTCACTTCCCGCCTGGACTACTGCAATGCTCTCTACATGGGGCTCCCCCTGGGGTGCACCTGGAGGCTCCAGCTGGTCCAGAACGCGGCCGCGCAGGGGATTATGGGGGCGACGAGGCGCTCCCACGTAACACCTCTCCTGCGCGAGCTGCACTGGCTCCCGGTGGTCTTCCGGGTGCGCTTCAAGGTGTTGGTGACCACCTTTAAAGCGCTCCATGGCTTAGGGCCGGGGTACTTACGAGACTGCCTTCTGCCACCAATAGCCTCCCACCGGCCAGTACGCTCGCACAGAGTGGGCCTCCTCAGGGTGCCGTCCGCCAGACAATGTCGGCTGACGACCCCCAGGGGGAGAGCCTTCTCTGTGGCGGCGCCCACCCTCTGGAACAACCTCCCCCCAGAGATACGTACAATAACAGACCTCCGGATTTTTCGTCGGGCCCTGAAAACCCATTTATTTCAACTAGCGGGGCTGGCCTGAGTTAATTTTAAATTGATTTTAAATTGGGTTATTTTAATTTACGGCCAGTAATATTTAATTATTTTAAATTGTTTTTAAATTTTGTATGTATTGTTTTTTACTCTGGCTGTTCACCGCCCTGAGTCAAATTCTGGAGAAGGGCGGTATAGAAATTTAAATAAATAAATAAATAAATAAATAAATAAATAAATAAATAAAAATGGTACTTTCAGAGGAATGGCTCCTAACATCATTAGATTTATTTAACAATTTTGATGTGCATTTGTTTACTATGAGGACAAAAAGATGAAAGGAATAAGAAAGTATAGGGAATATACATATCTATATATACACATGATATATATATATAGATAGATCATATATAGATCAGGGCTGTCAAACTCCTGGTCCATGGGCTGGATGCGTCACACACTGGCCACACCCAGTTAAGCAAAGGGGAAAAAAGTCCCGATACATCACATGATGATGTGAATTTGACACTCCTGGTCTAGATTATTCTCCTTTATAATATGCCACTACTAAAGTTGATTGATTATCATGGAGAAAATGTACCTATGTGATTGCTAAGAGTCTAAAGCTAGGAGTCTTCATGGCACATAATCAATCAAATTGCATCATGAAACTTATATTTCATACATTGTATTAGTATGAGTTTATTTATACCTTAAATTCTTAGGAAAGTCCATTAAATTTGTGCAAGTATAATACATTCAAATACTATGCCTATTAAATTTATACACAAATAATTTTCTCAGTTTATATGCATCTCTTTTAGAGAATAGTCTTAAAAGAATAAATAAATGTACATTTACTTGTAAATATCAAACTTTCTCTCCTGAAACCCTCCAGTTTTATTGGCCCTAATTCTCATAAAAATAAAATATGACCACTGCTAAAAGATATGACATTAAATTATTATTGAATAACCATGCAAAAGTTTGCAATAGAGTCAGCACCATGTTTGTTTGCAAAGATTCATTTTCTTTATTTATTTCTATTTTTTCATGAATTTTCAATTATGGCTATCATGGGCATCACTTCTTTTACAAAAGGAAATTCTGAATGTAACAGTTCTTGTAATACATTTGTCCTATTTTCTTCACTCTTGGAAGGCACAGCTGGTGCTCCAGGATAATGGTCAAATTCAGTCATTCTTACTGTGTAAATCAACTGTGGTTTAAAATAGCTAATTGTTCTTTGGAAAAGATGAAAGTAGAATTGAGGAGCCACTATATCTTTTCTTCAGGAGATCATTAAAATGGTTTCTGTATTGTTCTGTTTTTGTAAGGACTGAACATGGCAAACTAGGAATCAGGAATTCTTAGGTCAGATGGTGCAAGGAAAAAATGTTTTTGTATCCAAGGCTAAGAAAAGCTTAGCTAAAAGCCTAGAATTTAAACACTGGGAGATCTTCTGAGTAATAAGACTACTTTCATGCCTATTTCATAGCAGCTTACTCAGCTGTGATGAGACTGTGAAGCTTCTGATATTATAGAATATGAGCATGAATTTCTAGAGAATCAACATTTTATCAAGATATGAAGTCTGTCATTTTTCAATGATAATTGGCATGCATTATGGCTTGTGGATGGAGAGTAGAGAAGTTAGATGAAACCAAGAAGCAAAACTTAGAATAATAGGGAACTAACTAAAGAGCCTGGATAGCTCTGCAGACAAAGGCACTGTAATTTAACACCAGCTGTCTGCAATTAAAGTAAGTTCGAATCTTGCCAGGCTCAAGGTTGACTCAGCCTTACATCCTTTCTAAGGTAGGTAAATTGAGGACCCAGTTTGTGGGGACAATAAGATGACTTTGTATAAAATATACAAAAGTATGAAGGTTATTGCTTAACGCACTGTAAGCTGCCCTGAGTCTCCGGAGAAGGGCGGCATATAAATCAAATTTAAAAAAAAACAAAAACCCTTGACTAGGATTGTTAGAGTCTGAAAACACTTCTTTTAACCCATATATTTTCAAATTCATTAGAAGCTATTTCACAGAAATAAGAAACTGAGTCTAGCTTAAGAAGAAAAACATTTAAAATATAAATGCTTTAAAGTTTAAAACAAAAACAGAAATCTAAAGCTATTCCCCATTTTCTCTCACACTTTATCATAGACATTCATAGCAAATAAAGGGACAGCTTTAGAACAGCTTTAAACTAATAGAAGCTGAAGAGAAAGGAAACAACATTTGGGTAGTTTTCTGTATGAAATATATATTTCTTCAAGTAATAGTAGCACAAGAAACTAGACAACTTAAAACTAATACCTAACTTTGTAAAAACCTGGGCAATTTTTAAAATATGGATTGAACATTTGATATGACATATTCAGTCATGAAATAATGCACTCTGTGCTAGGACCTTTTGATTCTACCACATTACATATGTAGACTAGAAAATTCTATGACTGAAATGTCCAGATTTCTTTTTAAAAAATGGATGGCATATGTATTTTACTTGTTTAGACAGCCAATGAAAATTAATTTTACTGTTAATTTCATGTGATCCTATTGCAGTCAAGAAGATGTGAATTGCTAGTTGGCTCTTCTTGGCATCATCTGGTGTGCTTAGTTCCATGGCATACAAAAATTGAACTAATTAAATTCTGTATATTAATATATAAGAGGAGAATGCTGAAGGCCAAAGATACTTTTTGTCATCAGTGGGCAATTTTAGAAATCAGTACTGTAGATTGCTGCAGACAGTCATTCAATCTAAACTTTTCAACTTTTTCAAATTGTATAAACTGAAAAAGCAGAGTATACATAGCAGCAATGTTATCCTGAACTCCTGATATCAGACACAGGATGGAAAGGAGTAAAAGGTGAAAAAGTGACAAAATAAGGAAAATGCAAAATCTTCCAAGTATTAAATGTTTATCATCTGTTATTTAATTTGTATCAACTATTAATATAGTAAACAAACTGGAAAACCTGAAAAGTGACCTGCAAATGAAGAAAAATGGCTCTGTGCCATTTCTATCTGCTGGAGGAAAATTAAATAAATGCAACCAAATGTGCTCATTATAAATATAGTTAGAATTAATCTTTGATAGAGATTACTGAAATGTTCTTAACCTAATCACATATGGCATTTCTTTGGCCCTCATTAATAAAAATGTCAGTTTGCTCTTGCAGAAAAAGTGACATTGGGGACATCAAACCAACTTTTTTTTTTTTACAAATTTATCGTATTTTTCAGAGTATAAGACACACCGACTATAAGACGCACCTACCTTTTTTGGTGAGGAAAAGAAGAAAAAGAAATCTCCCTCTGCCTGTGAGCAATTTTGCCTCGTTATAGCAAACAGCCTGCTTTACTTTCATTTTCATTTTCAGCATAGCTTGATTAGCACAAGGGGAAAAAAATCTTCTCCAGCAATTTTCTTCCTTGCCTGCCCAAAACAGCTGAGAGCAAGACAGCTGAGAGTTGGGAGGCCGATCCAATCAACTTATGCTAATTAGGCTGTGCTGAAGCTAAAAAGAGCTGTTTTTTCTTGCTGTTTGCTGTAAGAAGGTAACTACTGGGGGGCAGAGGCCAAAGGGTGGGGGCCAGTGGGTGGCGGGGCTAC
This sequence comes from Pituophis catenifer annectens, assembly GCF_029215685.1. Lineage (NCBI taxonomy): Eukaryota > Metazoa > Chordata > Lepidosauria > Squamata > Colubridae > Pituophis > Pituophis catenifer. The sequence goes on along the minus strand of NW_027256881.1, from coordinate 34,568,156 downwards.
ATTAGGTGTATTTACTTTTACTTTTACTTTTATTTGATTTATGTACCGCCCTACTCCCGAAGGACTCAGGGCGGTGAATAGCCAACAATAAAATACATACATACAAAATTTAAAAAGCAGAGATAAAATTGAATTAAATAGTTTGGCCCAGACAGATTTAAAACCCCAATCAATTTAAAACAAATTTAAACTTTGAATATTAAAAATACTAAAAAATATTAAAAATATTAAAATATTTAAAAAGAGGGAGAAAGTTAGATATGTATAAGACACATCTAAATTTTCACCCCCTTTTAGGGGGAAAAAGGGTATGTCTTATATTCTGAAAAATACAGTATGTTCAATCTTACAATGATACATCCCAGAACCTGGAAAAATGTGGAATTATGTACACTACATTTAATTTATGGTGTTTTATCTCTCCATGCAATGCAATGTTTTGCTTAATTCCAATATTTGGCCAAAAATGAGGATTAATTAATATATCTAAGTTCCTTACAACAAAGTTTATTTTGCACTGAATCAAAATTTGCATTAATAACAAATTTTCATCAGCTACCTAAAATAAATTCTCTTTTATTTATGGAAAATATATCTTAAGGAACATAAAGTAAAAAATATTTCATTATGTGCCAAATATAATTTACTCATCAAACACTGTAATTTTAGTCCAAGACTTCACTTCTATAGATTTTTTTTTCTATTTCAAAAAGTCTTCAACCAACTATATTCTCCAGACAGATATTATTAAATTTCAGTATATTTATTAATTTAATAGATATATGTGTACCTAATTGACACATGCCTCAGTATGGCAAGCAAACAATAAAATAAACATTGCAATTAAAAGCAACTTTTTTTTTTTGCATGGTGCAAAATTTAGAACAGAATAAATAGCTATGATGCCAAAATGGGCTTACCCAGTACCTAGGTCCAATTCCAGGGTCTTTATCACCTTACAGAAGGCTGAAAAATATAGCACTACTGCTAAATACAGTTTATAAACAAGAAATGTTTAGTTATTTGGGGCTGAGGGATGTGCATTATATGAAATTTGGCTTAATAAATATTGATAATATGGGATGGGGAAAGAGGAGTGTATAGTTGTTGTTTTTTCTGATATCAACTTCTGTGTTGAATCCAGAAAGGCAGTTTTGGTTAGTTGCCATGGTCAAGCTATCCAAAATTATTTTATTTTATTTAAACTGGCAATGATTGGGTTAAAGCTACAGAAAAACAGGCACTCCAGATGGCTAGGAAGGAAAGAAAAGCAAGCTGGAGATAGAGTTAAAGCTGAAGGAGATAGAAAGGGAAAATCAAGTAGCCAGGCAAGCAGGAAGTTTAAATGGGTCAAAGAAAAAATGCAATTAAAAAAATAAACCAGGTAGCTCATCTTAAATGCCAGCTGCTCAGGAACAACAGAAGAGGATTATCACTCTCCTGCCCAAGTTTGTGAATTTTCTGGATGTATCTGGTCCACAACTGTACAGAAGAAAATTCTGAATGAGCTATTAGACTGATTCAGCAAGATTCTTCTTTTCCCTTTATGTAAAAAAGACTGAAGTGATGATGATGGTTTAAATATGGTATACAATTGTGTAAATAACTTTTTAGATGTATTTTTTATAAATATGTACAGGGAATTTAGACATCTTTAATATATAAAAATAACTGAAAAACAAATACTTAACAGGAAAAGTTATATAATTCTCTCCTTACACCTAACAGGGTTGACATTTATTATTTATTACATTAATTCAATTTGTATGCCACCCCTCTCCGAAGACTCATTATTATTTGGATAATAAAATGGATAAGTATATATACTATGTTATAGGAAATTTAGGGAAATTTAGGAAAATTTAGGGAAACTGGTTTATAAGGAGCTCAAACAGGATGCTAAAACAGGAAATTTGAGGAAATTAATTTCCAAATTAATTGTTTGCTACTGCAGTTAAGGAATCTTTTCACTGTTGGGGCAGTTCCTACACTTACAACAAGCCCCTATAATCCCTTCTGCTTTTCAAAGTAGTATCTGGAAATAAAGATGGGAAAGAAAGTTTGAAATGTACCATCCAGTGTACCATCGTTTTGGTACATTGGATGGGCAAAAACACAGTATGGGGGGAAAGGATTCATAGAAAAAAATTTCTTGCTTTTATCTAATTTAAAATGACAGTTTTTGAGAGTGCTATGTATTAAGAACAAGCAACATTTTGTGGTTCTGTTTCATATACTGGAAGTGAAACATGTGGCCTAATCTTCTGACATTTCCAATGTCATTTTTTGCAGAGCCATTTGAAACGGAAGAAATGTTAGAGCTAATTCTCCCTTTCTTTTGGAACATAAAACATTATCAGCTTTTCCCCACTGGTTGCTACGTACACTGTAAAAAACATGCATGTTAAATAGAAGGTTGAATTTAAGGTTGAATTGCTCGTAGTTTGGCTAGTAGAAGTATAGGACACAAGAAATTTCTGGAGGTCAATGTTCAAGAACTAAAGTGTGGGGCAATATTACAGAAAGCTTAGAAGAGCAAGAAACAAGGAAGACAGAAATAATGGCTGATAGACTACTACTTCCTGTTTCTCCAGAAAGACGTGAGAAACATGTGTTTCAAACTTGAAGATAAAACTAGTGGGAATATTAGCTTATGATGTGCATAGCTTTACAAAATACAAAATAATGAGGGAAAATCCTTTCCCCCCTTACTAGTCCCTTGCTTTCTCTGATATCCGCAACTATAGATCTGATACCTGCCACAGACGCCTGTGCACCAATCTACATATAAGAGAAAGAGAACCATTTGATGGAATATTGACGATATAGGCTAAAGATATTTGACTCTTCTGAGATAAATCTCCCTGACATTCAGGCAATGTGATCATTTATTTTTATTACTATGTTTTTTTCTCTCAACTGCATTCATTCATAATAACTGGTTTGGCTTGGATAGAGATTACAATAAGAGATAAAAAGAGACTCTGTTTTTTAAATTATTTTTTTATTTTTAATCTAATTTATGTCATGACCAGAAACAAAAATAAAGAAAAATATGTACTTTTTCAAAAGAAGTATTATTTGAATGTAAGCTTCCTTTTTTAAAAAAAATACCATGTTAAAATTTGCTGAGTGATGACTTGTGCTGACTGATTTGTTTACAAATTCTCCTGCCTCTTCTTCCAATTAAAGGACTCATTCAAATGGGGCTACAAAGTATAGAAGCATACATCAAATGTCAATAATAAGACATCATTAAACTAAAAACAGCAAAGAGAAAGAAGCAAGGATCCAAATTTTAAAAAAGAACATATTTATTAAGCAAAAATAAAATAAATGCTTGTTTAAACTGAAATGTATTCCGTTAGGGGTGAAATTCATAGATAGAGGTAGATCTTCTGAGGTACCAGAAATCCTCTATTGCACTAGTACCAACTGAAATTTACAAGTACTTTAAGAGGAATCCAACAGCTGATCTTAAAATAATGGAGAAGTGCCTTTAGGAAAAGATACACAATCCTTCAAGCACCCAATACTTTAGAATCAGCATTCTAAAAAGATTTATATTCAGAAACAAATGTAACAAATATGAAACATGTAATATAAAGCAGCTAACTTGTGTGTTGTTTTAGAACAAAATTATTTTATATAACTGATGCAATCTTGCAACTTCAAAACATAATGATCAAAACATAATGCTAATAATAAGATAGAATCTGTGATTTAATAATTAGGGGGTTGAATTAGGACTTTAAATTGGCATCTAGAGAAACATGAACTGGCCAATAGCGCTCTAAATCAGCTTCCTTCAACTTGGATGCCTCCAGATGCACAACCCTTCAGTTGCATAACTGTAAGAGATACGTGGAGGGAACAATATGTTTGGATAGTAGTTGGGATGGTGGAATTTTGTTCTCCTAAATCCCATGGAGAAAAGTTGAAATCAAATGGAACAATATAAATAATTTTGTTTATTCTGAAATACCACAAAAACTGCAAAGCTGAAATATTTACTTGGATCAACAGATCGCATTCTGAGCACTTGAAAGTTTACAAACTATTTTTCACCAGCAAAGAAATAAGTGCAATCAAAAATACTGCCTTGTTCTTCTCCATGTCTCATATTTGGAAAATAAATAAATGTAATAAATCTTATTTTCAGAGAACACCTGAAAGGTCGACACACAGGCTAAGGTGATTTGTGGCCTTGGTCTTGGTAATTCTAAGAAAAAAAGCCACATGGGTTAGCCTAACTGAATGACTTCCAAAAGTTTTCTTGGGGTTGGTGGGTGAGTTGGTTGGTTGGTTGAAGAAAAGCAACAGGAAAAAGAATATGTTATTCTTATACAAAATACACTTATTCTGTATCATTGCAATAAAATAAAACTTTGGCACTTTGAGAAAAAAAATAGCTTAGTGAATTGGTAATTACTGCTTTATTGCTGTTGCTTTGAGAAAGGGCACAATATATTGTCCCACAATTTCACAATAGAAACAAACTTACCTCTGAAGCCAATTATATTTACTTCTGAGAAATCATCATAGCAGATTGTATACCCACTTTGAAATAATAAGTTTACAAAATTAGTTTAGAGGGGTTTTTTTTAGAGATTTGGTGTTCCTTCTTACCCAACTGTCTCATCCATGTTATTATTTTTTTCAACCATTCCACCTTGAACAGTGATTCTGAATTAGTTTTAAAATGTATTGTAGAAATGCAATAGCAGGGGATTTCATTTCTAGAATGAAATTTATCAATAACACATGAATAATTTTCCTATTCTTATGTAAACTACAGCTTCTTGTTTCATTGTTCTACAAAACTGTGATATTTATGGGAACACTTCGCTTCACTTATTTTAAAGGGATTTCTAACACAGTGGGAAATCAACTGTTGACAGTAGCAGATTCTCATTATTTTACGTGAAAAGAAATAAGTACTACACAAATCACCTCATGAAATTATAAATTCTATGTATCTCATGAACAGTAAGTATTTGCCACTTTGTAATTGTGCATTCTGTTCCTCTTTCTCTGTCTTTCATTTATCCTACAACCTACCTAGAGATGGGGAAGTCCTAATCCATGGATTTAGATCAGAATTACTAGTCTACTTTCCTTACTGAACTAGGATGTTTAAGCTCCTGTGTCTGACATAGAGACAAATATTTCAGGTAAAATGCAAATGACATCAAATTACACTTCTACAATTATCCCAAAGGTGCTTTTTTCTGGAGGCAACTGGACTTCCTTGGTTTTTTCTTTGAAGACGTTTCGCTTCTCATCCAAGAAGCTTGTTCAGCTCTGACAGGATAGTGGGGAACGGAAGGATTTATATTCCACTTACCACTGTCCTGTCAGACTGAAGAAGCTTCTTGGATGAGAAGCAAAATGTCTTCAAAGAAAAAACAAGAAAGTCCAGTTGCCTCCAGAAAAAGCACCTTTGGGACAACCATGACCTGGATGACTGAGAATCTCTACAGACATTTCCACAATCACATTTCTAGTATTAACACAATGGAACAAGATTTGCCATTACCTTAAAGTTTACATCAAATTTTAATAAACATGTATAATTTGTAAGGATAGCAATTCTATTATCATGTGATAATATATATAATAATTGCAGTTTGAAGATCAGTAAGTCATAATTTATAGGATTATTAAATACCATATGTGATTCTTTTGTACTAACTTAACAACTGCAGTGATTCACTTAACAACTGTGACAAGAAAGATCATAAAATGGGACAAAACTCACTTAACAACAGAAATTTGTTAAGCTCAATAAATGATTGTAAATTGAGGACTACCTGTAATAACAGAACCCTGTTGATTCTGATGTGTTAGATTGAGAGATATGAAACTTTAGACATTGAACGGTTCAAGTGGTACTAATGGAATGGAACTTCAAACACCTCCCAGATCACCAAACTGCCAAAGTCTTAATACTAATATCTGGGGGGGGGGAGAGAGAGAGATCAGTTTGGCTTACTATTATACAGTAATAGATCAAAGAAAGAGGAGGGATCCAGAAAGAAGCTTGCAACAATAATGTTAAGAGGGGTTGCTTAAAGATACTAGAGTAAGATAGCATTCTAAGTAAGTAAGAGTAAGATAGAAAAGAATATTTTCTTTTCTACAGCTGGATCTCTTTTGGTGATGTGACAATACATATGGATCATTTACTTAGAGCACTGCAAAACATCCTCAATGTACATTTGGGGCAGATTTGTTGTTTTACTACTTGGCATTCAATAATTAGCTTCTTTAACAGCCATTATGAATTTTGATACCATTTAGATTTTTCAAGCAAAACTTATTCCACAAAAAATGGACCTCCCACAGCTGGTGATATGTTATATGACCATGTAAATAAGGAAAAACAAAGCTAACTCAAAAATAGAGACTTTGAACTTTCTTTTGATTTGATTTGATTTAATTGTGATTTAATTTAATTGATTTAATTATGGGGCATGAAAATAAAACAAATTGCTTTGGCTGTTTGCTCCTTTAAAAAACAGTGTAAAAGATGGGAAGGGGACAAAAATAGGGGGACAATAAAAATTAAAAAGTCAGTTTGATCTAGTGATTAAGACAATAGGACAGAAACCAGGAGACCACGAGTTTCAGTCCTGCTTTAGCCATGATAGCCAGCTGGGCACCCTCCGGCCAGTCAATCTCTCTCAGCCCAGCTCACCTCACAGGGTTTTGGTTGTGAGAAAAATGGGAGGAGTTATTTATAAAAGTAATGAAAATGGGATAAATACATAAATAAAATATAGAAATGTTCCACTGGAATTTCTCATTCATAAAGAAATTATTTTCTTGTGAACCTTCAGTGCAATGCCTTGGCAGGATGTTTTTGTGTGTGAGCATATGGAGTGTCTATCTGTGTGAGAGAAAGATGAACCCATGGAAGATAGAAATGAAGAAGCAAAAGAAGCAAGGAGGTTGGTAATGAAAGAGGAGAATATCAAACAAGAAAAAATGCTTACTAGAAGAAAACCTAGGGAGCTAAAAACCAATGTTTAGTAATGGTATTGGAATAAAATTGCAGTAGCATAAAAAGCAAGAAGCTGTGAATTTATGGATATGGTGGAGCGAAAACTGATTTTTTAAAAAAAAAATTTTAGAGGGAGCTTCTGGTTTTCAGGAATTGTGATTCAGAATGCATTTGAGGGCCACGAAAACAAAACAAAAAAGTTCAGGGGTCACTTACAGTCAAGTGCTGGTGCCTGGAGGCTGTGAAAATCTGGATGGGATTCAACAGGTTCAGACAAGACCGAATGGCTCTGGGTATTGCCCCCTAAAGACTATGTTGATTGTCCATCCTTGGTTCTGGGGGGGTGGAGAAAGTGCCCCCCTCAGAATGGGTTTGCAATTTGGGTGTCTTCCTAGACTCACAGCTGAGATTGCAACAACATCTGACGGCTGTAGCTAGGGGGACCTTTGCACAGGTTCATCTGGTGCACCAATTGCAACCCTACTTGGATCAGGAGGCTCTCCTCACAGTCACTCATGCCCTTGTCACCTCACGGTTGGACTATTGCAACACACTCTACATGGGGCTACCCTTGAAAAGTGTTTGGAGACTACAGTTGGTCCAGAATACAGCCACGCGAGCTATTGTGGGTGCACCTAGATACACCCACATTACACCAATTCTCCGCGAGCTGCACTGGCTCCCTATCGGTCTCCGGGCACAGTTCAAGGTGTTGGTTATTACCTTTAAAGCCCTACATGGCTCAGGGCCAGGCTATCTTTGAGACCGCCTTCTACCGCATAGCTCCCAATGACCAGTAAGATCCCACAGAGTCGGTCTCCTCCGGGTCCCATCAGCTAAACAATGTCGGCTGGCGGGCCCGTGGGGGAGGGCCTTCTCTGTGGCTGCCCTGACTCTCTGGAACCAATTACCCCCTGAAGTCCGGACTGCCCCCACCCTATTGACCTTCCGGAAAGTGGTGAAGACCTGGCTCTTCTGGCAGGCCTGGGGCCGTTGATCTTGCTACAGTGATCCTGCGAGACCCGGCCACGAATTGGAGTGTATGGGTTTTAATGTGTTTTTTTTAAAACTTTTGAATGGGATATTGTTCACATTGTTTTATTCTTTGTTGTTAGCCGCCCAGAGTCCCTCGGGAGTTGGGCAGCATAAAAATGTGACTAATAAATAAATAAATAAGGCTTTAAGGCTTTTTTGCCATAAATTCCTTTGAGAATCTATTGTTTCAATGAACTTTGCAATGAATACCTTGTATAAGAATGCACAGATATAGACTGCACAGGAAACTAATTATGATTAAATACAGACATCAAAATATTGAAAAATAACAAATATGTAACTTTATTCATCCATTAACTCAATATTAATACAATTTTTAAGTATAATAATAATGAAATTTACTAGTTAACAAACATTTCAGGGGCTAGACATCATAAATTACATTGTTATCTACATAAATTTATGAATGAAAAGGTAAATTTAAATTAAAGGATTGTGAAAATAAGATTATTGTTCCCCCCCGCATCCAAATTAACTGACCCTCCCTAAAATCTACCTATGTACCTACAAAGGGTATATGGACCTGGGTTAAGAACCACTGGCTTAGACTATAAAGGATTGTTGTGTGAAAATGGGATTGTTAATTATATCCCTATTTGCTATCAAACTTATTGCATGAGGATTCATAATCTTTATTCCATAATGGTGTCAGGATTTGTTTTTTTTTTTTTAAATCATGCATATCAACTCAAGTTCCATGTCAAAGGGGGACAAATATAATAAATATTGGCAAGAAGGAAATAAATTGCAGGTTTTAGACAAATGATAAAAATATATTACTTCTGATGATGCTATTGTGTGTTTAAATGTTGTAGATTGCTGATTTTTGCCATAATGACTGCTAATATAAAGCTTTTATATGATATGGTCAATATATATAAAATAGGAAAACAATTCCAACAACGTTAGGTATATATATTTCATTGTTCATATATCAATGACCATATGTTCACCATATGTCCACAAATCATTTATCCTTAGGAGGTATGTTTTATTAGAAGAGAATGTGTTTTCTTCCCACTGGGCCATGACATTGTTGCTGTCACTATTTCACTGACCTCCTTGCTGAACTATATATGCATTCCATAATCACAGGGACTTTCCCATCACTCCTGATTATATGAAACACTTTGAACAGATAAATAATGTAGGGTGTGTGGTTTTTTTTTTCAAATGGTCATTTCTTTTTGGATCTGAATAAATCAAGGCCACTCTAAATGTGATAGTATGATGGTGTTAGAGGAACTTCTCCTTTATTCACATCTCATAAAGAATAATTTGTAATGATATTTTTTTGGAATCCTTCCCATTTACATCAATAATAATGTATAATTCTGGTGCCACGTTGTTTGTTTGTTTCAAAACCCACAATCAGTAGGCATTCAAAATGAAACAATATATCCTGATAGGAAAGCTATTTCTAAGGGAATAAAAAAAAATGATGTAATTGTTTTCCTCCTCTTGCTTCTTATTTGAACAACTCACTGAATTGTAGCTTTTAGGGCATTTTTAGGCATAGTACCACATACACTATATTGCAAGATTTTAATATTTTAACTTACAAACGGCAGGAAGGTAAAGTTCTATAATACAGATTAAGGTGAAGGAGCAACATCAGCAAACCTACTCTCAAGAATACAACATTTTCTGTCGGTGCATGTATACCTGAGCCTATTAGGCAAAGGGAGGATTTAGATGTTAAGAATGGACAAAAATATCTCATTTTTTTCTTTATTATATTTTTATTGTATTATTACACTTCAGTGATGTCATTCCTGATATTATCTGCCAGGTACACTAAAGCAACTGGCTTCAGGGGCAAATTGTAGGCAAGCAGCACCATTTATTGTAGCAGTTTGGGTGGTTTAATAATACATTCAGTAAAGTGGAATGTGAAATGGAGAGTGGCTGAAAATATTGTGGTTCATATATTAACCAAACAATACAATTACATTGCCAAAACAATTTATTTCCAGAAACACACAAGCATACACACATACTATATATATATACTTAAATATTTTGACATTCTTTCAAATGGAATTCCTTTTGAGATCCACTTATATCAACAAAAGAAAATTGGGTATTTCACTTTCCACTTAAAGTCAGTGACACTAAAATTATTTGGATGGTTTGCACTTCATTTTTAATTACTATATACTGATACACTAATTAAGTTTCAAATTTACCAAAGGATGCGGCAAGAGTTACCTGTTTTGATTTGTTCTCACATAGAGATTTAAATAACAAATTTAAAAGGACAAATAAGGTCTCTTCCCCAAAAAATCTTACACAGCCTACTTTCTTTTAATCTTCTGGATCTCCTGCCTCTCTTGTTATAGTCATGCTTTGAGCTATGCACATAAAGTTAAAAACCTATGCACAAAACTCTTACAGACAAAACTGTAGCCAACCTTCTATAATAGACAAAAGCTCTACTCTTATGGTACTCAGACTTACATGTCATTGCAGTGGACCCTGGGCCAAGTTTCTCAACTCAGGTCTCTGGTGGCTTCATGCTGTCAGACTGCTTCTGACAGATATGCTTTGCATTTGGAGGGCAATGAAAACAGAATTCATACCTCAGATGGTTAGTTGAATTCAGCTTCTCCAGGGCCTGCCTTCGATTGTTCTTCCAAGCTTCTGTCTTAATCCTGGAAAAGCCTCTATCAACCTATCCCCATCCTTTCCTCCTTATATTTTCTTCAAAAAATATTGGTGTTTGGCATCACCTTTCTAATACCTTATATTGTACACTCAATAAAGTTTTTAGCTATTATCAATTAATTCTCACTTACATTTCTGCCGATCACTGTCCTATCTTTGATCCATGCATAATTTTTGTACTGGAAAACTTGGCTAATAGATTATGTCACCTATATGCTTTTTACACTATCAAGATAACATTAGATCATAGTGTCACAGCCCTGTTATTCGTACTCAAGACACAACAAACATTCTTTTAAAAAAATGAGTGTGTTTTTTTCCCCTGATCCTTACCAACTAAGCTTTTCTTGTAAAATAAAAAAGCATACCTACCTCCCACCAACACAATGTACCAACACTAAATACATATACAGTACTTGCATCATTCAGACATACTTTACAGTATATAGATGGTTTTTAAAAGAATGGGAAGGGAAGTAGAAGGAAGAAAAGAAGAAAGTCATGTAATACCTTTACTTTTACCTATGGATTTGATGAAATGGTTCCATGAAGAAAGTATTGCCAGACGGAAGAGAAAACAAAAGAGAAACAACAGTAAGAGTTGTGTATGTAAATGTAAATGCCATCACAGTCCAAAACATGAAAAGAGACAAAGCTGGAGGCAAATGATTGAAGACAAATGGAGATGCAGTTGGTGTCACATTTTAAGAATTACTGCTTTCCAACTTTCATGTACATGCACGAAAATACAGAAGTAACCCATGCTTCATTTTTCAAAGGCATGACACAAAAGTAACATGAACACTGAGTTAGGTGGGCAAGAATTTTCACAAGGTGATGAGGTCACATCACTAATTCCATTATGCTACAAAAAAGTCTTCTTAACATTCCAGAAGCCAAAAACAAATGGTTTCTGCATTTTCCAAACAACCATGCATTAATGCAAAGCAGATTTCTTTTTTGGGGGGGCGTGGGGGGGTTATAAGTCAAGTGTCTTCTTTCATATCTATCTGAAGAGTGCATTTCAGGATCAGCAATATATTTAAAATAACAATTTCTCAATATGATTTTTAGAAATTGCACCCTTTTAAACAATTATTTTATTGTTAGTGGGATGAGGGAAACAATAAAAAATAGAACAGAAGGGTTCAGGAGCAAATAGTAAAAAAAAAAATAACAGCAACATAAGATATATCTATTTATAGACACACAGTGCAAAAGAAGGGGGAAAGAAACGAAAGATGTAACTAGGACTGTGTGATTATTTACAGCCTGAGACAGCTCACAAGCATTTGGCCATCATTTGTTATGATGGACTTTGAAGCAGCTACACAAAAAAGAAACAAAGAATTTTTATAAAATAAAATAAAATGACCGAAGCAGAGTGGAAAAGGAGCAGAACCCATACCTTGGTCGCCCATCATCAAGTGCGCCAGACCTTAAAGGGAAACAAGAGCACAGTCAGCAATGAACAAGGGTTCAAGGGAAGGTGGTAGTGTCACAGCGACTTTTTAAATTTCTTTGATAACAGGTGTCTGTCTCCTGTGAGGTATTTGCATAATACTGCAAAGTTAAAGGAGCATGTTTCAACCACCAGTTGGAATTCTTTTGGAGGTGGGAATGGGACAATTGCACTACTATTTGAACACAATAATTCTGAATTACCTTTTCTTTAAGTATTAAAATGAGTTTTAATGACAAAAATAGTAAGAAAATGATTTCAACTTCAACCAATTCCTAAAATATTTGTTCATAAATCTCATAAATACTTGGATCACTTTTTTTTTGCTAGATGGATGCTTCATCCTGCAGTTATAAAATAGTTTCTTTTTATTTATTTTTTTCTTTTCCAAACCTGGAGTAGTGTCAACCTGAAGAATGGGCTGGGTCTGATCTTTTTCCTCTCATTGAAAATGAGCATTTCAAATAATTAAATAAAATAATTACTTTATCACATTGAAATGAAAATGCAAGGGACATCTCCTTGTTTGTGTGAAACATTCAACCTAAAATAAATACATTTCTGAATATCATCATCATCATCATCCAGTGAATGGAAAAACAGTGGAAGGGGAAGTCCTTGTTATCAGTTGCTTTGACCAGCTGAAAATGAATTGCACTTTTGGTTCATCAAAATTAAGGTCTGTTTCTTAACTATTGTTTTTCAAAATTATAAAGAACTGTAGGTTATACAATTCCTTATCAACCAAATTATCTAAAACATTTTAAAGCTATATTTTCTTAAAGAAACAAATGGGGAATTGGGGACTGTATTTTCCATCCTCTTAATATGCATCATGTTCAATTTTACAAACATTAATAGACATTAACTTTAGACAAAAGAAACACCTCAATATAAGTCATTTAAAAATAAAACCATAAGCTTATCTTCCTTTGGGAAGAGGACAGAAAAGTCATAAAATACAGTCTCATACATTTCATTGTTACGCATTTCTTCACACAAATAAGGTTTGAAAAAGAATATGCTGGTTTTCACTGGAAGATAAGATTCCTAAACTTTACTAAGGCTTCTACTTCACATAGAAAATTAAGCATATATGCAATAAAAAGGTAATATGAGCTCCTAAATTAAGAATGCTTTCATAAGCAGAGTTCATATTGTAAATTTCATATTGTCAGTCAATGAAAGAAATAAAAATTTAAACAATATAGTAAATTTGCACCACAAGCTGGGTTCTGTTACAAATATCAGTCCTGCACCTCCATAATCACCTCAATAATTACAGTAACTGTTTTTATTGTAAAGGAATCTATTCCGAGTAAATCCCACTATAAGCAGCAGATGTTATTCTCAAATAAATTATAAAAGCAGTCATAAAGTTAAATCCAAAACGTATCTACAGAATGTATCTTCCCTGGATTATATTTTAGAGAACTCAATGGGATTTATTGCATAAATGTACCCCTCCTCCATTTTCTTTCCTATGCAGATTTAAAGTTCTTTCTAGCGTTAGAAATTGTAATATATACAATTATCAAAATTGTATAGTATAAAAAATATACAGTTATTCCTTTCCAAGGAATGTTGTATAGAAAGTGGTTTCACAGCAAATTCAAAGGGCTTGGTGACATGGATCATCTGGACCACTTTCAGGCTGGGAATTAGGACTGAGACAGTGTTGATTGTGCTCCTGAATGATCTCTGGAGGAGCTTGATAGAGATAGTGCATCCATCTTTGCTCTTCTTGACCTCTCAGTGACCTTCAATCATAGTGTCCTTCTGGACTGGCTTCAGGAAATGGGAATGGATGGCACAGTGTTGTGCTGACTCTCCTCCCTCTGGGGTTTGTTCCAGTTGATGATGATAAGAATGAAGAGGTACAGCACATGACCCCTGCTTTGTGGGGTGCCAGAGGGTTTTATTGTCTCTTCCCTCTTATCTCACATCTACATGTGGCCATTGGGTGAGGTGAACTGATGGTTTGGTCATTAATATGCTGATAATACCCAGTTTATATCTCCCCCCTGGCCTGCCTGAGTGATGCCATGGACTCCTGTCTCAGTGCCTGGGGGCTGTAGGAGACTGGATGGGCACAACAGGTTTTGGCTCAAACCAAGCAAGTTGGAGTGGCTGTAGGTTCTTGGGCTTTCTGGTACCAAAGTTTTTCCATCTCTGGTCCTGGATGGGGTGGCACTGTTTCAAATGGACCTGATGCACAATCTGAGCATCTTCTTGGGTTCATGACTCCTGCTGGAACAGCAGATGGTTGCTGTCGCTAAGAGTGCCTTTGGGCTTGGCGCCAGTTGCTTTGATTCCTGGATTAGTGGGGTCATGACCTCCCATTTGGATTACTGCAATGCACTCTATATGGTACTGCCCTTGATGAGCATTTGAAAGTTTCAGCTGGTACAGAAGGCAGTTGCATAGGTTGCAAATGGTGTCATCTATTCAGCACATTTATCATCTTTCCTTCAGGGGTTGCATTGGTTACTAGTGTGTTTTCAGATGGAATTCTAGATACTGGTACCCAAGTCCTTTATGGCATAGGACTGAGTTACCTGAAAGACTTCTTCCATTTGTTTTTATTCATCCAATCCTGTCTAGCAAGATGGGGATGCACCTTGGGAATGCACTGACTAAGGAATATCAGCTGACAGGGACCAAAAGTTATGCTTTTCTGTATAGTGCCTGCCCTCTTAAACACACTCCCTCCTGAGATTAGGATGGCTGGTCTTTTGCAAGACCCTGAAGACCTGGTGGTGTCCTTCAAGTATGTGAAGGGCTCTGATACTGATGGATTATTTAATTGGTTTTATGATTATTCACCACCCAGAATTACTGGATTGAGATGGAGGGTTATACAAAATAAATAAATATAATAATAAATGAATGAATATACTAGGTTTCCTGTCATAAATGGAATTATGAATTTTTATAATTTTACTCTCACAATATTATTCTCATTCAGCTAGATAGCATAACAATTCATATGGTTTTTAAAAATGATATTAGTTTTTTGTATCTGAATTTTATATTGCCTGTGTTATCTGTTAACTATATAAATCTGCACATTGGTCTGTGACCATAATAATGTTAAACTGAATTTTTTAAAAATGTGCAACATTTAACTCTTTTTTTTAAATGTAGTGATCTAAAATAAAATAGCTAAGTATATACGAAGCATTGATATATGAATTACTGTGCTCAATGAAACTCTTAGTAGGGATTGTTGCATATAACATGAGGACAACTAATCTGCTAACTTGCTACATTGTCTTTATTTTATTCAGTAAAATGTGAAAGTCTTGGTTGATCAAAGCCGTAATCAGTGACCAGTAGAGTAAAATATTCAGGAGTCTATGTTGATGATCATGCAAGGTGTAACTTGTTATAAAAAAGTGCATGATAAAAAAAAATAAATTAACTAAAAAAACAGAAAGAAAAAACAAAAGAAAAAATTGCCTCTAAAACTAAGAAAAATGAGGGAGATATAATTCAAAGTAATTTGACCACATAGAGTATTTTTGATGGATGCATAAAAGGAAATAAAATATAGACTTAATTATGAATGTAAGTAATCAAATATATGGCAGAAGGTAAGGTTTTTTGTATATATGCATGGATGCATGGATGTTGCATGTTATGACTCAGTGAAGGATGAAAGAACTTGCAGTAATTTGTTGAAAAATTTTGAAACATTTTGAATGAATGCAATGAGGATACCTTATATGAAGCAATGGGCTAGAAACAAGAAGAGTGAAATTAGAGTGCCATTTAGAGACCCAGTAACAAATGAGAATGTTGATTACAAGTAGTCCTCAATTTACGACCACAAGCCCACATTTTTCTGTTGCTAAGTGAAACATTTCTTAAGTGAATTTGTCCCGTTTTATAACCTTTCTTGCCACATTTGTTAAGTGAATCATTGCACTTGTTAAGTTAGTAACACGGTTGTTAAGTGAATCTGGTTTTTCCATTGATTCAGTTTATCAGAAGGTTGCAAAAGGGGAACACATGACCCTGGGACACTAACCATTATAAATATATAGCAGTTGCCAAGCATCTGAATTTTGATTATGTGGCCATGCAGATGTTGCAATGGTTGTAAGTGTGAAAAACAATCATAAGTCACTTTTTTCAGAGCTGTTATCATTTCGAACAGTCACTAAATGAACTGTTGTAAATCAGGGACTACATGTTTTGTTTTGTTTTGTTTTTTTATTTGATTTATATGCTGCCCTTCTACGGAGACTCAAGGCGGCTTACAATGCGTTAAGCAATAGCCTTCATATTTTAGTATATTTTTATACAAAGTCAGCTTATTGCCCCCACAATCTGGGTCCTCATTTTACCTACCTTAGAAAGGATGGAAGGCTGAGTCAACCTTGAGCCTGGTGAGATTTGAACTTGCAGTAATTGCAGGCAGCTAATGTTAATAACAGTGCTTTAGTCTGCTGCACTACCAGGGCTCAATATTTGTATTTGATAAACAAATAGAATTTTTTTCTAATACCAGTTTTAAATGTTTTTTATTCATACTTACACTGTAAAAGCATGATTAATTTGCTTGTCTATGATAGAAGACTGTGAGAATTAGTGAAGGACACAAAAGGGTTGAGAAGATCTGATTGTGGAACGGATTATTATTTGTCAGTATAAAAACTGATACTAAGAAAAATGATCATGGAAGAAAGAAAGAGAGAAAAGTGGAAAAAACTGAAGTGAAAGTAGAACTTTTACAGGAAGAAATGGTACAAACCCTTTATGAAAAATATGAATCTCTCTTCTAATTTAAACAAAATGAATGGAAAGAGAATGAAAGAAAAGGTGATACAAACTCTGCTTGCAAATGAATAAAGAGAATTGTGTTATAAAGTGTCAGACTTCACACCTGGCTCAGATCTCCATACACTTAACCAGTGATGGGATTCAGCCAGTTCGCACCACTTCGGGAGAACCGGTTGTTAACTTTCTGAGCAGTTTGGTGACCTGAATATTGGAAGAAATCATTAGGGCAGAGAACCGGTTAAATTATTTGAATCCCACCACTGCACTTAACCCTTAATTCACCTCTCAACTAGACTAGATGGAAGACTCCCAGATATAATTTACCTAGAGTAGAAACTGTATTGCTGACAAGAATGAAGCCTGAAATAACAATTGACTGCCAACTGTAAAGCAAAGAAATTAAATTTTTCCAGGTTTTAAGCTCTAAGTTTCTTCCTCTCATTTTCCAAATTTCTAATTTTCCAAATTAATTAAGTATTGGCCTTGGGCAGCAGAGGTTTGTTTAAAATAGTGATCTTCTGTAGGCTGGGGATTCTGCTTCACACCAAGTACCACAGCAGTATATGGAGATATTCTAATGAGAAGTAAGAAAAAGATGCCTGATGAATGAAGAAGTAAGACAAATTTTAAAAAGTGCATGTAAGAGAATGTTACCAAAAATGAGGATGAGAGAAAGGTATTTCTAATGAGTATATTGGAAAAAAAAAATAGTTGTTATAAATGTAATCAGAGAGAGGAAAGTATAGGTATGATTAAAACAAAAGAATGATCATTAAGGGAAAGGCTAAAATGGGCTTCATTGCCTCACATAGAGGAATCACTTTGGTATATTAACCTTGATCAGTTTTGACATGCATCAGCTTTTAATGTTTATGCACTGCTCTATTAGGCCATGAACACTTTGCTTGGATGTTACTTTTGCTGCGTGTGAATATCTGCAATTATACACACCGCTACGTATAAAGAATTTTGATTGATCTCATTCATATCAGTTCATGTGTACGAGTATTATAACCTAATTTTTCTTCTCTAGATGGATTTTTAATCAGTTTTGAAAACAATTACTTAATTAGGATGTAAATTCTGTAATCAACCAATGCAGATGGTTGATTAAGAGAGTGTTTCTACCTGACCTCGCAGATAACCTGAATGTCAAAGCCTCTAATATTTTAAGTGCTCTGCTGGTAACAGGCTGGCAGGAAAAAGTCAGGAAGTGTAATTTACCATCGTTTGCCATTTTGAATCATTTATTTGTTTATTTTCTTCCTTATTGGTTGGGGTTTGCATAGTTCTAAACCAACTCTTGGACATGCTGAATTACCATGAAGGCTTTGACTCATTCAGCATCAGTGCTTCCCTCAATTTCTTCCCAGTTCCCAGGACTGTTAGACCAGAGATGGAATCACAAATATTTCTATAGAGTCTAGGATGTGGGATCCAAAGACAGGATTCCTCTCCAAACCCATAGGACATCTGGGAAAGCCAGATTCATTTAACAATTGCAGTGATTCACTTAAGAATTCTGGCAAGAAAGGTTATAAAATGGGACAAAATTCACTTAACAACTTCTTTTGCATAGCAATAGAAATTTTGGGCTCAACGGTGGCTGTAAATCGAGGATTACCTGTACTTAAAGAGATTGATTTGTTTGCTAATTGTGTTTTCTCTATTCCCAGTTTAAACAGGAAGTGAGGTAGTCATTGCCTACAACTGTTTGAAGTTACAATGGCAATGAAAAAAAGTGACTTACCAGTCCTTGCAGTTAAAACTATTGCAGAACTCCCATGATTAAAAATCAGAAACTTGACAAACAGCAAGTTTTTACTACAGTTGCAGCATCCCAGGGTCATGTGATTCCATTTGCTACTTTCCCAGCTGGCTTGTGACAAGCAAAGTCAAAGGAAGCAAATCAAAACAATGGGAGGAAGCTGGATTTGCTTAATGACCACATAATTCCCATAACAATTCAGTGATTCACTTAACAATCATGGCCAAAAAAAAAGATCATAAAATCAATTGCCACTAAATTAACTGCCTTCCTTAGCAATGGAAATTCTGGTCCAAAATGGGATTGTAAATCAGGAACTATCTGTAATTATTGTACCACAAGGATGATGTGGCTTGGAGATTTTAAATTCTGCTAATCTTTCCTTTGTTGATTACTTTTCTCTCATTAGATGATAGACGTGTTGATCAAGGTAGCAGAAGGAAATGGAAGGAGATCATATAGTAAGCAAGCTTATATATGAAGAAATATATAAGAATGCATAGATGTAAATGATACAATAAGTGAGAATATGTAGACATCAATATCTGGCTCTGCAAATTCATCTTAACTACAAATGTTCTTCAGACACTATTCTGCAACGCATATGAATAGTAGCATGTATCTTACACTATTCTGCAACACATATGAATAGTAGCATGTATCTTACTTTTTCCTCCTTATGAATAATTAGGTTAAAAAAATGGAGAAAATCCTTAATCTTCTTTACTGAAGTGACCCCACAGATTGCAAAGAAAAGCCAGCTGATTCTCCATGAGCTTCCATGTTTGCCTCACTGGATTTTCAAAGGCATTTCCTTTTATTAAATAGTTGGCATGGTTTTGTTTAAACTGCCATATCTTTCTTTAGAACATATTACGATAACAATTAAAGCCATTCTCCTGAAGTGGAGTGGTTCTGTTTCTGTAACTTATGAACCATATGGCATGTTTGGTAGTCCACAAGAGAAGGGCTCCTTCTCTCCTTTGCTTCCTGCCTGGGCTACACAATTGGCAAAAATACAATTAGACCACAACAGATGGTGGATACTGTTTTCTCCTTGGTAGGTGGCTCGTCAGATTCCCTGTAAACATCATATAAACAAAACACCAATCTGCTGTAACTTTTCCATAAAGTTACAGAATCTACACATACTTATAGAAGTTTTACTAGCTAAAAAATATACTTACCAACTTATAACTTAGCAAGATTATGTGCTATTTGTTTGTTATTTGCTTTGGAAGATGTTCTTAAAAATATTATTAAAGCAAGTCTGTCTCTTTCTGCCATTTCAATAAAATAAATTGTACACAGTCTAAAGGAATTTGGACCACAATCAGATTCTCAGGAGTCCTTATTATGTGTGAGAGAATAGTGGTATAACAGGCAATAGTTACAGAGATGCTGCTTATTAATAAGCAATCTTTATATTTATTACTTTTTGTGACATTGCAATAAATTAAATTCAATGCCAACTGAAAGTCATTGTAAACACAATATTTCAAATGTTAAACTGAGATTGGATAGACTCAGATTCATGACTATCCTTAGTCTTGACTGATTTTAAAAATGTCAGTCTCTCAGCATAACCTGTTCATAGGGATGTTGTTTAAAAACAGATGAGAGTGCTACATATGCCATCTTATGGAAAAATAACAGAATATACATCTAATAAATAAAAAAAATGAAATTACATGAATAAACTGATAAATACACAAATGAATGGCCCTTCTTGCAAAACTAGAAACTGGTGTGAATAATGTGAGAATATGATCCATTATCTTGAATACGGATCATGTCCTGCCTCTAGATAATAAAATTAAATCACACCATCTCTCTACAATAGTAGCATAAATACTCCTAACCACAGTAATATAAACAATAATCCAAAATGTTATCATGCAACCACAGAGAATGCAGTGAATACAGTTTTGTTGTTGTTCTTATTATTATTTTTCCACTGCTTGATTCCATTAAAAAATGCAAAAAGTCATGAAAGTTTCTAGAGATGTAGAAGGGAAGTGTCCCCTTTCCTCTTTCTTGAAGCAGTTCCTTAATGTCAAAGTTAAAATTGAACTCTATACTTACAAGAAAGGCTTACCATATATTTTGAATTACTGTATAGTGATTTCTAATTTTAGATGCACTGATTATGAAGACAAAGTTAATGCCATATCACAATGTAGATTTTTTAAAAAATAATCATTGCAGCTTCAAAAGCAACTTATAGTATAGTATGACCAATTCTATTAGGGAAAAATTAGAGAACCATATAAATTCTTATGAATATCCAGGATAGTTTCTTGATTGTTGTCACCGTTTGAGACATAATATGTTGATTATAATTTTTTAAATATAAAATTGGACTTTATTTGGTTATCATGTTACAATGCATTAAAGCAACTTGTATATGAAGTCAACCACTTAATAGATTTATAGAGCACAAATATGTGGTACTTGACTTCTACTTTCCCCAATTAAACCTAGATATCAATTGCATTTTTAGCAGTGAATTTTCAGTTGGTGGGTGAGGGTAGCAGAGGAATATCCAGAACCATGATCTTAAGATTTCAACACTCTCATAAAGAAAGAACAAAATCAACTTACCGTTTTAATGATAAGATGTATCATTATAAACACTAACCTGGAGGCAAAACACTAAAGAGAAGGGATATGCAAGGAAAGAACAGATCTTAAAAAATAAGATAGAAATCACCCACCTTCCACATAGTTGTCTTCTGAAAGCACATAACAAGGAGGGAGAGAAAGGGGAAAAACATTCATTAAGCAGCATGCAGACTGGAACTTGCCTTTGCATGTTAGCATCATGCAAGGCATCAAACACCACATGCAAGTGATCCATTGCTATTATCCAAAAGGAAGCAGGGCAGGGGAGACCCGAAGCACAGGGAAGCAGTGTTTCTTCAATTAAAAGGAAAAGGGAATCCCACACAATATGGAAGAAAAACAAAACATGCCATTTCTCAAATGAAAGGAGAGTTCGATAATTAAATGGGCCTCTGCTGTATCTGGATTCATTTGTCATAATTTTTTGGATCAGTCAAGGATTGAATTTTCTACACGAAGAAAATTTTAAAGTAAGCAAGAGAGAAAGCTGCTGGGATTCAAGTTTATCTAAAGGGTTCACCCTCTGGATTTAAATCCTTTTCTAAGAGGGTAGAAAAACTATTCCGGAGCTAAAGAAAAACCAAGTAGAAAACTCAAAGTCAAGAAATCCTATTTATTATCCTTACATCTTTTATTAGAAAAGTTCTTGCATTAGAAAAGATAAGAGTTGTCTATTTGGTTTTGTTTTCTTAGTTTCTCTGCTTCTGTGACTTTTTGTTTATTTTATTTTGTTCAAAGAGTTGCTTGAACGATCTTTTTTATAGTATTCATCTTTGTGCTATACAGTATTTCATTTATCAAATGGCTCTACCTACAGATTAAAAACACAGGAGAAGCAGAGCTGTTAAACATTAAGGTTAAAATGGAACCCTGGTTTAAAATACTCTCTGGCTGTAAATTTGGTAAATTGGTTTAAGCTAAACCTTCTACAAGAATAATTACATCACCCATGTGTGATCATATACTGCATATTTTAAAATTGTACTATTGGGGGGAAAATGGCCAGTTTCTTAATAACTTTGATTTTTGTAATCCAGATGGGCAATAAATATTGAACATGGAATACACAGTTATGTTAATGGTTTGTCATGTGTGCTTTGTGAGTTGTGTTTAGCCTGGTACGTCAAATGGTGTACAGGAGTGCAATATAAATGGTTGTGTGATTTACAATCACACATAGAGTCAAACAAGAATTCTTAACCCCACAGGTCATTTTAAAATGAGATGACATAAACGTACATAACACAATACTAGTGTGATCATGACATACAATAGAGAATAGAAACTGGCAAACAAGTAGTATCCAACAGATTTAAGTAGAAGTGATATGAATTTACAGTAAGAGCTAGCTTACTTTGAGGATACATTTTCTGCCTGAGATTATAATAACAGAGTTACTGTCAATCTCTTGGCAAACTACATTTGTGCTTACTGGCCTGAATTTGGTTTCATATAAAATTAGCAAGCATAAATTAACCAATTGGTAATCAAAACATAGGAGATCAATTAGGAAAGGAAACAAAAGTTGACAAATCATAAGACAGATCAGTCCGAGTTAATCATATTTGATCCTAATATCCCTTTAATATTTATATCTTACCAATGTCTACATAAAAAAGAAATGGGACTTTACTTCATTTCAGTTCCTAATTAATTCCATCACATTTGAAACTTTCACAGATATCATATGGTTTCACTTGTAATGTTATCCATACAATGAATATGTATGGTGTGTCACATCTCCCCCTCAATATCATCTCCAGATTTCAGAAGGTCCTTCAAAACACACCTTCAAAGAACTCTGTTCCTTTCATGAGTCACCATCATTTTCCTCCTCATCATTTTTTCTGCTGTTGGCCAACAAACCAGCAAGAAAGCAATGGAAGTTAGAACTGTTCTGTCTTACTAGCATTAATTGCTCATTCCATTTGAGCAAGCAAGACACTAAAGAAACAATTTTAAGAAAAAGAGCAGAACTAAAAGCCTCTGTCAGTGGATATTCTGAGGAGTCAGTGGATATCCTGAGGATACCAGTACTCAGTACTCAGAATGAATCACTAATGCAGTCCAAAGCTACTGGCCTTGCTAAACAGATTATCCTGCTTTTATTATTTTTATAAATAACTCAAGGCAGGAAACATATCTAATTCTCCTTCCTTCCTTGGCTCGCCTCCCACGGCACTCCCCATCACATGTACTTTACCTGCCTCTTCTGCTTAACAACTCCTACATCTTGGGGTTATGACAGCAACTGAGACTGCCTGTCTTTGTCATCGCTAAATTACACAATCACAAGACATCACACTTTATAACCACATTGTTTAGTGAAGGCAATCCCAGTCCCAAATGCTATCATAACTCAAAGTCTTCTTGTACTGAATGCTTCTACTATCCTATTTTGGGGAAAAAATTAAGATGATCTGTGACAGTCAAAACATATTAATCATTTCCATGATTGGATAATTTGGAAGAACAGAACAAAGAAAGAATCTGTCAAATAGTTATGAACACTGACCAACAGCATTTCTACAGGATTTCACATAGGCAACATCTTGTTTTATCCTTCTTAGAGATGGCAGAGATGGAATCTGGATGTTGGAGAGATTGTCTTTGTTTTTGTTTTTTTTCCTTTTTAGCTTTTTATTGTATCTCTTATTTATTTAATTTATCGATTAATCAAATGTATATACCTGCCGATCTCACTGAAGGCAACTCAGCATGGTGAACAACTATCAAATAAAATAATGAATAAAATCAAAGGTGTATAATGTAAAAAACCTCATTTATAAGTATGATAAAAGTGAAAGATACAAACCACAGGAGAGGGAGAATAAAAATGGCTACCTCAATAATGGAGCCATCTGGGCAAGTTTCCTGTTGCCAGGCAGTCCCAATCCTGACAATCTAACCAAAACTTTGAGGGTTTTACAAATGATTGATTGATTGATTGATTGCCCATCTTAAAGTTAAAGGTTTCCCTTGCACATATGTGCTAGTCGTTCCCAACTCTAGGGGGCGGTGCTCATCACTGTTTCAAAGCCGAAGAGCCAGCACTGTCCGAAGACGTCTCCATGGTCATGTGGCTGGCATGACTAAATGCCAAAGGCACACAGAATGTTGTTACCAAAGGTGGTTCCTATTTTTCTACTTGCATTTTTTATGTGCTTTCGAACTGCTAGGTTGGCAGAAGCTGGGACAAGTAACAGGAGCTCACCCCATTACACGGCACTAGGGATTTGACCCTTTTGATCAACAAGCTCAGCGTCTTAGCCAATGAGCCACCACATCCCTTTTACCCATCTTACTACAGGGTAACTCTGGATGCCTTATGAAAAGGGATGGAGCTAATCTAATTTCTGGGGGAACAATGTTCCATAAGGTGGTTGCCATAGCAGAGAGGGCACTTCTCCTGCAATCCACCAAATGAAGATCCCTAGACAATGGAACCCACAACGTGCCAACTCTGACAGAACTAGTGGATGCACTGATGCAACCAACAATAGGAAGGACCTCAAACAGCACAGTCCCATGCTGTGAAGGGCTTTAAAGGTGCAACATGTGCTGCTCTAGGACTCATATAACTGCCTGCACCATTGCATTCGACACCAGCTGAAGCTTCCAGATACTTTAGAATGGTGTTTAAATGTGGTTTTTCTCCATGTCTATATTGATAACCATTCAAAAGAGACATTAAAAGGGATAATAAAAACAGTTGAATGCTATAACCCTAATTGAGGTTGAGCGTGGAGGAGGATTTTATTGCACCACACATAACTTTTAGAGTAAAGTGCAACAGGATTATATTCCAGCATTAAGTGTCCATTGGGTTTGCACTTTGCACACTGGATTCTCCTATTTTTATATGTAAAAAGATTTTGCATGTGGGTCTTTCCTAGGGATGCCAAAATCTAAACGAGCTCATCAGAATTAGATTTTTTCTATATAGCTTAACTGATATTTAATGGTTGTCTGGATTTTTGCAACCAAGATAACATATCCTGATAACCCTATTCTTCCCAGAAATGTAAAGTAACAAGATAATAGTGTACAGAAATAATTCCCTTTTATTTCTTCTCATTACATTTTTTAATGAGTACAGATAGTCTTTGACTTAAAACAGGTTGCTTAACAATCATTTGAATTACAACAGACCCCCCAAAAGCTACTTATAGCCAGTTTTCAAAGTTGCAGCAGCCACACTCACACTATGCCCGTATGATTGTATTTTGGGTGCTTGGCAACCAACTCAACTTTACAACTGTTTACAGTGATCTACAGTCATATAATTGCTATTTGCATTTTTTTGCCAGTTTCTGTTTCTGGCAAAAACACTCCATTAAGGAAAATTGATTCTTTTAATACAGGAGTGTCAAACTGACCACCTGTGGCCAGATGTGTCACAGACACATCTGGCCATTAGGGAAAAACATTGTGAAACATCATGAGACAGCAACATGACACTGTGAATTTGACACCTGTGCTTTAATGCCACTGCCAAAAATGTTAAAAAACTAGGTGTGGTTATGTGATGCCTCGACTTATGACCACAATGACTTATGACCATAATTCCAGGCTCAGGTGTTGTCATAATGTCATAAATCAAGGATTATCTGTATCTCCCAGATGTCTGACCGGAAGGATCTGAATAAGCTTTTACTTGCCCCTAAAATCCTCCCAATCCAAATATTTACTTGTTTTCTCTGAGTAATTAATAAAAATATAGACAGAAACAAATAACCCAAGATTACATGGAACATACTTGCGGTATGTTGTTCCCCGTATTTGAAATTCTAAATTACTAGAATTTTTGAATCACAATTGCATAAATGTAAATAAAAAAATAACAAAGTGAATATGTAAAAAAAAATCTTATTTCAATGCCAGTATTAACCTGCAAAATGACTTCAACTGGAACCAGGCTTAATTCTGCTTCATTTTTTTGGTTGCCATTCAAGGGGGGAAGAGGGGGGAACTTAGGAATGTGGTACCTCAGCTGGCTAGTCATAACATCTACCAGCCAGCTTGTGAACCAAGGTCATGTCATCGGACACCTGTCGGAGCCAGGTGGGAACCTACAACTGGACAGATTGGCCCGTGTGACCTGAGAGACCTATGGGGATGAGGAAATCCTATTATTTTAACTATCCCTACGCACCGAAATAATTTAGAGTTAGCTTCATCCTTCTAAGTACTGATATAATGTACTCAATAAAGGGATTCTTGAGCCTGAATTAAGTTCCATGACATCCAGTCTTCTACTTCCATACAGACTGATGGCATATTTCCTACATAAATTAAAGATTCAGTATTCTATTTTAGATTGTAAGCCCCTGTATTCTGTTTTCATCCATATGTAAGCTATATGTAAGTATTAATGATATACTGATGGGTTTTTTAAATAGTTGGGAGCTGTTCAGAGTTTGATAAAAATTGAGTGGCTATATTAAAATTATTAAATGTTTTAAATAAATAAGTAATTGGCAATCTTGTCTTGTATTGCTTTTTCCCAGAAGTCTTTATAAAAATAAGATTCAAACCCTCCTTTTTTGAGGGGCAATTTTCCCTTTTCCTTTCTTATGAGCAATTTTTCATCACTCTGTAAATGAAGCTCCATTAAGCAGGATTCAGCTCAATCTGTTTTCAATACTAGCAATAAACTTTATGAGAATATATTTCCTAGAATGTACCAAATTTCTTTCTCCATCACTGAATAATTGTTCATAATATATACTGTCATTAAAATATGTATCTGCTACTACAAATTGATTTCAAGCTAGTATCTTTCCAGAAAGGATAAATACAAATGACTAAATAGTTCTGATTTTAATATTTTATTTATTTATATCCCATTTTTATTATTTTTATAAATAACTCAAGGCAACAAAAATACCTAATGCTTCTTTCTCCTCCTATTTTCCCCACAATAATCTGGGAAAGTGGTTGGACTGAAAGAGAGAGAAGACAAAGCCAAAGTCACCCAGCTGGGGTTTTTTGCCTACCATGTGACTAGAACTCCCAGTCCCCTAGTTTCTAGCCTAGTGACCAAACAAGCTAGTCAGGCCAGTGGAATGAATGAAAAAGTGATGATGAAGTTTATCAACCCTGAAATGTTCCATGCATGATTAATTTTAAAAAAAATCTTGCAAAGAACAAAGTTGCATTTTATCTCTCAATTTTGGTTTCAATGCTTTTAATTACTATGGCTACAATCTATATTATAGTTTCCTGGTGAAAAAAGCCACTGAAGAGAATGAAATTTATTTTTAAATAATTGGTCATCATTCATTAGCATTATCTGAATATTGCATACTCAGTTCTTGTCAAATTAGCATTCTCTGAAGACTGCTTGCTTTGAAAATGCAGCCTCTGCCACTTTTTATTCCAAATCCATCATCTACCCTATCTTGGTACATATTTTCTTTTTGGATACAGTGAAGCCAAAAATATTTTTAAAAACCATTTAAAAATTATTTGTTTGTTGGAAAAATGCTCTCAAGATTGGAAGTTTCAATCCAAAAGGAAGCCATATGCTTTGCAATGGCATGCTCTTACTTTTTTTATTTCCCTCCTCAGCAATATCACTGGCTCACTTCTGCATCTTGAAATTTCTAAGCACATTCAACTTTATCTGAAATGGCTAAAATATATTCCTATGCATACCACATTTTAAATTAACAACCCCCCAAAAACCCTACAAAATGGTTGTCCAAACTCTTCTTGAAAACTGCCAACTCTACTCTACTTTGCTTTTACTCTACTTTTATTTTTATTTTAATCTTTTGAGTCATTTTGAATAATTTCCATGTCATTGGGAAATTTAGATTTCTGAATCTAAATTCAGATTTGGACTGAATCACTACAAATCCCTACAAGCTGAATAAATGTTTATTTATAGAGAAGATAATCATTGAACCAGTAATTAAACTATTGGCTACACAGGGAAGCATTTTAGACTTTTCAGCTTGGCAGTTTGTTGTGCCAGTATAATCCTACTTTACCAGGATTCCCTTGCAATAGCTATTCACACTATAATCACCACTCATCTGGACTACACACTGTTCATTGAGACAGCCTCAACATGCCACTTGCTCTTTGGAGACAACCTCAAAGCTATAGCTGTGACAAAATGCAGCAGATGGAGTACTGGGAGATCAACCCTGCCAGTGCAGAATAACACCTTTGGTAACTGCATTGGTTACCAGAAGGTTTCTCAGCCGAGTTCAAAATGCTGCTTAAAATAAAATCTGCCTGTCTGGTTTGATGGTTATAACAGGGCCTGCTAAGAGTATCCTTGCTTTTGTGAGGTATTTAGGGTACAAAGTGGGAGGCTTTCTACTTGTAGTATGCCCCACTTTGTAAAATACTCTTCCCCAGAGTTATCCTCCTGACTTTTTGTAACTTCTTAAAAACAGTGCTATTTCATGACATCTTTGGCGCAAGATAATTGAGGATGCCATAGTAGTCTTAAAACTGTGTTGTATCAGTCACGGTTTTGTTTTAATTGTGATGCTGTTATTCTTCTAACATTTTTTGCAAAGAGTCTATTAAAAATTCTTTAAAATAAATAAACACAAGACTAACTTTTGTTGCACAAAGTTAGTTTGATATATACGCTTCCTGTGTTGTTTTAATTTTAGTTACTCCATAAAATAAGAGATCAGCAATTACCAATTCACCTACTCCATATTTATTAAAGAAATAGAAATAAACAGCAATAAATAAGCTTTAAAATATATATTGGTATTTGGTGAAAAGATAAGTATAACTATAAGAGGTATCTGATAGACTCATTGTGCTGATGGATAAGTAAAGCAAAGTCACAAGTGATACATTGTAAGAGCCACCAAAAGTCATAAAGGAACCTAGTAATCCTTGAGTATCTATCTATACAAGATGCATTTTAAAGCTCTACATTTGTAAAAATTTAATTAAAAAACATTAAAATTGAAAGTGATATTGGTGGCTTTCTCTTCATTGTTTGAGTACTATATACATTTACTCCAATAAATCACAATAGAGCTGCTGCATATGATATCACAACCTATCAAGGCATTTGTTTAAAAATATGTATTTTTTAAAAAAGAAGTATAATAAGCAAACAATTTATTATCCAGAAAAATGATATTAAAAATGTGATGCTAAGTCTGTTTGTACCATTAATATATTCTAAGAATTAGCTAGAAGAGCTCATGATAAATAAATTTAAAAAATATATTGCTTTAAACAATATTTCAATAAAAATGTATTTCAGTAATCTATTTCTCACATCAGGGAACAATTGTGATAAAAGTGATGATTATAATAATACATTACTGCCGTCTGTGATCAAAATATATAATAAAAACATATTTCACAATCACATTCTTACAGATATTAGACTATATGTATGTTTGGTTGGTTGTTTGAATGTATGCATGTGAGATATGTGTGTGAAGCAGTGAGGGTGGGATGCCATATTGGTGCTGACAGGTGTTGATGCTAAAGTGCTGCAGGCTGCTCACATTCCCCTTCCAGGGGTGTGTGGTGAAGTCACTAGGAGGTTCATAGTCCCAAATCTCTGGGGTCTTGATTTAGGGGATGGGGCTGTTTTGGGGTAATAGAAGGGGATAGAATGGTGGCCTTAGTTAGGGGGAGAGATGATGGGAGAGATGGAATGGCCTGCCCTTGGGAACCATGGAACCATTGTTTCTTAAATGAGCCACATTTCACTTCCTTGATCTCAGTTCTGATGCTCTGTCAACAGACCTTCAGTGGTTGTGGTCCTGGCTACTTCTACTGAATACCAGGTCAGTCTGGGATAAAACCTCCACCATCTAAGATCGCATTGTTGATGAATGGGGTCATCTGGCATATATTACCATGATCTGCCTAGGTTCTGAAGTGGAAGAGCTGCCTTTTCTGAAATTTGCCCAACTGGATTTATAATGTGGTATCAATTGAGACTCTGGGGCAGGGATGGAGGTGTGATGATTGTCATCAAGAACTCTTACAGTTTTCTGACGACCTGCCACATATGTCCCTAATTGTGAGATACTGTTCATTAAGTTGGCTGTAAGGATCAGTTGGGGTTCTTGCTGTTATACCTATCTACTTGGTTCATAGCAACCTCCCAGCCTGAGTTCCTTGCCTCCATTTCTGGGCTGGTTAAGTTCTCTAGAATTAAGGTTCTAGGGGATTATATTCAGGCTTCCTGTGAAATGGGATCTGAGTAGGCTCAGGTGCTTACGGCTTCCATTACAGAACCTTACTTGGGACAGTAGTCAAACTCCAGATTTAGTGCTCCTATCAAAGCAGTGACAATGTACTCTGAAACTGAGGGAACTTTCAGTGTTCCTCCAGATAACACCCTGATTTCTATAGGATTCTCTAGGAATACTATCCACTGCAGAGATTCTGGACTGATTAGACTGAACCACCCCAAGTAACTCAGATGGATTTCAGAAGGAGCTCGGATTGTTCCTGTTGGTCTGCTGTATGTCCATCTGAAGCTGTGGTTACTGCTTGGAATAAGGGTGAAGTTGAGGTCTTGGGCTAGATTGTACCTATGCAATATATCTTCTCATGGATCCTATCACTCCCTATGGTTTATGGAAGTCTGTGGGGATGAAATGGAGGTCTACATTTGTTTTTGGCACTGAACAAAGAAGAAACTTGATCAAATATTGGATAGGGCCACTGTTCATGCCTAAATTGTGACAGCAAGGGTGTTGACATATCACTATATCTGCACCCCTTGCAGCCCTATTTTGGGTGGCATGTACTCTCTTGAGTAAAGGTGGTTCAGAAAATCTTTTACAGAGCCATGTGGAAAGATTTGTGCAGCATATGTCAGGTAAAATTGCTTGGATTTGTTCCCAATTGAACACTGGCCTTCTCACAGGAACAGTTTGAGGAAATTGGCTGGGTCCTCAGGTCTGTGAACTCAGCTTCTCTATGAAGATTCTCAATCATCCAGGTCATGGTTGTTCCAAAGGTACTTTTCCAAAAGGCAACTGAACTTCCTTGGTTTTTTTTCCTTGAAAGTGTTTTGCTTTGCATCCAAGAAAGTCCAGTTGCCTTTTAGAGAAGATCTTTAGGTCAAGCATCTGGTCTTTAGATCCCTGCCTGTTCTGGTTTGTCAAAGCAGCCCTGGGTCGTGTATCATGTAAGTGAGTTCAGATGGTAGTTAATTCTTCTTTGAGTGAGAGAGTTATTCCTTTATCTCTTAAAGAAGACTCTCCATAAGAAGCCATCACTGGACACCATCACAATGGACAATTTTTATCAGTATTTCACCTCCTTTTCTTGGGCATGAAAGTGGTTGTGTAACAGCTTCTGGGTCTTGGAGGATGTGGATTATCTAGATTCTTTTCAGTCAGGATTCAGACTCAGGAATGCAATGGAATGAACATTGCTTCTGCTTTTGGATGATTTCTGGCATGGGTGGAGCGGGGCAGTAGTGTATCCATCCTTTC
The DNA here is from genome assembly GCF_029215685.1 of Pituophis catenifer annectens. NCBI lineage: Eukaryota > Metazoa > Chordata > Lepidosauria > Squamata > Colubridae > Pituophis > Pituophis catenifer. The sequence goes on along the minus strand of NW_027256881.1, from coordinate 34,536,330 downwards.
CCTACTTGACTTATCAGCAGCTGTCAATAGTATCAACCATGTTATCCTTCTGGATCATCTTGGAGATTGGGGGTAGGGAGCACAGAATTGTATTGGTTCACCTCCTTTCAGTTCATGATGATTTGGGGAAAGAGAATACACCTCTGGATTCTACTATGTAGGCTACTACGGAGATTGGATTCTTTTTCCTTTCCTCTTTAAGAGGCTGCTGGATGAATTCATCCATTGCCATGGTGTGAGAAATCATTTATATATCTCTAACCCCTGGCAAATTAAGCAATACTATCTCTCCCTGGTTACATCAGCCTAGGCCACTAGATCTTAGAAGGCATGTTGAAGGTACAATTATCTGGGGACCTTCATTTGGTGGGTCCCAGAAAACTTGTTCTCTCTGCCATGATGCCCAGCTTGTGAATCATTCTTTCTCCTGAAATTATATTAGTTCAGTTCCTTTTGACATTCCAGAAGTCCCTCAAGACTGGCTTATGTGATCTGGCTTGGGGCTTTAGGAAACTTAAGACATGCTTAGATGGTTCCATTGCTGAGGTAGGCATTTTTATCCTCTCTTTGCCTAGAGTTTGTATATTAATTTTTATAATATTTGTCATTTAATGTGTATTTTATAATTTTTGTGTTTGTTTTTACATTTGTTGTTTTATTTATTTTTTGGGAGTTGGAGAGCTATACAAATCTGATTAAAAACAGACAGACAGTTACTATGTCATAATTTAGTTTCTTTAAATTTTTAATTTTAAGTGAAAGTATAATACCTAAATATCTTAAATTATCCTTTATCCTAATTCCAAATTGATTTTGTAATTTTTCTAATTTATTTTCCCTATCAATTTCCATTAATAATTCTGATTTTGCCCAATTTACTTTCAAACCAGTCATATCTTCAAATTCTTCCAAATGTATTTGAACTCTTTTTATATCATTTGTAATATTATTTAAAATGACAAGAGTGTCATCTGCATATAAATTAACTTTGACACCTTTATAACCTATTAATTCTGAATCCTCTTCAATCAAAGTTGTTAAAATTTCCATTGCTAATAAAAATAGGGTCGGAGACAGAGGACAACCCTGTCTTGTCCCTGCTTCCAAATTTATATCTTGTGTAAATATACCATTTACCTTCACTCTTGCCGTACCCCTCTGGTACAATTTGGAAATAATATGAATAAATTTATTACCAAATCCTAATGCAGAAATCATTTCTTTTATAGTATCCCATTGTATAGAATCAAAAGCTTTAAAAATATCCAAGGCAAGAATACCTATCTTATCACCATTATTTTCAGCAATATCAATAACATTTAATACTCTTCTAACTAAATCACACATATAACGCCCTTTAACAAAACCTACTTGATTATGGTTTATATATTTATCTATAAAATTATTCAATCTATTTGCTACAATTGCAGTAAATATCTTAGCATCTTGGTTAATCAAGGAAATGGGCCGATAGGATTCAATTTTTTCTAAATCTTTACCTGGTTTCGGGATTAAGGATATAATTGTTCTATTCCAGGACATGGGAATATCATCTCCATGTAATATCTTATTATACAATTTCTGTAATTTTGGGATCAAAGTTTCTTAAAACTCTTTATAAAATTCTGCTGGTAACCCATCCTCACCTGGAGATTTTCCAAGTTTTAGCTTCTGAATCACATCTTTAATTTCCTCAGAGGTAATATCCTTTTCCATTTTTTCTTTATATTTATTATCAATTTTCTTCTGACCATATTTTTCTAAGAAATTTTTTAATTTACAATTATCAATTTCTTTTTTAAGATATAATTCTTGAAAAAACTTTTTAACAATTTCACGTTTCTCTAATTTTTTATAACATCTCTTACCTTTTTCATCTATTAGGACACCTATTTCTCTTTTTTATTTTTTATCTTTCACCATTCTTGCTAATAATTTTGAATTTTTATTACCATATTCAAAAAATTCTCTTTTTAAATAGCTTAAATTTTTTTAACTATTTCTGTATCTTCCGCTATTTGTTTATTTTTCAATTTTTTAAGTTCCTCCCATAGTTTCCTATCCTTAGTCTCTAGAAATCTATTTTCCAGTTCTTTTATCAATTTCTTCTTTTCCTCTATTTTTACTTTATAATTCTTATACTTCCTACTTGATAATTTAATACTTTCTCCTCTAAAAATTGCTTTCATTGTGTCCCAAACTGTTCCATAATTAACTTCCCCATTATCATTCCAATCCCAATTTTCTTCCCATTTCTTAAGAATACGATTCTTATCTTCCTCATTTTTATATAATTTTTCATCATATCTCCAACAATTTTCTTTTTTCTCCAAAAACATATCTAATTCTAGTAACAATTCTGCATGGTCAGAGTCTTTAAATATTCCAACATCCATATTATCCACGTTATCCATCAGATTCTTGGATACAAAAATATAGTCAATTCTTATGAATTAAATACCTTTGAGTGAAAAGTATACATTCTTTCGTTACCTTTAATCTCCCTCCAAACATCTACTACACCATTTTGCAACATCCAATTATCAAGTATCCCCATTTTTCTTATTCCACCATATCGGGTAGGATTGGTACTATCCATCTGGTTTCTAATTAAATTAAAATCACCAGCAATAATTACGTTCCCTACCCTTTCAGTTTGCAACAAATCGGTAATCTTATTCAAAAAATCTTTTTGATTCACATTTGGTGCGTATAAATTAACTTATGTTATTTTTTCCTCGTTAATACATCCTGTTATTATCAAATATCATCCATCAATATCTGCTATTACTTTGTTTTTTTTTTCAAATTGGACTCTATTTGATATTAATGTTGCAACACCTCTAGATTTTGAGGACCCAAAAGCTTTTTCATAAACCTGCATCCCTTTTAAATACATCCTGTTTATATCCTCAGATTTCTGATGAGTTTCTTACATAAAAAGTATGTCAGGAGAATCTCTTTTAATCTTAAATTCTAAACGTCTTCTCTTAATCTGATTCCCAGTACCTTTAACATTCCAAGTCATTACCTTAATTACCCCCATTAATATTTTTAATTTTAACTATTCCCTCTTTTCCTTTCCGTGACCCAAAACCCAAACAAATATATATAGACAACACATAACATTAAAAAAATAATAATAAAATAATAATAATATAAAACATACAAACAACATAAAACAAAAACTAACATAACACACAACCACATAAAATCTTCATCTCCCACCGTCTTCATTAAGACACGCCTTGTTTCCAAGAGTGGGGGAGAGGGGACCCCGTCCATCAGCTGGGTCATCTCTTCATTGGCATAATTCTGGTTTCAATTGAACAACTACAGGTTCTTCATCCCCGCACTCGATCTCATCTTCCCTTTTATGTTCAGAGTCCAATGTAATCATCTTTTCCACTCCTTCACCAGTAAGATCTCAACTTTTCTTCTGTACTTCCGCCAAAGATGGAGAAATATCTTTTGTTGGTTTTCTTTTCCTCTTTGGTTTTGGACCTAAACCTCCGACCGCCCCTCCTTCTTCCTCTGGTGTTTATGTATATATTTCAATTCCACCCATTTTGAGTAATTGTGATCTTAATTCACTTTGTTCTTCCTCTTTTTCCAAAAAGCCAAGCTCATGGAAGTATTGGACCACATCCGTTTCTATTGTAAATATATGCATTCTATTTTTATAGAAAAATTTCATTCACTGTGGTGGTCTCCAATTATACTTGAAGAAATTGAAGAGAAAATTGGGAAATATAAAAAACTTAAGTTATCTTGGTTTGGTAGAGTAGCTTTATGTATGTTGCAATATTTTCAGGATCAGACTCAATAAAATTAGTGAGAGTTAAAGGTTTAAATATACTTCCTTTTATTTACAATAGGCATTCTATATTCACTGAATATTCACAGATAGAAGCAAGGAAAAGGGTGTAGGTGGCTCCTTATATATACAATGGGTGGAGCTATAAGTGGGAGTGGTGAATTATGAATACATTAAGAAGTGAAGAATAAGTTAACCCCTGATACCCCGTTCATATACTATTTACACATTAGAGAATAAGGCATTTACATCTGACAAATCCCCCTCTAAATGCCGATTCGTTATACAACACCAATTACATTCTGATTCAGGACAATACAAGACATACAATTTAGATGTTAAATATTTGTGTTGCTTAGAAGGTAAAGGCTTTGTCAATATGTCAGCTAATTGTTCTGAAGTATCACAATGCACTGCTTTAATAAATCCATCCTGAGATAATTGCCTCACATGTTTAAATTTTATATCTATATGCCTGGACCTTTGTCCAATGGCATCAGATCTAGATATTTCAATGGCCGCTTTATTGTCTTCATGCATAACAAAAGGCAAAGCAGGTTTTTTCCAAACATCTGAAATTAAATCATTAAACCATACAAGGTTATTTGCAGCTTTGGATAAACAAACATATTCCGCTTCTGTCGTTGAAGTGGCTACTAGTTCTTGTTTACCAGTATACCAGTAAACTGGACAGTCATTTAAGAGAAAAATATAACCAGATGTACTTTTTCTGCATGATGTGTCTCCAGCCCAGTCCGCATCTGCATAACATGCAAGCTTTGGTTCTTTATTATCACTAGGTTCTAATACTAAGCAAAAATCTAGTGTACTTTTCAGATATCTTAAAATTCTTTTAACAGCTTCCCAGTGATACATTGTTGGTTTGCTGACGTGTCTGGATAATAAATTGAGTGGTAAGGCGATATCTGGTCTAGTCCAATTAGATATATAAAGAAGTGAACCTATGATTGATCTATAAAACGTGTTATCCTTGAATTCAGGGGAAGATTCATCAGTATTTCTAAGAAAATCAGTTTGCATAGGAGTATCACAGGGTTTGGCATTGTTTAAATTGCATTTATTTAAAAGTTCTATAATCTTATCTCTCTGAGTAAGTTTGAATCCCCTTCTAGTCTTATTAATTTGAACACCAAGATATTTGTTCACTTTACCTAGAGATTTCAACGAGAAATGTTCATTTAACTTATTTACAAAAGTTTCTCTTCTCTCTTTGTGTTTTCCTATATATAAAATGTCATCTACATAAATCAACACAAATTCAATGTGATCATCACCCTTTTTGACAAAGAAACAGTTATCAGCAGTGGTAGCGTTGAAATCCATGGTCTTAAGTACTTTTACTAAACAATCATACCATCTTTTACCAGATTGTTTTAATCCGTATAAACTCTTGTTCAACAGCCAAATTTCATTTTTGTTGGTGTATTGACTGTGAGGTGCTCTTACGTATATTTCCTTATCTAGTTTTGCGTGTAGATACGCAGTCTGTATGTCATATTGAAATACATCAAGATTGAGTGCTGATGCTACCACTAGAGCTGTTTTGACACTCTCTGTTCTTACAGTGGGGGAATACGTGTCAGTATAGTCCTCCGGATATTTCTGTGCATAACCTTGTGCAACTAATCTAGCTTTATATAGAGTATTGCCTCCTTCTAAGTTCTTAATTTTATATATCCACCTGGTACCAATAATTGTTTTATCTTTAGGTGCAATTGCAGGTGTAAATACATTTAATCCTTGTAAACTTTCCATCTCTTTTTTCATAGCTAATTCCCATTTTTCTTTTTCTTCACGAGGGAGTTTTAACACTTCCTCATAAGTATTAGGTGTTATTGGCTCACCATCCATATGCATTATGTAATCTCTGTATTTATTTGGCATTTGATTTCTGTTGTTTCTAATGACTCTTTCAGGTTTGCTATTGTTATCATGCAAATATCTTGCTTCTTTTTTTGTTAGTGTGTCTGTCTTTATTTTGTGTTGGCTATTTGTCCAAGTTTTGGTTTTGCTTTTATATTTGTTGATATCCTGTTTTTCTATGGTCCCTTTCTCATGAGATTTTGTATCTTTACATTTATTTGGAAATATTTCATTAAGATGTAATTTAGACCAGTTGGCCTGTTCATGGAACACAGCTGTTCTGGAAACTATAAATTTGTTATTATTATCAATGAATCTGTACCCTTTGGTGCCAGTTTCATATCCCATAAATCTGAGTCTTCTGGATACGTTTTCTCCCTTTCTTCTCAACTGCTTAGGTATGTGTACGTCTGCAGTGACTCCAAATATGTGCATGTGTGCTAATTTTGGTTTCCTATTATACATTACTTCATATGGTGTCTTATTTACAATACTGGACCAGGTTCTATTTTGTGTGTAATTTGAATAATGTAAGGCTTCTGACCAAAATTGTTTGCTTAAGCCAGCATCCTCCAATGTGCATCTAATCATGGTTTGTAATGTGGAATTCTTTCTCTCTACAATCCCGTTCTGAAACGCAGAAAATGGACTAGACGTGTAATGTAGCATTCCTCTATCCTTTAACCATTGGGAGAATTCTTTAGACATGAATTCACATCCCCTATCTGTCATAATTTGTTTTATTCTGATATTGTGTTGTGTTTCTATGCGTTTGTAAAATTCCTTAAATTTTTGAAAGGTTTCATCTTTGTGTTTTAATGTATAAACAAACCCATAACGGCTATAATCGTCTACTATTGTCAGGAAGTAACGTTTTCTATAGGTGATTGATGGAGTTAATGGACCAACTAAGTCCATGTGTACTAAGTCAAAAATTTTGTTAGTTGATCTAGTAGATTTTCTTGGTCTGGGACTAGTTTTTAGTTTTGTAGATTTACATACTGAGCATTCCAAATAGTTTTCACAATTTTTTATTTTGACACCTTCTGCGTGTTCAGTCATTTTTTGTACTACAGGAAAACTGGCATGTCCTAACTTCCTATGTAAGATGTGAGCACACTCATCATGAATTGGTTTACCTATTTTTGGTTTTTTTTCATTGTGTGCATCTGCGTGATCATGAGATATTTTACATTCATCATTGTCACTGTTACTAATATTTTCATCATCTGCTTCAATACAATCTTCCATATTTGAATCAATGTTATGCAACCATTTTTCCTTCGTTATCAGATAAGGTAGGCCTCCTTTAATCATCACAGTGCCTATATTTATTTTATTCTTCTCCAAAGTCGCTTTTCCCTTTGAGAAAACTATATTAATGTCAGAATCTCTACTTAGTTTTATGGCACTTAGTATGTTATGAGGTATTTCAGGTATTAACAATACCCCCTCTATTTTTCCTAGACCAGGCAAGGTTACATTTCCTCTGCCTAATACTTGAACCTTTTCTTGGTTAGCTACCTTTATTACAAATTTATCTTCTGTAAATGAAGACAATATATTTTTGTTATTAGTGGTGTGATTAGTTGCTCCAGAATCAATAAGCCAATTATTGTTCTCATTTTGCTGTATTTTATTGTTGTCTTGTTTATTTAATCCATTCAGTGAACCAGATTTTCTATCCTTTGAATTATCTCTGCCCCCTCTATTCTCTTTGTAATTTGGTGGGCTTCTATATCTATGTCTATCTATGGAAGACTGTCTATAATTGTATTTGTTCCTATATTCTGACCTATGTCTTTCCTTTGAAATTTTGGGACAATCTCTTCTATTGTGTTCCCTGGATCCACAATTGTGACATTTGAATGTTTCATTATATTTTTCTTGGAAAGCTACTTTCCTATAAGGTTTGTGTTCTGTGTGATTGCTAGAACGATTTTTTCTTGAATTGTCTTCTGCTATCAATTTATTAGATAGACTTTCTATGGATAAATATCCTAGATTGATAGTGTCTAAATGTGACATAAAACTGTCCCATGATGAATCAAGTGAGTTGATAATAACACTTTTCATTGTTTGGTCTGAAATCACCTCCCCCCTCAAATGCAGCTCAGCTCTTATTTTGTTTAAAGATATTAAATGCTCACTTATGGAAACCCCTGGTTTCACTCTAGATGAAAAGAAATCCTTAGACATTCTTGTGGTGGTAGCCACACTATCACTGTGAAATAAATTAAACATGCATTGAATAATTTCTGAATCAGTCAGATTAGGTTTGATGCTATGATACATTGCAGGAGACACACTAGATATTATTAAGAAAAATGCTCTATGGTGTAAACAATCTATTTTTAAAGTCCAAGGTCTTTTTGGGGGACTAGTGATAAAAAATAGTAAATTTTCCTTCATAAAGACAACCTGGAGCTGTTGATACCATTCTTGCAAATTAATGCCATCAACCCTTAGTTTTGGGAAGTCACTGGGTAAATTTCCGACATTATTTTGTCCATTACTTACGACCTGAGGTAGTCCGTGGTCTCGCAAGTGTAGAAAATTGCAAAACGGCATGGGGATGCTCGCAACGAGTCTGCGTGGTTCTCTCGCCAGTTCATGTCTTCCCGGACCGTCTGCGTAGTTTCGCGCATGCGCGTTGTCCATTTCTTCTTTGGAGTCGTCGTGGAAGGTTCTCTCCATTGCGGCTCGCTCGCTCTGCTCTGCTTCAGACGAGTCGGTCTCTGGTTCGACCTTGGGAGTTCTGACGACGGCGGCTGCTCTTCTTTTTCTTTTGGGGGCGTTGGCACTTGCTTCGGTCTGTGGTGTAGGGCGGAATCGACAAGGCTCTCTGGGTTCGGGCGTCGTCGCTTTCGAAGTCAGGATGGGAGCGGGCAGGTCTTGAGGTATCGGCTTGCTCGCTCGCTTCTTCGGTGGCTCTTTGGTAATTTTTAGTTTTGGCCCAAATGCAGCAAAAAGTGTTTTCATTGCTGATTTTATTTGGGATTTTGTTGAGTCATCTTCACTTTCTGATTCTGATTCTTCTGAGGAGTTCGAATCTTCTTTTTCATTTTCGTTGTCTGATAACGTTTTTCGCGCCAGAAATTTTGAATTGAGCATTTTGATTGGCTCTGCTTCGCTCATCTTGGAGGCCTGTTGAAACCAAGATGGCTGCCATTCAAAATTTCGCGCGGGATCACTGTTTTTCTTCTTCGTAATGACTTTCTCTGCAGTCATATCACTCACTATTTTTGGGTCTTTAGACTTCTCATTAGTGATATTTTTCTCTCTCGCTGCTCCGCTGTTCTTCAGCATTTCTTGGAGGTTCGCGATGAGGCTTTCATCATTCTTCTGGCTTTTTAATAGTTTTAATATCTCTGACCTGAGTTCGTTATTCTCTATTTCGATTTCCTCCTGGTCATCATTCTCGTCTATTATTTCTTCGTCTTCAGTGGCGTATTCTTCGGATTCTCTCGAAATTGCGTTTGTGTATTCGTTGATTATTTCTTGTTCTGTTTCCATTTCTTTGCTGTAGGCCCTGGTGTTGGGCCTATCTTTCTTAGACATTTTTTAAGTTTTTTATTGAGTCAATTAACCATCCTCTGCTACCAGCTTGTTGCAATATTTTCAGGATCAGACTCAATAAAATTAGTGAGAGTTAAAGGTTTAAATATACTTCCTTTTATTTACAATAGGCATTCTATATTCACTGAATATTCACAGATAGAAGCAAGGAAAAGGGTGTAGGTGGCTCCTTATATATACAATGGGTGGAGCTATAAGTGGGAGTGGTGAATTATGAATACATTAAGAAGTGAAGAATAAGTTAACCCCTGATACCCCATTCATATACTATTTACACATTAGAGAATAAGGCATTTACATCTGACAATATAAAATGATGTTACTTCCTAAATTTAACTTTTTATTCGAGATGCTTCCGATTTTTTTAACCGAGAAGGACATTGAAGTATATCAAAAAAAAAAATAGATAAATTTTGTAATGGGGATAAAAAACCAAGACTGATTAAGAAAATATGGTATCAGAACCAAAAACAAGGTGGTTTAGGAATTCCAAAATTATTAAACTATTATAGAGCATTTAATATAAAAACAGTAGTAAAAATTTTAAAAAGAGATGTTAAACTTTGGGGTAATTTGGAAATGAAGGAAATAAAGAAGTTTGGTTACAAATGGTTTTTGGAAAATTTTAAAGGTAAGGTTAAAATTTGTAATTATTGGTTAAATAGTTTGACTAAAAATTGGGACAGAGTAGCAAAAAAATTAATACCAGACACATTGTATTTAGGTAAACTGAAAGAGAATTGCCCAATGAAATTAAATAGTAACAGAGAGAGGATTATAATAGAAGAGAAAGTGGAAACAATTAGTGAATGGTTGAAATTTATAGAAAATGAAATGAGGAAAGAGGAAATTTATGGAAAATTAAATATTAATTGGTTTGAAAGAATTCAAATGAATAAATGGAATAGGAAATGCAAAGAAAGGAACGATGAGAGTAGAAAGGAAACGGAATTTGAAAATTTGACATCTCGAATAATAAAAGATGAAATTGGGCCAAAGGGATTAGTTAGTAAAATTTATAAAATTATTAACTTTGATAATAATTCACAAAGGGTAATGAAAGAGAACTGGGTAAAAGAAGTGGGTATTGAAATTTCTGATCAAAATTGGAATATGAATAGGGTTAGCACAATAATGAGGACATTATCAATAAGGATTAAAGAACATAATTATAAAGTTATTTGGAAGTGGTATTTGACCCCAATAAGACTTTTTCAAATGGATAATAAAGTGGATAAAATGTGTTGGAGATGTAAAGTGGAACTCGGGACATATGCTCATATGTGGTGTAAATGTAATGGGGTTGAACTTTTTTGGTCTAGGATAGAAAATGAAATATTTGAAATAATTAAGAAGAGGGTCAAATTGAAATTGGAAACCATATTGTTATTAATATTGAATGAAAAAACATTAACAACTGGAAAAAGAGAATTGGTGAGGATTTTGGTTATAATGGGGAGAATTATAATTGCTAGATATTGGAAATTAAATGTTGACTTAAAATTAAAAGAATGGTACAATGAAACATGGAAATTTGCATTAAATGATAAATTGACTTGTGATATTAAAATTAGAAGTGGTATATATAAAGAAAATGTTTTTTGGAACACTTGGCAACCATTTGTGGACTTTGCCCTTGGGAGATTGGATGAATCGGCACCAGTACCTTATCAAAGAGATTTCTGGAAGAATTGAAGACTTCAAGTTCCTAAAACTTCCTTTCCGTTTGTATAGCACGTTGGGGGAAAATTTTTTTTTCTTTCCTTACTATTGATTTTTTGTATTGATTTTTTCCCCTTTTTGTTATTCTTTAACAATAAAAATATAATAAAAAATAAAAAAAACAGACAGACAGATAAATAATATTAGAATATGTAAATTTGTATGGATTATGTAAATTTGTATAGGTTATGTAAATTTGTATAGGTTATGTAAATTTGTATTATATTATACAATATAAATTTGCATAAAATCCAAATGAAGCCCCAAATTAAATCTATAATTAAAATAAGAATTTTAAAAGCTCAACAAAAGGGATGTATTTGTATGTTTTTGAGGTGATCTGACAGTGTGGGAGAAGGTATCATCAATATGCTCCCCAGCTTCATATTTCCACCCCAGGTGAAATAATCCCACCTGCCAAAAAGGGAAATTGACATATATACAAAAATATTATTTTTAAAAAAATATTTATTTTTTATTTTAAATCATTTTGATAAAGATTAAAATTATAGAATTATAAATGCACTATGCATCAGATGGTTTGCTCATAAAATAATGTTTGGTGTTAGAAATTTAAGGCATCATTTATTCAGGCAATAATTATGAATTGACTAAAAGTATTTTAAAGGCAGTTTAATAAAAAGCAGTTTAAGGAATTTAGAATCACTTAATTTCTTCTTGCTAGGAGAAACAGATGTACAAAAACAAGTTGAAAAATATCAACAGGATTAAAGAGGGTATATTTTTAACTTTTTCTTTCACTGTATGAAATAGATATATAAAGCATTGATCTTCATAAAAAAATCAACAACTGACAAAGTTGAGACTACACATTGGAGAGCTGGAAATGGGGAGACCATTTTTAAATTTTTTTCCTCAATTTTTGTTTCTGAACCTTCACATCTAGCAACAGTGCAATATTTATGCATAGAACTCAAAACCCCAGTTACTTAAACTGGTGAATACAAGTTTCTCTTTGAATGCCACCTATCAACCTGGGCACACAATATTTGCAATGTCCCAAAGACTGTAAGAAAGTCCAGTTGCCTTTTGAAAAGCACCTTTGGGACTACCATGACCTGATAAGAATCTCTATAGACAATATTTGCAACAAGTATGGGATACATACAGTATATGAGAAAAGGATCTCAAAAGTGAATATACCTTTCTAAACTTAAACTAGCTAGTTAGACATTTCTTGAATATAATAAAGTTAACTATTTGGGAAGTCAGCAGAAATATGAAGACTTAATTTATTATTCTTTTGGATGAAATAAATCATTACATGATTAGAATTTGAGTACAGCTCTTAGTATATAATGATACGTCTCACTTTTATGAATTTGTCTAGACTCTTTTAAAAAGTACTTAAATTATTGACCATCTCACTATAACCTGGAGAATCAAACTGAGTTCTAAAAATCCTGTGCTTCTTGACTGTTCATTCCCAATTTCATGGTGTTTATGATTAAACTCCAGTCAGATTTGGACCCCAATATTTTTTTATAATTTTTATTAAAACTTCACAGAGCACATAAAATAAAGCATAAACTAATAAAGAAGGGAGGGAGGGAGGGAAGGAGGGAGGGAGGAAGAAAGGAAGAAAGGAAGAAAGGAAGGAAGGAAGGAAGGAAGGAAGGAAGGAAGGAAGGAAGGAAGGAAGGAAACTTCTGATATCTTTTGCAGCAAATTTAACTACTATTAAAATTATCTCTTTCTCTGTGTTTATGGAAAGGCTCAATTTTTCTATAATCTAGTTGCTGTTTTTCTAGTCATCAAAACAACAAATCATAAGTGCATTTTTTCTGCTTCATTCAAAAGGTCTACAAGGGATTTTCAGTCAACCATAAATGTTTATGGTTTTCTTTAATTAAACAGGTTAAGCAGTTCTACTATCATTCCCAACCTGCCCATAGTTTGGATCTGGTGTGGGTGGGTAACCTGAAACCCCAGAGCCCCTTTTAGCAGCCATTAAAAATGGTTAAAATATGTAACAGATGAAACTGAAATATAAGTCACAAGACAGGTATTCATGGTTAAAAATAAACTTTCAAAAGCCCCAAGAACCTATATCCTTCATGTAGATGCATTGAAAATAACTATGCACTGGAGATTAAAATGCATCCAGGAATAAGAGGGAAATCTTATCATAACCAAACAGAAGTTTAAAAGGTGGTCCTTATTTAAACGAAATGATTTTTGTGAACTAGTTTCTCACTTCCAAGCAAAAATATCTAAATAAAATACAATATTTTTTTCTCTCTTAAATAAGCAAGAAAACCTTATTTATTTGTTCTTTAAGTGGAAGGTATATGATTATAAGGTGCAGTCCTATGTCCCTTGAACAAATTTCCAAGAAAGGATTTGTAAAATTATTATTACTACCCATATTAAGAGGACTCTCACCCCCAATTGCTTTTCCTGGTGCTGATGTATTGCTGTTACTATTATTTCATTTTTAGTATTCTCTCCATTATGAGATTTATTAAACCACCTAAGTGCAGTCACATAATAATGCTAACATCTTATGGAAAATGGCCTTAATACACACTGTACATTACAGTATATGAAACATATGAAAGAAAATACGTTTTGATTGCAACTGGTTATTACTTTCCCTTGTAGAGATCTGTTAGGGATCACCCTTGATATTTCAGATTCAGAAGCTGAAGAGCCTGGCCAGATAGAATGACAGTCTGCATTATTGTATAAACAGAAGAGAATGTACTTGAAGAGACACAGATGCAAGCTGACCCAAGGTATGAGTGAGGCAAAGTCCTAAGCCATGAAATATATTACAAAGAGTAAAGCAGTGAAAGCCAGACCATCTACTTGAAAAACAGATATGTGACTCTCTCTGGGATGTTAGTTTGACCAACTATTTGTAGCAAATAATATTTCACCCACCTTCTTGAGACTAGCACAGCAGCTGAAGCTGGAAAAACAATCCCCAGCCACAGCTTCCTTTGGGGAAAGTGTGCGACCTTCAAGAATAATTGCTAAGATCAATGCCAATGAATTGCACAGGCAGTTATATAAAAAATAAATAAATAAGAGATTATGAATTGAAGTCATTCAGTGTATTTGGATACAGCTCCCATACTTTCCAAGCTAGGATGATCCTTTAAAATTTGGGAAAATTTTGAGGCAGCAGGTTGTAGAAAGCTATATTACAAATTAATTGCAAAGTAACTGACCTCAAAGTAGGGGGCACTGAAATATTATGTTTCTTTAGTGCAGCAAATATATAGGATATTTAAAACTTCTTTATACATTTCATTAATACATATTAGACCATGGGTCTTCAAACTACGGCCCAGGGGCCAGATACGGCCCACCAAAGCCATTAATCTGGCCTGTGCAGGACCATGAGGCTGCCCCGCCCACATTGCCCCACCTACCCACTGGCCCCACCCACCTTCTGGAGATTGGGGAGGCCAAAAACGGGACATGCAGAGGCCTCTGGAGGGCCCATTTTTGGGCAGCAGAGAGGTACTGGAGGCCGGGGAGGCCAAAAACAAGCCTATTTTTTGCCTCCTCAGCCTACACACACACACACACACACACACACACACACACACACAAACAGAAGTCCCTCATACACACCTCAAGGTAGCCACATTCCTTCACTATCCTGCTTTCCACCCTCAGGAACATAACGAATTAAAGTTTAATTTGTTTGTATTGTTTGGACTGCTAAATTGGCCATTCCCACCCAATCACATGACCACCTAGCCATGTCTACCCAGCTGGTCTGGCCCCCAATCAGTCTGAGGGACTGTGAATTGGCCCCCTGTTTAAAAAGTTTGAGGACCCCTGTATTAGACATTAGATATGTAAAATGGTCACAACATTGAGTCCAAGAGGTCAATTAATAACAATTTAAGGACGTTAACAAGCAGTGAACCTATGACTGAATAAAATAAAATAAAATATGAATCTGAGAAATATACTTATTATAAAAGTAATAAGGTTTTATTTGAACTTAGGAACTCTACATTTATTGTGGGTTGCTCAATCCTGATTGAAATTAGCAAACATCATTTTCTCAGATTTTTCCATTAGTTTACTGAAAAGAAAGCCTTCTATTATTTTAGAATAAAAATTGTATCAAATCAGTTCTAAAGCATAAAACAGAAGGAAAGGAGAAGGGGGAGGGGGAGGGGGAGGAAGGAATTTGATTTTTTTAGTTTCTTTTCTATGGTGTTAGATCATCTCATAGTTGATCTGGCTAAAATACTGTAATATAAATATTAAACTCATTCCACATCACTATTTTTACACAGGGAGGTAATCAGTTTCTCTGCCAAATGCATTTGCTTCCATCTGTGCCTGGACTGATTGTTCAAATCTTTATGGTAAGGGAACATCTTAAGATGTCCCTCTAGTGTTTTCATTTTCTCTCACCAGCTGGATTCCAATTAACAGCTTCATGAGTAAGTTTGCATATTGGCACTTGGATGAATATATTTCAAATATGTCCAGAATATTTTATATACATTTTATTGAGGATTAAACAATTTTTAGTTAGTAGTTTTGGAGTAGTATTTATTCTCTCATTATATTTGGATTTTGTACAAACTTATGTTTTAAATTTTATTTTTTATGATTGTAAATTGCTCACAGTTACCTTGAGGTAACCTATAAATTTTATAAATAAATAAAAAAAGCCAATATAAAGTAGTTATGATAAGGTTGAAGATAAATGTTAGAAAGAGATGTTTTACTTAGGAATCAGCAAAGCAAATTATGTATCTTGAGGCACAAGATATTCAAGGTATATAAACATGGTCTAGAACCCTACAGAGCAGAACAGGAGATCTGAAGCTCAGGAAAAGTTTGGAAATATTTGTATTATTCTCTCTCTCTCTCTCTCTCTCTCTCTCTCTCTCTCTCTCTCTCTCTCTCTCTCTCTCTCACACTCTCACTCTCACTCTCACTCTATCTCACACACATGCATACACCATTCAAATTCACAGGGCAGCATGGTATGTAAATTCCTTGAGCTCCTGAAGGTCAGTATTAAAATCTAAAGAACAATACAGTAATGGAAACAAAATAAAAGTTGAGAAGGTATCATACTTTCTCCCAAGAGAACTCTGATAAACCTTCATAAAACATTGCATCTGCTATCCTAGTTCTTTATCTGCTCTTTCAGGAGAACTGCAAGCTCAATACAAAGAGGCTGAATTTGTATCCTCAAGCTTATATTACAAAATATTTTATTTTCCTATTAGTTCTTCCATTTTAGGAGCAACAAGTTTATATACTGCTCCAAAAAATAAAGGGAACACAAGCAGAAGACATCCAAGATCTGAATGAATGAAATAGCCTTATTAAATACTTTGTTCTTTACATACAGTAGTTTATACACTGCTCAAACAACTAAAGGGAACACAAAAGTACTGTATGTAACGAACCAAGTATTTAATAAGGCTATTTTATTCATTCAGATCTCGGATGTCTTCTGCTTGTGTTCCCTTTATTTTTTGGAGCAATGTATATACAGACTATAAAATTTTGTATAATTAAATGCAGCAATGATATTATATAAAATTTGGCATTTGAAAGCTCCTTAAATGTATATCTCTTTCTAAAGTAGGCCTGATGACTTGGACATCTGTCATTTTGTTCCTAGTTTAACTTCTGTAAAAAATAATCCATAAATATGTTTTGTTGAATTCTTTTCAAAAGTTGTA
This sequence comes from Pituophis catenifer annectens, assembly GCF_029215685.1. NCBI lineage: Eukaryota > Metazoa > Chordata > Lepidosauria > Squamata > Colubridae > Pituophis > Pituophis catenifer. The sequence goes on along the minus strand of NW_027256881.1, from coordinate 34,519,629 downwards.
TCTATTATTGCATTCCTGAATGCAATAGTAGATTGCAACCCTTTAATTTCATTTTGTCACTATGCTTTTCAGCATATTAAGCATTTCCCTGGTATAATTTATTTTAATAATGGGAATGCTGGAGGGGATCAGGAAGAACTAAAAATTAAAAGAAGTAGGTAAGTTTTACAGAAAAGCTGTATAACTTACACTTCACATTTAAAAGGAATAGCTATTTGGTATTTAACAATGTTATGAAAACCACTGGATATTAAATTATAGTAAAAACAAATTTCAATTTGGGGCTTGACAAAATAAAAATGAACATTTCTACCAAATGCTAGCAGTTTTTAAAAATATTACTATACCAAACCATTATGATATTGATTCAATTCTAGAAACTAGAAATAACCCAAAGTAGAAAAACCTACACTTAGGGTTCTGTAGTGAAATGTAATGCAACTTTTAAATAATAAAAGATACACTTGGATAATTTGTATTGAAGCCAAATTTATATTCAAGTCCAGTTGACTGATAGAGAAAATGTTTTATTAAATTTGGAAGATATGTCATAAAAACATGTCAATATATAATAGAATTTCTGATAATAATTGACATAGTTTTAATAATTATTTGTCTAATTCTAAAATTTCATTCTTTTTCAAAATATTCTTTATACTTTGGGCTTCTCACCTCATTATTTGATGGTTTTATATCTATCCTCTTATATATGTTCAAAGTTACAGTGATGTACATATCTGATTTTATGGAGGCTATCTACATTGAAATATCAATTGATATTTTTTGATACTTCTATGCTTACCAGTAATTCTTTTAAATAGCCATTTGAGTTGCTTTTCAAGACTAAGCACTTCATTTAACAAAACTTATAATCAAGAAATGATAAATGATATTTTTCAAAATTAAATTAACTTTTTTAAAAAATGTTAAGCCCTAATACTGTGGTGGCCTAGACACCAAACTCAGATTTTTTCCCAAAAAGAAAACACAGTTAAATCAACTTTTCAACTAAAGCATATCAAAACAAGCATGTTTTATGGAACGTTTTTAATGGAAACAAAGAGAAATATTCAAGACATAATTCAATCACCTAACAACTGCAAAAATCCACTGTCATCATTATGCACCTACAACATCTCCTGTAGCTGTGGATAATGTATATTATAACTACAAAAGATCTGATTAAAATCTAGGACAATTTGAAAAATCAGCAGAGCCTCACTTGAAAGAATACCTAACAAAGAGAAAACAAGGCCGCCCAAGCCTCCAGAACACGCACAATGGCGCTGGCAGCCACGAGGAGTTAAAACACACCATTAGTCAACCTTTCCTTCCAGCAACACCTTCAAATCCTCCCTTGTCATGGGGTAGCGGGCTCGAGCCACTGGCTCTTCACGCAGGCCCCCGAAAATGGCTGCCGCAGTTAGTGGAGCCTTTTCCAGCCTCCCTTTCCTGCAATACCAAGCCTCCAATAACAGTGGGCTCGAACCTAGGGCTCTTCACGCTGTAAACTCTCTCTCTTCCTTGCACTTCCAAGTTACTGCTGGATCAAAAGCTGTTTTTGACAGAGCTCACTCTGCCATGTCTATCCAGAGCTACAGACTGAGTCGAAACTGGGAGGTGTCAGCAGAGGGTGTTTCTTCAGTTTAGACCCAGTCTATAGAGCTATAAGAGAAGAGTGATACCCATGCCTGGAGTCTCAAGGCACCATACAGGAAAAAGTTATTGTGGGTAATTTCCAGTTTAGTTTGCCCTCAGTACATACCGAGTCAATCCTTATATTCAGATTAAACACAAATGCTACTCAGTTTATCTAGTAGAAATATATTAATAAATGAATTTATTAAACATCAGCAAACTAATAGCTAACTAGCAAAATGGGACAAAATATAGGAAACAGGAAATAAGATATGAATGGTCAAGAATTTGCAGTCTATAGTTACATTAAAAAAAAAAACTCAGAAGTTTCTAGAACCATAATAACAATACTGTGCTGTAGGCAATTAGGATTAGCTAATTCAGCCTTAGCTCTTTTATGTACAATAACAGCATCCAAACAGAGATGGAAAATTAGACACCAGGTAATTCTACGTCTATGTTGCACCATGAAAATCCACAATTTGTGGATGGGGATAATCTACCCAACAGTATATTCTCTCTGGAATAGCATTTGGATCTTATTCTTTCTGAATTTCAAACGTAAGTTAATAGTCACTTTTTTACTTGGTCAATAATTAATTTAATATTTTTTTATTAAAATGTTTTTTACTTATTAACAGAACATTCAGCAGAGTAAAGAGGCAGAAAACAAAATAGACATACATAAATATATACACACAATTATGAGCATTCTATCACCTCAGCTATCTAATATGGGTAATGAAAGCATTGAGTTTCATAGCAAGAAAAACTTAAGTGCCTGGTCACTCAGATATAATTGTGCTTTCTAACACCTTCTTCTTTATAGAGTATAACCAGAGAATAATAAAGTTTCCATTTTCTTAAATGAGGTATTAAAATGTATGACAGGATAGCAGTTAGCAAGTAAAAGTTTTAAAAGATGTAATGTTTTAAAACATCTTATTTTAAAAGATATATGCACACTAAATACATAAAATAGACTTTATAATTCATATTTGTATTTGAAAATGCAAATATAACGTGAAAAGTAAAATTTAACTTAGACCTACATGAATTTAAGAAAAAAAGAAATCAATAAATTCTACATATTGACTCAACAATGATAAATGTCTATAACCTGTTTGCAAAATGCCTGTTTCTAGTTAGCACAGAAAGTAATTATGAACCATCAATGTTACATCAGAACTAGGTCTAATATAGATTAAAATCCCCAAAAGAAAATCAATGATAAACATAGAAATTAGCCATATTTATAATTGAAACATGATCCGTATACCATCCTTTGAATATTATTCAAAATATGAAACATAGAAGATGATATACAGTATACTGAAGATCTACCTATCTTTCTTATAGTGGCAAATATCTGTAGCTCAGGTGTAGGATGACGGTAAAGATTCATTCTCCGAGCTTGTGAGTTGGTTTCTGAATGTTTCATTACCATGGTAGGTAACATCTTCAGTGGAGTTTAGGGGATGTCAGTGTCATTCTGTTTATAAGGGCTTAGGTGTGGGTATGTCAAGTGAGGGTCTTGTGACAGGTCTTATGATGAGCCTGGCACTCCACAAGCAATTCCATCCACAGACACATTGACCTACAACTAGCCTATGAACCCCTCAGAATGCAAATCAACCGCACAGCCAACCAAAGACAGCACCGACCTTCAACCAACTCATGCAATCCCCCCCCTCATACACACCAGCAATTCACCTCCAAATGACCCTGACCTGAGGTAATCTCCTTATCACAAGACTCACAGCTGACTCACACAAGACCTGTCATAAGACCCTCACTTGATAGACTCACACCTAAGCTCTTATAAACAGAAAACTGACAACCCCTAAACTCCACTGAAGATGTTACCTAGCCTGGTAACAAAACATTTGGAAACCAAACCACAAGTTCGGAGAATGTACCTTTACCCTCATCTACCTATCTTCTTAATTAAATCAGAAGGTTGCTGTGAAGATGCACTACTCTGATCTCCCAAGAGAAATGCTGAGATTCATATGTCAATGTATTTTATACTACTGAATATTTTAAATACACATATTTTGACTGGGGTGTGTCAGAATCTGACTTTTCCCCAAAATCTTTCTACCTCTTTTCACCAAAAATAATTGAAATACTAAAGCAAGATGGTCTATTTAAATGGACCTTTTATAAGCATGCAAAAAAAAAAAACAAAAAAAACCCAAACCCCTATTTGTATTAGAACATGCATAATTTGAGAATGGGAGAATAGCCAACTTGGATATGCAACCATATGTGCCCAAATCACTCTAGAAAATGTTGGATATGTTTATTGTGCACATTAAATATATAAAATAAAACTCTAAGTTAAAATGTGCATAACCATCTGTGACTGGGAATCCTTAATGAAATACGTATCCTATTTAAAAGTAAGTAATTTTTCCTATTAATTTTAAGACAGAACTAGACATAATGAAGCTTCTTCCATTATTTGATGTATTATACATTTTCAAAATAACAGTTTTCAAACTCATTTTAAAATAAGTTATATATTTATATTTATCCTATAAACATACAGGACTATTTGCTTCAGGACTGCAGAAAGTACACTCCAGTCTCCACATTAAGCAGAAAGAACAGGAGCCATCAATTCGCTGATGACGTAAAATGATTTAACACCACTGACAATGCTGCTGCCCTACAAAGCGACCTTGACTATGTGTCAGAATGGTTGCGCATTTGGCAACTCCAAATCTCAACTTATAAATGCTGTGTCCTACACATTGGCAAAAAAAAAAAAAAAATCAGAACACCTAATACAAATTGGGCAGAAACGATCCCGTAGATGACCCTCACTTTGTCAAGGACCTAGGAGTACTCATCTCAAACGATCTAAACCCCAGAGCTCCCTGTAACAGCATTGCCAAAAAGGCATTAAGAGTTATTAACTTAGTCTTGTGAAGCTTCTTCTCCGGTAACATTGTATTGCTAACTAGGGCATACAAAACCTTTGCCAGACCAATTCTTGAATACAGCTCATCCACCTGGAATACACACTGTATATTGGACATTAACATGCTTGAGCGGGTCCAGAGATATTTCATGAGAAGAATACTCCACTCCTCTACTCACAATAGAATCCCTTATGCCACCAGACTTGAAATTCTGGGCTTGGACAATCTGGAACTGTGCCGCCTGTGGTCCGATCTAAGCATAGTACACAAAATTGTCTACTACAATATCTTACCTGTCAACAACTTATTCAGTTTCAACCACAATAATACACGGGCAAACAATTGATACAAACTCAAGGTAAACCGCTCCAAACTCGATTGCAGAAAATATGACTTCAGCAACAGAGTGGTCAGTGCCTGGAATGCTCTACCCGACTCCATTGTTACAGCCTCAAACCCTCACAGCTTCAACCTCAAACTGTCTACCGTGGATCTCAATCCATTCCTAAGAGGTCCATAAAGGGGGTGTGCATAAGCACACCAGTGTGCCTACCATCCCTGTCTTACTGTCCCCATTTATCTGTGCTTACTTCGTTTATGTTTATACCAATGCCTATTATCTTGTACATATTTGACAAACAAACAAATAAATAAATTGTTATTCATTCAATAGCAAAGGAAGATCAACTTGGCTAAACATAGATACAAATTAGTTCATGGTATGGCTTCTTTTTCTTAAAAAAAAAAATCAGTAATTTCCTACATTTCCTCTTCAGTCCTCTTCCATCAGTTTAGTTAAAATAAATATATAAAAGAGGTATGCAAAATGTCCACCATCAAATATTCTGAATATTCTGAAAAAGTCTATTCCAAGTTTGAATGGTTTATATGGGTGATGGAACACTTCTACAATATTAAAATTGGCCCATTTGTTTCCTTTTTCTCAATAGAAAGCTTGCCTTTCTAGCTAACATCTGTTTATATTCTTTTCAAATTATTCCTAGCCGTGTAGAATACTAATCCCAGTTCTTAGATTCATTAATTATTGTATTTCACTAGTCAGTCATGCATAATAAATAAGAATTTTTAAAGTTCTACATCTGAGGTGTTGAGTAGACTATCAATAATAACTAAGACCACTGAGGAATTATTCACCACAATTATTAGTTCTTTTTTGTTGTTGTTAGTTGTGAAGTCATGTCCGACCCATCGGACCCCATGGACAACATTCCTCCCGGCCTTTCTGTCCTCTACCATCCCCAGGAGTCCATTTAAGCTCACACCGACTGCTTCAGTGACTCCATCCAGCAACCTCATTCTCTGCTGTCCCATTCTTCTTTTGCCCTCAATTGTTCCCAGCATTAGGCTATTCTCCAATGATTCCTTCCTTCTCATTAGGTGGCCAAAGTATTTGAGTTTCATCTTCAGGTTCTGGCCTTCTAAAGAGCAGTCAGGGTTGATTTCCTCGAGGACTGACCTGTTTTTCACCTTGCAGTCCAAGGAACTCACAGGAGTCTTCTCCAGCACCATAGTTCAAAGGCCTCAATTCTTTGGTGCTCAGCCTTCCTTTGGCACTCAGTTCTTTTTACAAGCCCCTATATGCAGGCATTTAGATTATTCAGCTTCTAAAAGTCACAGTCTTTATGCTTGAAAACAAGGAACATGAATCACTGGTTGTTCTAATCCTTTGATGATACTATGTTTCAAATTTTGGTCTCTTTACAGATTTATTGCACTTGAAACTGTTTCTGAAAGTTCTTGTGATTGTGAGCACTGATGATTCTTCAAAATTAGATGATATTATTTTCGTTCCTCTTGATTATAGCTCTGTCAGCCACTTGTATTATCATGGCTGAAATGGCTGCTCAAGCCATTGCTTCTATGATGTCCCACTCCAAAAACTTCCATAGAGCAAAATATTTTGGGCTAATGCTGGCTGTTTTCCTACAGTGGAGGGCAACATAAATGGGGAGGAAGAAAGACAAGGCAGAAAAGCCAGTTGCTTTTGTTTCACTAATAATGTCAGGAAATGGGAAACAAGTGGATAAATTGGGGAAGAGGGAAATAATTTATTCACAATTTATTTTACCCCATACTTTCTTAGTTTGGAATTCTTTAGTGTATTAAGACTATAATTTTTCACAATACTGAAATAACCTTAATGTTGGTCATGCTTTTTAGAAATTCTGTAGTGCCAACAATTTAGAATAAAGAAGGGTAAACTACATCCTGTTTCTTCCAGAAGCTCTGCATCTTAACATGCATCTATTTCTATATTGCTAAATCTACCAAACACTGGAAAAAGTTAATTAGATATCAATCTGTTTGTTAATTTCATGTTTACTTTCATTATCCTTTTAAATTCTTATCTATCTTATTCTGACTGAAGAAATGTGTGAATCTGAGTCTTGTTTTAAAATAAAAATGACAAACTGACTGAACAAAATTCATATTTACTCCCTTATTTAGTACTATTGTTTAAAGATGCTGGAAAGGATTTAAAAACAATAAACAGAAGTAGTAATTGTGCTGCTTGTGATTGAAGTTCCATTACTTCTGAAGTTCTAGTAAACTGTTTCTCAACCTTGGCAACTTTAAGATGTGTTGATTTCAAGTTCCAGAATTCCTCAGCTAGAATGCTCACTGGGCAATTCTTGAAGTCCACATACAGTATCTTAAAGCTGCCAAGGTTGAGAAATGCTGTTCTAATAAAATGAGGTAGATATGATAATGTGCATGTATCTGGGAATAACAATTTTATACTATCAGCATTTTAAAATTAATGGTCCTTTTTAAAAAGGTAACATACAACTTCAGCTTAACAGATAATACGATATTTCTCTCAATGACAAAGTTCTGTCAGTTGTACATCAGGCTATTGGAGATTTGTCAGGCTCTTCCTCCTACACATGATGGATTCTGACATTTCTTTTGTGACTTAATCAGATATGCATACTCTAAAAAGCTCACAGATTCTTGATTTCAGAAGAAGCTTCAGTTTAAAAATACTCCAATAACAGATTGTGAAGTATTTTAACACAGTAATAGAAAACCTCATTCTGTATAAGAGTATGAAAAATGGTCACAGATGTCTAAATTCCAATTATCAGTTACATGTGCTTTGTGTTAGTGTGGTTGTTATTCTGAAAGTAAGGTACATTGCATTATAATCTACTCATAATACAGAAAATTGAAACCTATTACATTTGAGGATTGTCTGCTATAGGAAGTGCATTCTGCAAAGCAATACATCAATGTCTAGTATTACTTTTATTTACAATAATGCCTCTTGAATCCATAGGCATTAAAAGTTTTCTGAGTACTCCCAGTTTGTTTCATATGAAACATATACTTTGCTGTATTTTGAGGGACAAATATGTGATTTAATATTTGAGACTTAGATCTTCAAATTTCTGTTAAAATTATTTGTTTTTTGATCTCACTAGAATGGCTTCTGATAAATCTATATTTCAGGACTGGCTACATCTATTATATGACAACCCTTTTAGTGAACCCAAAATTTAGCTTCCCAAACTTGTGGTTGATAATCTGAGGGAGATGAACGGTGTCAGGTTCCAGATATTTCTACAGGGATGCTGGGATTTTGGTGAGGGAAAGGGGGGAGAAATGGAGTGGTCTGTATATGAAGTTTCTGTTTCTGTTTCCTGCATTACCGTGCTAATTTCTATATGAAGTTTCTCTTTCTGTTGTTTGCATTACTGTGTTAATGTCTATATGAAATCTCTGTTTCTGTTTCCCTGCAATGATGTAGTGTGGGAGGGGTTTGGTTAGCATTGCTTTAAATAGCTGGTTGTAAGTGAGAAGCTTCAGTTCTTGTCTAGATCTCTTGTTATCACAAATCTTCCAATAAAAGCTCCTTTTGGAACAACTGCAGTTTCAAGAGTCCTGCTTTCCTGGGAAGACTGGAGAGGCAAGACCTTACAAGCAGTTAAGAATTAAGAAGTACAATTAAATAAATAAAAATGAAATGAGGCCCTTTCCCATATGTATAATAGTAACTAAAACACCATCAATACACCTAATCCAATATCACTTATAAATAATATTGTATATTATGGTAAATTTTGCTTTGGGGACAAGGAATTTGTGGAAAGACAAGGAATAAATAATTATCTTATCAAACACACACACACACACACACACAGAGAGAGAGAGAGAGAGAGAGAGAGAGAGAGAGAGAGAGAGGGAGGGAGGGAGGGAGAGAGAGAGAGAGAGAGTATACATACAGACAAAAACAAACTCCTATGGATGAGACAAGATAACTTGGAATTGATGGAATGCTACTACAATAGCAAGGCTAAGGAGAGAAGGTATATAAAGTATATGCAAGAACTATGGATGGACGGAAGACCTACATGCACAGTAACTGAGAAACAGGTAATGACCCAACACTTCAACATAGTAAAGAGGAAGCTGTTATCACATCTTGAGATAGACCAGTTGCAGATTACACCCATATTTAAGAATACCCAGAAGAACAACTGGATGAGCAGTCAACTCTTGAAGATGGAATGTCATTACCACTCTCTCCATTACAGAACACAGCTGCAGCTATGAGGCAGAAAAGCACAAATAAACTAGCTACAATTAGCTCTCAAGATTGGTTACCAAGGCTCAGCAAAGATGTACCATCAAATAGTATGCTAGACGATGCTAATAGAGCCTTCACAATGATCCCCACTACCACAATAACTCAAACCAATGAACTGATATATGCTACAAATGATGTAATCCTAGAGATGCTTTGCTACATAATTAAGAAGAATATCACCCCAGGAAAATAAGATTAGAGGCTGAGATCAATGCAACTCAAAGAGAGGTTAGTCAGCTGGTAGAAATAAAGAAAGGAGTGAAGATTAGGGGTAAGATTCCACTACTGGAAATATACAAAGGGCCTGACTCAATCTGAAACTCTCGAGACTACTAAACAAAGGCTCACCATACTGACTTCCAGATTAAGAAGATATACTAGAGAAGCAGAGGTTAAGAAAATAAATGCCCTGTTCTCCAAAGAGCTATCCAATTCCAGTGCATTAACACAGTAACAGCAGAGCCACCAAGAGCAGAAATTGAACAGCACTGGAAAAACATATGGGGGAAAGAAAAGACACATAACACCAGTGCCAAGTGGCTGCAGGATTGATGGAAACCACAGAAATCTCCAAGAACAAGAACCAGTCACCATCGCAGTAGCAGATATCCAACAGCAGGTCAAGAACATGCAGAGCTGGACAGTACCTGGCTCAGACATGATCCACATCTACTAGCTAAAGAAACTACAGTAGTGCATAAAGTACTGTAGATAAACCAGCTGTTAGCAACAGACACCCACCAACTGAAGAAAAGACAATATTGATCATAAAAGACTCCTACAAGGGAAACATATCATCCAACTACTGGCCAATAACCCAACTACCTACACCATGCAAAATCCTATCAGCATCCTAACCAGCAAGCTACAATACCATACAGGTCAGTACATAAGCACAGCTCAGAAAGGCATAGGGAACAAGGGAACATAGTTGCTCATAGATAGAGAGTTGCCCAAAACTCAAACTCCAAACCAGTGGTTCTCAACCTGTGGGTTGGGACCCCTTTGGGGGGGGGGGGTCAAACAACCCTTTCACAGGGGTCGCCTAAGACCATCAGAAAACAGATATTTTCAATGGTTTTAGGAATAATTTTATTGTTGGGGGTCACCACAACATGAGACACTGTATTAAAGGGTCGCAGCATTAGGAAGGTTGAGAGCCACTGCTCTAAACAAACTAATCTGAGTACAGCCTGGATTGACTACAGGAATGCCTATGACTCAATACAACATACATGGATCTATGAATGACTGATGCTATGATTTGATTGCTTATTTGTACCCTATGACTATCATTAAGTGTTGTACCTTATAATTCTTGATGAATGTATCTTGTCTTTTTATGTACATTAAGAGCATATGCATGAAAGACAAATTCCTTGTGTGTCCAATCACATTTGGCCAATAAAGAATTATATTCTATTCTATAGAAAATCAGCAGGACACTGAGAACATCCCTCAAGAATTCAATAAGACTGTGGAAAACAACACTGCAAATCAACTCAAGACAGGTCACACATGAAGCTATCAAGAACTCCCTCAACCAGATAATCACAAGAACTAGATACAGATACAAGTTCTAGAGTTGAACTACCATCTGCAACCTGCTCTATATGGATGACATCAATTATATGCAAAGAATAAACAAGACATCAAGTTGCTGATCCACTTGACATGGATCTACAGTGAGGACATTAGGATGTCATTCAGACTAGAGAAGTGTAGTTGGATAGCACCAGCCAAGAGAGGAAAAGTAGTTAAGATGGATCCACCAGTGGGTCACATAGAAGACATACAGAGTTACCATGGTATCCCATAGTCACATGAGAATACACGAGAAAGAGAAGAGGCTAGGAAGATAGCAACTTCTAAGTGCCACCAAAGGATCAGACAGGTCCTGAAGAAACAGCTCTATGAGAAGAGCAAGATCTCTTCTATCAACATGTATGATCTGTCATCTTCAGTTATCTTGCCAACATAGTGACTGGCGTTGTGGCCGATCAGTGGCCTGTGCAGTTAGTAGCTGATTCTGACAGCGAGGAGGTGGGTGTGGTGCTGCACCAGCAGCCTGTGCCATTGCCACTCGAGTCAGACAATGAGGAGGCTGGAGAAGATGTGGTGCCAGAAGCGGGGATTCAGCCAGGGCCTTCAGAACCTCCAGAAGCTCCCATAAGTGAAGAGGAAGAAGAGGAAGAGCCTCTTCTTGATGCATGAGCGTGCAAAGTTGCGAAAAGGCAGGAGTGGCTCCTCAGGAGGAGTCTCCTGGAGAGTAAGGCTTGGGCCTAGTTGGCCACTCCCCAAGCCTATTTAAGGAAGGACGACGACTGATGCAATTTGCAGGATACAACTTCGTTCACATTCCTTTGAGTCTTGATTACAGAAACGTTTGATTTCAGCTCTTGTTTTTCTCTTATCAGTTTCCCTGCAAATTGCTTCTGGGCATTCTGCCAACCACAGTAAGATTATGGTTATCTGAAATACTGTGCCTCAGAACTGAGTTATTATTCTTTGAATTCTTGTCGGCCGTTAATGAAAATAAATTAACAGCCCTTGTTCAGAAAAGACTGATTTATTGTACTTGTGTTCGAACAACTACTAAGAAAGCTCATTAGTAGTCTTTAATTAGTAAATTAAGGTTTGTATGGACTTCGTGTGTGCTGCGTTCTTTGGGGTCCATAGCTGGGACAGAACAGCTGGACATGGAAACTGCCAATGTGAAGACACAGAAGCTTCTCACAATTTACAGAGGTTTCATCCTAAATCCAACACCAGATGGAAAGAAGGTGATCAGGATCTTGTGATAGTCAAAGCTACTGTCATGGATGAAAATCAGGGTATCCAGGAGTACATCAATGAGGTGGCACCCAAAAATGAGTTGCTGAAAGAATGTCTGAGGCAGCAGCAAGTGTGTAAAAAAGATCAAGCAGAAAAGGTTCCATGAGAAGACCCTGCATAGGATGTACCATTGATATATAGCTGAGATGGTAGACATTGGCTGGAAAGGGCTGGACTAAAAGACAGTCCTAAAGCACTGATCATAGCAGCATAAGAACAGGCACTAAGCGTCAGATCCATAGAAGCAAGGGTCCACCCACTAGACAGGACGCAAAGTGCAGACTATACAGAGAAGCCTCAGAGACAGTCCAACACAATGCAGGCTGGAACAGCATACAATGAGCAATTAGGTACGCAACTAAGTAGCTGGCATTGTATACAGGAACAACTGTACAGAATATGGGCTAAATCCTCCTAAGTCTAAATGAGAGATCCCACAGAACATTGTGGAAAATAAGAGGGCTAAGATTCTATGAGATTTCCAGATCCAGACAGATGCCAATCACCCAGACAGCATGGTAGTAGCCAGAGACCAGAAGACAGTGGTGATGAAATAGTGGTGCCAAGTGACAGAAACAACAGGAAGAAGCATGAGAAACTGGAGAAGTACAAGTGCCTGAAGAAGGAACTGGAGAGGATATAGAAAGTAAATATCAAAATAGTCCCAGTAGTGGTAGGAGCCCTTGGGGCTGTGACTCCTAACCTGGGAGAGTGGCTCCAACAGATTCCAGTAGATATCAGAGTTTTCTGTCCAGAAGAGTGCAGTTCTAGGAACAGCTAAAATCTTGTGCATGATTTTCAAACTCTGAAGCCTCTGGTACAGGGCCCAAGATTGAGAAAGACACAGTCCACTCATATGGGATTACAATTTTATCTGGGATGTCCACTATGAGAGCCTGGAATAAAAAGTCCAGTGATGAGGTATATCTTTTGTTAGTTAGTTTGTTTGTTTGTTTATTTGCTTGCTTGCTTGCTTATTCACTTAATCTATATATAATAATAATAACTTTATTGTCATTGTACGTGTATACACAGTATACCCATACAACGAAATTCATATAGCTGCTCATGTCACTTTTATGTCACACTAGACAACTTGCAGTAAAACAAATAAAAACACACAATACATATAATATACAATTAAACAAAAACCATATAGCAGTTGGGCACAATCAAATCCATTATCCATTATCCAGCATGAGACTTGGATAAGGTGACCAGATTTTAACATTGGTAAAGAGGGACATTGTGGGCGTGGCTTATTTTGTGGGCGTGGCTAGCTGGTCATGTGACTGGGTGGGCGTGGCTAGCTGGTCATGTGACCGGGTGGCCATGGCTATGTGTATAGGGTAAGGTGAACAGATTTTAACATTGGTAAGAAGGACACCATTGTGGGCATGACTTATTGTGTGGGCGTGGCTTGGAAGCCATGTGACTGGGTGGGCGTGGCTAGCTGGTCATGTGACCGGGTGGCCATGGCTATGTGTATAGGGACTACTCAGAGGGCTGAAAAGTCATTTCTGACAGGTCCTCACACTTTTGACTGGTCCTCACACTTATGACCATCCTCACATTTATGCCCGTGCAGTATTCTTAACAACCATGTCACTCATTTCACAACTGCTTCTCTTCACCATGGTGACAAGATAGGGCAAAAACATAAAATGTGAGGACAGTCATAAGTTCGAGGACTGGTCAAAAGTGTGAGGACCAGTCAAAAATAACTTTTTCAGCCCTCTGAGTAGTCCATATGCACAAAAGGACTAACCAGAGGGCTGAAAAAAGTCATTTCTGACAGGTCCTCGCACTTTTGACTGGTCCTCACACTTATGACCATCCTCACATTTATGCCCGTGCAGCATTCTTAACAACCATGTCACTCATTTCACAACTGCTTGTCTTCACCATGATGACAAGATAGGGCAAAAATGTAAAATGTGAGGACAGTCATAAGTTCGAGGACTGGTCAAAAGTGTGAGGACCAGTCAAAAATAACTTTTTCAGCCCTCTGAGTAGTCCATATGCATTAAAGGATACAGCAATAGAGAGGGATGAAGGAATGGAAATTAGAGTAGGAGTGAGGGTAAGAGAGGGAGGAAGAGAGGAGGAGAAGGAGAAAGGAAGAGGAAGTAGGGAGGAGAAAAAGAGGGTGGGGGAAGAGAAAGTAAGAAGGAAAGAAAAGAGAGTGGTGGTAGGTTTGAGGAGAAAGATTGCTGTACAATAAAAAAGATGAAAGGGAAGAAAGCCAACCCCAAGCAAATATAAAGATATTAAGATTAAGAATGAATTGTTAAACTTTAAAGAATAAAAGAGAACAAATATGAATAAATAGCAATAATTAGAAACACACATACAAACATACAATGTATTTTCTTTGAACAGAATATTTGGCTGGTTCACAAATTTAAACAGCGTTTAGTCATTTCAATTAAATTTACAATTTCTATATTTCCTTTTTGCCATATTTATTCCTCATCTATTTTTTTTAAAAAAACAATATTACCCTTCATCCTCATCTCTAATCTTAATCAAATTCAATTTTTCCCTTCTATTCTATATTATACCCCTTCCCATTGTCATCTATTTTTATATCCATCCTCACATTGGTTAATTATGTAATTATGTAATACAGTTGTTTAATACAAATTCAACATTTTAATATAAATCAATTAGTTATATAACTATCTTTTTTGTATATTAATCAATATGAACATGAATATTCCAATTATTTCCATGCAATCCAATTTCTTACAAATCAATTAATTATATTTACCAATAATAATAAACCAAATAATTTCCCCCATATATTCCTCAAAACCACAACTTAACCATTTCTGCTTTCAACACAATATACAATTATTAATAGTATCTCAATTATTACAATTCCCTAGTTAAATAGAGCTTTTTTTCTTTCGTGTTTTAAAATCTTGAACTCTCCTCTTTTGCCCAAAATTTCCCATTGTTTGCAGTTTGTACCTACCTTTTTTGGTGAGGAAAAAGAAAAAAAAAAGAAAGAAATCTCTCTCTGCCTCATTTTGTCACGTTGCAGCTTTACTTTCGGTTTCGCCTTTGTTTTCAGCATAGCTAGGGGGAAAAAAATCTGCTCCAGGAACTTTTTGCAGCTTTTTGCAGCTAATTAACCTAGCGGAAGCTGTTAACAAGGGCTGTTTTTTCTATTTTTGCAGGCATGGGTCTACTCATTTTTTTTTTAACACTGATCAGCTGTAGGTCAGCCCTTTGAAGCTCCGCGGCAAGAGTTTAAAGAGTTTTTTTTCCCTCTAGCCATCAGCGGGGATTCAGGAGGCAGCCGGGACTCAGGAGGCAGAATGAAAAATCGGGACTTTTTTAAAACGCCGCGGGACGCGGGACAAATTGCTCAAAAGTGGGACTGTCCCGCCAAAAGCGGGACGTCTGGTCACCTTAGACTTGGATGTCTCTAACCAACATCCATGCTTGAGCACAAAGCCAGATTTTCAAGGCCTTAGGAAAGGCAGCGGGCTGTCTACTCTTTTGTGAAGATGGGATAACCAAAATGATGATTGTTTTCAAAATAGTTACTAGACTTAACAATGCAGGAATGAATGTTCACACTTACCACAATAATTATGAGGCTATAATTTAAAAACATATTTAGAAAAATGCTTTTCTTTACACAGATACACTTTTTTCCAAAGGAAAACAATTTTTGGTATGCCTAAAACTCAAATGAGTATAATATTTTGGTGATTATCATTTACATATCTGATGCAATAGAAATGTAAATGGTGTTGATGCCTTCTGGCCTTCAAAGCCTAATTCCTTGTAATAATTCCATCATTTAAGTTTAAGAAATAGAGAAAGAGCATTGAGGTCAGGGTAATTCCATTAAAGAAATTAAATTAAGTAAACTATTTCTACTTGTTTTTATTTCTCTTCCTGCCCTGTGAATTTGAATGCTGTGTGTATGTGTGTGTGTGTGTGTGTGTGTGTGTGTGTGTGTGTGAGAGAGAGAGAGAGAGAGAGAGAGAGAGAGAGAGAGAGAGAGAGAGACAGAGACAGAGACAGAGACAGAGACAGAGACAGAGACAGAGAGACAGAGAGACAGAGAGAGACAGAGACAGAGACAGAGACAGAGACAGATATTGATTTTAAGGGAATATTTAAGGTAGATTCTATAATTTTATCATATGTATGTATGTACGTATGTATGTAAACCATTGGAAGTCCAATTAGAGTTGCAGTACATTAATAATGTAATAAATAAATATCCATAACAATCCAAATTTAATAAAAAATGAGGGTTTAATTGGTTAATCTCAAATTAATAAAACATTCACAGTTAGTGTACATGGCAACTGATTCACGTGTACTGCAGCTGTGTAGTCAATAATGGCTAACAATAAATATGTATGTCACTTCACACAACTAGTATTTCTTTGTGAGTGCTGCCAAGCTGTAAGTTTGCCAAATCTTGTAAATTGCCAAGAGGCTTACATGAGAACAACTGAACAGTGTGCAAACCAACCCAAATTTACTTGGGCACAGTGATCTCACCTAGATTCACAAATTCCTTGTTCTAGAGTTTGAATTACAAAACTAATTTAGACCAGGGGTGAAATCCAGCAGGTTCTGACAGATTCTGAAGAACCAGTGGCAGAAAGTGTAAGTAGTTCGGAGAACCGGTAGTGAAAATTTTGAGTAGCTTGGAGAACCGGCAAATACCACCTCTGGCTGGCCCCAGAGTGAGGAGGGAATGGGGATTTTGCAGTATCCTTCCCTGCCACGCCCACCAAACAACACCATGCCCACCAAGCCACGCCCACAGAACCGGTAGTAAAAAAATTGAATTTCACCACTGGTTTAGACATTTTTAATTTTCTATTGCTTTCTTTAAAAATAAATAAATGGGGCATTGGTCCTACCTGACACGCTCCTTCTCGTTGGGTGGAGACAGCAGCCATGCTTGGGTGGTGACTCATACAATCAGATTGGTGGACTGAGCCTGTAAAATTTGACAAGTCCCGCCTTTGTTGCCAGGGATACCAGCTTTTGGCTAAGACAGGAAGAGAACAGACTCGTCGTGTGGCAGAAAAGTTCCTGAGAAAACACAGAAAAGGACCCCAAAGACCCAGACTGAAAGCGGTGGGGATGGCTGCTGTCTCTACCCAATGAGAAGGAGTGTGTCAGGTAGGACCAACGCCTCTTCTCCATTGAGGGTGGAGACAGCAGCCATGCTTGGGACATACCCAAGTTCACAGTGCTAGGCAAGGGAGGGCTCAGTCTGGGCCAACAACTCTCCCCCTGCTAGAACCCCTTGTAATACATTACGTCCAAAGGCTGCCTCCTGCGAAGCAAACCTGTCCAATTTATAATGCTTAATAAAGGGGCAAGGAGAAGTCCAGGTTGCAGCCCTGCAAATGTCCAGCAATGAAGTTTGTGTAGCCCAGGCCACGGATGTTGCCGCGCTGTGTGTCAAATGTGCCGTCAACCTTGCCAGAACAGGAGAAGAGCGAAGCTCGTAGGCAGCAGCGATCGTCTGACGAAGCCATTGACCGATGGTAGATGCAGACACCTTAGAGCCTAAGGAGACAGGAAGGAAGGAGACAAACAGGGACTCCGAACGCCGGATCGCAGCTGTTCTGTTGAGGTATATCCAGAGAGCCCTCCGGACATCCAACTTGTGCCACTTCTTGTCTAGCGAAGTGGTTGGGCATGGACAAAAGTCTCGAAGAATAAGTTCCTGTGAACGGTGAAACACAGAGTTAATTTTAGGAACAAAGGTAGGGTCCAGTCGTAGAACCACACGATCCGCATGGAAGACACATAAGTCACTTCTCATTGACAGAGCCGCGATTTCCGAAATCCTCCTCGCTGACGTTATCGCGACCAGGAAGGCCACTTTGCAAGACAGAAGCCTTAGCCTGGCAGATTTCAACGGCTCATACAGTGCACCTGTCAGAGAATTTAAAACAATAGAAAGGTTCCAAGTGGAATACCTATGTAACACCGGGGAACGGCAAATCAGAGGATCCTGCGACAATGAAAGGAGGGAGCCGTAGGTCAGGACCGAAGCGAGGGCTGCCACCTGTCGTTGAAGAATATTGGGAGAGAGTCCTTTGTCCAGGCCGTCCTGCAAAAACCTGAGAACATGGACAACAGAGGACCGGATAGGAGACACCCCTTGTAATTCACACCAAGTAGAAAAGGCCCACCAAGTGGCTGAGTAAATGCGGTCCATGGACAGCCGTCTAAAAGCCTGGATAGTCTTTATGACCGTGGCAGGGAGATTGTCTCACAGCAGAGTGTCCCACTCAATCTCCAAATGGTCAGCTGCAGCCACTGGGGGTCCGGGTGTCATATCGCCCCTTGACTGAGGCAACCCTCGGGACAGGGGAGTCTCCAGGGGGGAGACACAGACAACTGCACCAGGTCAGCGAACCACGACCTCCGCGGCCAGTGTGGCGCTATGAGGAGCAACTCTGCTTGCTCCAGCAAGAGTTTCCGCAGAACTCTTGGAATGAGCGGAATCGGAGGGAACGCGTAAAGCAGTCCCTGGGGCCAACGGGAGCGCAGGGCATCCACGGCCTCTGCCTGCTGAGCCGGAAACCTTGTGAAAAATCATGGGAGTTGGGCATTCATTGGAGTCACGAATAAATCAACCATTGGAGTGCCAAAGCGGGATGACAGTACCTGGAACAAACGAGGATTCAAACACCATTCGGCGTGGTCAATCAATTGTCGGCTTAGCCAGTCTGCACGCACATTCGAGTCCCCTGATATGTGCTCTGCCCTCAAAGATGCAAGCCGACATTCCACCCATAGTCCAGCCTCTTGGCCTCCCGCATAAGGGCCCTAGACCTAGTACCCCCCTGGCGATTAATATGCGCCTTGGCGGCAACATTATCTGTGAGTACCAAAACATGAGAGCCGGAAACCAGATGTTGAAAGGCACGGAGGGCTAGAAATATCGCATGGAGCTCCAGCCAGTTGATGCTCAGTGATGCCTCAACTGTTGACCACCTGCCCTGGGCCACCTGATTTTGACAATGGGCTCCCCAGCCAAATGTGCTGGCATCAGTAGTAACTACCAGCCACTGTGGTTCAAGAATAGGCAGCCCTTAGAGATGGCTGTAGATCGCCACCATCTAAGGGACGATATGACCTCCCTGGGGATAGGAACCACCATGGGTGAAGTGCCCCTGCCTGACCATTGGAAAGGCAACAGAAACCATTGGAGATGAGATGTAAACAGGCCCAGGGGACAATTGAAATGGCCGAAACCATCTTACCCAACAATTGGGAAAGGAGCAATGGAGACACCCTAGCTATGAGATCCCGTAAGCTGGCTTGTCGGTCACTAGATAAATATACTCTACCCTCCACAAATCAATCACTGCCCCTAAATGCAAAATACGTGTAGAAGGGCACAGGTGACTCTTCTCTGTATTGATGGAGAAGCCATGGGAGGCTAGGGTTTGGATTGTGAGCTGCAGATCCAAAAGGGCCTGTTGAGGGGAATGAGCAAACAACAATATGTCGTCTAAGTAACATTGAAGACGGACAGAACGAAGGTGGAGAGCGGCAGCCAAAGCGGCCAGGATTTTGGTGAAACTACGAAGGGCCGACGACAGGCCAAAGGGTAAGGCCCTATATTGGAAATGAGCCCCAATGTAGCAGAAACGTAAAAACTGTCTGTGTGAGGGAAGAATAGGGACATGTAGGTAAGCCTCAGTGAGGTCAATGGAACAGAGGAGATCGCCTCTCCGGACGCCGTCTAAAATAGAGCGCAAAGATTGCATTTTAAATTTGCGATAAACCACATAGTGGTTTAGCCGCTTAAGGTCCAGAATAGGTCTCCACCCACCCGAAGACTTAGGGACCAAAAACACCCTAGAATAAAAGCCCTGTCCAATTTGCTCACTCGGCACCGGTTGAATGGCTTTAATAGTAAGGAGATGCGCGATAGCCGAGTCCATGAGGGCCCAACGGTCGGGATCATGTGAGAGAGGACAGGTGAGAAAGGACAACGGGAGGGGTGTGTAGAAATAAATTCTATAACCAGGCCAGATCGAATGGTGGCTTGGACCCAGCGATCTGAAGTAGAGCGCTCCCAAACGTTGGCGAAGATGGCTAATCTGCCACCAATGGGAGAGATCAAATGACTATTAACAACGGCGGCAGATTGGATGACCTCCTCCCCCTCAAAAGGGCCGTCTAGTCATGGAGGGCCTGCCCCTGAAAAACCTGTCCTGTGGACTCCATTGTCTTGGGACAAAATTACCAGAAGAACGAGAAGGTCCCGCTCCGCCGTCCATTCCCTGAAACTGAGGGCGCTGACCATAAGGAGTGAACCAGAGTTCCCCTCTACGGAACATCGCAGGCAAGACCTTCCTTTTATCTTTTGTCTCCAGGAGAAAGGGCTCTAAGGAAGGGCCGAACAACTTTCCCCCTGAGTAGGGAACAGAGGCCAAACACCATTTGTGTCTGGCGTCAGCCTGCCAGTGATGCAGCCAAATCAAACGGCGGGCTGCAATAGAGGATGCCAGGGACTTGGATGCGAAGCGTGCTGCGTTCAACGTTGAAAAAATTACTCAGGAAACAAGGAGATTGCCAGAGACTCAGAACCACATGACTGTCCATTCTGATGGACTGAGTCAAAAGCTGGTATCCCTGGCAACAAAGGCGAGACTTGTCAAATTTTACAGGCTCAGTCCACCAATCTGATTGTATGAGTCACCACCCAAGCATGGCTGCTGTCTCCACCCTCAATGGAGAAAAATGCATTTTACAATCAGGCTTATATCTTCAAAATACTGGAATGTGTTCCCATGTTTTTATAAACTTAGAATTTATTCATGGCCATTTACAGCTTCAAAAACAAAATCTAGTAGATGAACAGATATCCCCACATACTATTTTTCCTCTTACATACAAGGAACTGCATGATAAACATTTTTCTCACAACTGTACAGAACACACCTCAGTTTTCCTTCAAGAATGAAATATACCTTAAGAATACAGTATATGGATTCCGAATTATTTCACCAATGAAATTAAAATTCTTTAAATCAGCATTCCTCAATCTTTCTGGCACTAGAGAGTGGTCTCTTCAAATAATTTTTTTCCATGGACTTGGAGGGGAGATTTTTTTCGTGCGCAATCTAGATCCTGCATGTACCAATGAAGTTCTGCTCACTTGCCTTCTGCTTGCATGGCCTGGTTCCTAACAGGTCATATGCTGATACTGGGCCACAGACCGAGGGTTGGGGACTCCTGCTTTAAATAATGAGTAATATAAGGAAATGTTCTGTTTGTGCTAAGTGTTTCTCAAGCTCATTAATAGAATAGCTTTTAGAATGTTTTTTATTATAAGGATTTCAAGGACGTTTTCTTCCTGATGTTCAGTACATGATTCGTTGACTGATTATGTGCTATCAAGTTGGTATTGACAGTTAGCGACCATACAGATTGGTTTTCTCCAGGACAACCTGTCCCCAATAGATCAGGTGTTCCAATGGGGCAGCACCTCTTCTGTAATTAATTTGATCCATCTTATAGTTGGTCATCTTCTTTCCTTTCCTTCCATCTTTCTCAAAGGAGCTGAGTTTTCATGCATGTGTCCAAAATACAATAGCTGGTTCATTTACGTCTTGAGTAAGAATTTTGATGTTCATTTTTTTTTTATTATTATTTCTTGGCTATCCCTTGTATTCTTAGGAGTTTCTTCCAACACCAATTCTTTACTTTCCTACTACTTCAAATACAACTTTTGCTTCCATAGTGTCACAGGAAATTCATGGCCTCTGCTATTGTGATTTTTGAAGGCCTAGACACACCCTGATATTGCACTGTCTCTCCCAAGCCTTTTATTAATAGCCTACCAAATCTTGATCAGTAACTTACTTCTTGAGGGTTGGTTCCTTTACAAATGATACACAATCTTATAGGGGAGAAGCTATCTATTACTTCTTTCAATTTCAAGTCTGATTATTATACCTGTTTCTCAATAGTATAATTTTATTTATATTTAATGGCAAATCCATTTCTTCACTGTGCTTCTTGACTTCCATTACTAGAACTTGCATATCATTTATATTTTCAGCTATCATAGTAGTATCTTCAGATTAGTGTAAGTAATTAGGTGTTTTTTTTTTCTTCTTCTTCTAGTTTTAAATTCACACTTACGTTCCAAATTTTCTTCTTGGACTGTAATACTATACGGTACAAAAAAATCTCTTCCAAAATTCTGAAATAGAGTCTGCAACTTCTTCTTCTATTATTATTTTTTTATTGTCATTATTTGTTTACAGACTCAGTATTCTACAGTTCCCTCAGATTAGTATAATTCATGCTGGTTTGGAATTACCAAAGTTGTAGAAAGAGTCATTTGAAAGGTATAAGAAAAAGGAAAACCTGATAGAAGAAATGCTCTCATATTGTGTTATGTCCTGCTTTGGCTATCTACCAGCTGAATGGAAATTACTGCCAGATTGGATTTCCAAACTCAACAAGCTATGTATTTACAAAATTGGTTAGATTAGTCCTCTATTTATGTGAAGTGAGCTGTGTACTTACTTGGCATGAATCATAAAATCTGAACAGAAATGGCCAGTTTAGAGCACCTTACTTCAGTTGAATTAAATTACTGTTTTCTCAAAATTCTCCATGATGCTCTGCCTCAGATTTGTAGTTTGGGAACTCTGCTGCTAATAAAAAATGATTTTAAAAATGTACTCTACTCTTAGTATGAAGGAGATGGAGTGAAATACTGAATTCTATGCTTTTTTTTTTAATTTGATTTATATGCCGCCCTTCTCCGGAGACTCAGGGCGGCTTACAATATGCTAAGCAATAGTCTTCATCCTTTTGTATATTTATACAAAGTCAGCTTATTGCCCCCACAACTGGGTCCTCAATTTACCTACCTTAGAAAGGATGGAAGGCTGAGTCAACCTTGAGCCTGGCGAGATTCGAACCTGCAGTAATTGCAGGCAGCTGGTCTTAATAACAGGGTGCTTTAGACCACTGTACTACCAAGGCTCTTGATTGGGTTTCCCCCCCATCTTTTCCCCATTTCCTCAAATTATATTCTGTTTAACTCCCCTGCAACTGAAAATATCAAAGCTTTAAAAAAAAATCTGAAGATTTTTGTGAAATTTGACATGTTTTTTTAAAATAGCAACCTAGCTTTCATATACATTTAATTACATTCTGATAATAAAAAAAGATCTATACCACATATTCATCCAAAATGATGGTGTGTGGGAAGCTGTTTCCTTTTCCCTCCTTATTAAAAAATCCAAAATTCAAACAAGTTAAACTGTCCTACCTCCAGATAGATATAAAATGCATTGTTTTCTTTTTCAGAGTTGATGATCTCAATACATGACTGCTTAGTTAATTGAATATCACAGCAAGCAGAAACATGTAAAATCTTACAGAGATTTGCTAGTTTTGTATTTTCTTTCTGCTCTTCGATGCAAATTATTTTCTGAACACAATTACCTGTGTATATGTGAGAATTAACAAACCCTGTATTTCCTCTATTTGATGTTAAAATGCTAAATAAAACACATGTTATTAAGTACTTGTCATGGAAGACTGATAAACTAAATTACTATGTTTAATCCTTCTCTGAATCCAATGAAATAATTTTTAAAAAGTCATGAACATAGTAATACATAATACAATTCTAAAAATTATAGAATGTAGAAACATACCTGCATTTATAGATTATTTTATAAGAAGCATTTTACAAATCAGGAAATCCTCAAAAATGCAATGCTGTTGTTTAATAAGACTAAAACATCTATTCAACTAAAGACAGCAATGAAATACATAGTTATCACTATCATGAGATGTGATTAATATTATTAAATGTATTTTAACCACTTTTATCACAAAACCTAGTAACCTATCTGCCGTGAAAAATATAGGCCTATTTTACTCTGTTTTGCAAAATCTGGGACACAGAGAAAAGCATAAATAGAAGGGGTGAAAAGAAGGGAAAGGAAAGGAAAGGAAAGGAAAGGAAAGGAAAGGAAAGGAAAGGAAAGGAAAGGAAAGGAAAGGAAAGGAAAGGAAGACACCAGTAGGGGATGGGGACATTTAGCTTCCTATAGCAATTAATTCCGAAGCAGTACCTATTATTATTTTAGGAAACTAAATCCATGTTTTTGCATTTAGATCAACATTTAAATATTTGTGACAATTATTTTTTTCCCAAGCCTAGGTCATCTCTCAAATTCTAATCACTAATTTCAGGCCCCAATCCATTTATTTTATTCCTCTTAATATTCCTAATTGCTGATGATATACACAAAATTAGGGAGAAACCAAAGGCATTACAGTATTGCTGGCATGGATTATCATTTGGGCTAAAAGAATATGTTCTATGGAAAGGTGTTGTGTTTTTAAAAAGGAGCCAGGCTTTGTGAGCCAACCAATTTCTTAATAGAGGGGCCTTTCAACAAACCTAGATGTTCATATATATGCAGTCAATCAAAATATCTTCCTTCTTCGGCTTCCAGTCTGGCTTCCGTCGCCGCCAGACGGTCCTTTGAGACCGCCAGCCCCGTCGCCCGTAAATAGCCGCCTTTACACCTGAAAGGCGGCTCTGAAAACTCCATTTCCGTAAGGAAACATGAGACAGAGCCGGCGAGGGCTCTGCGAAGTCCCCAGAGTTCTTTTTTACCTCTGGGAAGGAAGCAGGATGAGGCTCCCTATTCTCCTCGCCGCTGCTCCGGGCTTCGGGCGAACTCTGCGCTTGCAGAGCCAGGCGATCGGACCAGACCAACCAATGAAAATTAACAGATTTTTTGAATAAGAAGGATGAAGTCTGGACCTGGGACCCTAAACTGCAAGTACTTCTAATGACCCTAAGACTGACTTTAAAAGCAAAGAAGAGTGGAAGGGGGGAAAAAAAAGAAAGTTTAAAATGGCGACTGGCTGAGGCTTGAGAAGAGCTGAAAGCGAAAGTCCTTCCGTTTGACTAATTTAATATGTTACAAAGTAACTGAGATAACAGTGCTGGCTAGAAGTGAAGAGAAAAATCCTTATTTCATG
Organism: Pituophis catenifer annectens; assembly: GCF_029215685.1. NCBI lineage: Eukaryota > Metazoa > Chordata > Lepidosauria > Squamata > Colubridae > Pituophis > Pituophis catenifer. Next base: position 34,494,570 of record NW_027256881.1, on the reverse strand, counting down.
CTTTTTTCTTCTTAGAGACTTGATATTGATACTGTTTGGAGAGAAGTCTTTTTCTTTAAAGGGGAAAAAGGAAAAAAATCTGTTTGTGTGGCAGGATGGCGTTAAAACTCACAAAGCCAGACAACCAAACTGTGGGGGGGGGGCTCCCCCATTCATAAATCACATGAACAAGTTTTGAGTTTGCAGATGCAGAGGAATGGCTTTAAAGATCTAATGCAATTTGTATTGGAGGAGATGGCAAGACATGATGAGATTGTGAATCAGAACCTTGAAAAATTTAGACAGGAAATTAAAGAGTTGGTCCAACAAAAGTATGATAAATTCAAGCAACATATGATAAGTTTCTTAGACGCAATGATAAAGATGGATGAAAAGTTTAATTCAGAAATAGAGTCTAATATGAAGGAAGTTGATTATAAGATTCATAATTTGGATAATAAAATACAAAGAATTGAAAATGATTTAACAATGATTCAAGAAAATAGCTCAGAAGTAGAGCCAAAAATAAAGGAAGCTGACTACAAGACTCACAATGCAGATAATATAAAACAAAGGATTGAAAATGAAGTCATAATGATGCAGTTCAGATTTATGGAATTTGCAGTCAGAATTAGGGGAATACAGGAAGACAAAAGAGAAGATTTGAGAAAGACGTCTGCTGAAGTTCTGGCTGGGATTTTAAAGGTTAGTCCTGAAGAGGTATCCTGCAAGATTGATAAGGCCTACAGAGTTAATTCTTGGGTGGCAAAGCAAAGGCAGCTGCCTAGAGATGTGGTGATCTACTTTACTGATAAAGAAATAAGAAATGATATTGTGCAAAAGTCTTTTAACTCCACTCTTGAAATGCATGGAAGGAAGATTTGGATATTTAAAGATTTACCGCCCAAGATGTTAAAAGATAGAAAGGATTTTGGATTTTTGGTGACTGAGCTAAAAAAACAAAACATCCCATTTAGGTGGGATGTTCCAGTTGGTATAATACTGAGATATCAAGGAGAAAGATATCAACTAAATACTGTTGAAAAAGCGGAATAATTTTACTATAAGGTTTTTAAAAAGGGTTCAACATCTCCATGTATAACACATGAGGGGAATAAAGAAAAGCAAAATCAACAAGAGATTGAAATTCAGGCTAAGCAGATGGTGGTGGAGGTAACGGAAGAACAACAAGCTACAGAGGCCTTTGTGGACGAGCCGCTTCTGGATTCTCCTTCAGAGGTTATAGTTGGATTACCTATAAATACAAGAGAGGCGGCTTTGGATTCTAATGTGATGACTAATCAAGCTACAGACCAGCATGGAAATCAAACAGTTGATATACAACTCATAGAAAGGAAACCAGGATGGAGATCTAAGCCACAAAAAGTTAAGAAAAGAAGAAGCAGGTCCTACAAAAATAAAAATTTTTAGACTAAACAACAGTGTAATGCCAGTTACTTAAGAGACGATTGAATATATGAAAATATAGTTGAGGCAAAGTATTGGTTTATATTATCTTGAGGAGAGTGACAGATCTCTGCAGTGCTGTATTCTTGGGATGTGAGATGGCCTTAAATTGAATGGATTGGAACTTTTTATTTTGGACTCTTTGACAAATGGATTACGTTTATGCTGAGCTACAAGGCAAGAGAATTATGGGATTGGGGCATGCAGAAGATCTGGTTGTTACCCTAACATGGTGGTTGGAATGAATAATCTAGATGAAAGACATTACAAAAGACACTATATGGAATACAAATATAAAGTCATTCAGGTGGTTTTTTGCTATACGAAAATACTTACTATTGATGGGGGCAGATGGTAATTGAAGATACTGAACATACTGTTGGAACTAGAATTTGATGTTACCCTAACATGGGTGATGAAATTAACAATCCAGTTGAAAGACATCACAGAAGATATTATATGGATTACAAGCTTAAAGTCATTTGAAAATTCTATTTATATATGGAAATATTTTTTAGCAGTGTGGGCAGAAGAACAATGATATCGAAAATATTATGTATGGTAGACCTGTAGGAAAGTGGATGGAGATAGGTTAGCTTATTGATTGTTTAGTTTAGGTAAAGGGATGTTATGTTATATTAATATACGTAAAAGATTTGAATTAAGAGATATATGTATGGGGGAGGAAATGGGTAGATTATAAATTGAGTAAATGTCAAATTAGGATTTATTATATAGTTTTATAGCTGAAGGTTGCTTTGAAATGTATAGTATAGGAGAGATATAATAACAATGTTAGAAAGAAATGGTTAGTATGGGGCAGGAGGAAATGGATAGATTATGAGTTGAAATTGCTAAATTAGGATTTATTATATAATTTTACAGCTGATTGTTGCTTTGAAATGTATAGTGTAAGGGGGATATAATAATATTGTTAGAAGGGTGGAGATAGGTTAGCTTACTGATTGTTTAGTTTTGGAAAAGGGATGTTATGCTATATTAATATACATAAAAGATTTGAATTAAGAGATATATGCATGGGGGAGGAGAAAATGGATAGATTATGAGCTGAAATTGCCAAATTAGGATTTGTTATATAATTTTACAGCTGAATGTTGCTTTGAAATGTATAGTATAAGGGGGATATAATAATATTGTTAGAAAGAAAGGGTCAGCATATGGGGGGTGGAGCAAAAAGGATGGTAAAGTATTATATAATCTGTTATTAATTTGGGTTTTATTTTGGAGAAGCCACAGGGGGAGGGGAGGGGGAGGGGGGGGTTAGGGAGGAGGGGGGGAAAGGGGGAAAAATCTGTATTTGAAAAACTTTTTCAATAAAAAAAAATATCTTCCTTCTTCCTCTTGTAACAACTTCTATTCATTCACATTTATTTCTCTGCTCATGAAAGCATTCTAACTCCAAATCACAGAATAAACTCCAAATGTCATGTTTTCATTATCAGCAATATTTTATTAATTTTGATGCTATCTTCTTTAATACTAAACTAATATTCTAATAATACAGTAAGTATGATTAGCCCTAATATGGTCTCTTCTAAAGAGCACAATTTTAGGAGATCCATTTTTGAACAACAGAATAAGAAGAAGAACACCCCTTAATCTGTTACCTGCCTGTTAATATTGAAACTTGGAGAGGCATCAGATTATGCTCCAAAACATTCTTCCTTATCCTCTCTTTTTATTAATAAAGGACTCTGTACACATGTGTGCTATATTAAGCATATGAAATACTGGTACACTTGAGAGTAATTCAGTCATTCCTTTTTTATGCTGCCTTTCATCTGCAAAAATGAATAAGGACAGTCTTTTAAATTTTTGAAATTGGTTGCTTCCAGACTGTTGACAATATAAAATGTAACACTCCTTCTAACCCACTACCTTTCCTTGTTCATTGTAAAGAAAATGCATTTGTAGCTGTAAATAAAATAAACACCCAATGTACACTGCTCAAAAAAATAAAGGGAACACAAGCAGAAGACATCCGAGATCTGAATGAATGAAATAGCCTTATTAAATACTTTGTTCGTTACATACAGTAGTTTTGTGTTCCCTTTAGTTGTTTGAGCAGTGTATAAACTACTGTATGTAAAGAACAAAGTATTTAATAAGGCTATTTCATTCATTCAGATCTCAGATGTCTTCTGCTTGTGTTCCCTTTATTTTTTTGAGCAGTATATAATTTGAAAGCATTTCAAAAATCAGGAAATTATTAATCAAAATTGTTCATGTTTGTATGTGTGATTGTGTCATCAATATGATAGGCAGCAAAATCAAGAGGAATTATAAAAAAATTAAGCCTTTGAAAAACACAAATTTTAATAAAATGTAATAAAATGTAAGCTATATAGAAATTAAAACAGCAGCTTGCTGCCTTAAATATTTATAAACTGCTGACAGAATGATGCAGTGATGAATAATTCTGGGGACTGCAAAGAGGCTTTCTGATTCTATACGTGTGCTATGCCTTGCTCAGCTATTAGAATATCCCAAATTGCTGGTATATTTTTTCTAGAATTTGGACTATAAATTGATTTAAAGCAGCTGAACAATGTAGCGCACAACACGTAGAGACTGTATTTATTTATTTATTTATTTATTTATTTATTTATTTATTTAATTAATTTTAAAATTTGTAATTTTATTATAACACATATATGACATTTTTTTTTAATTTGATTTATATGCCGCCCTTCTCCGAAGACTCAGGGCGGCTTACAATGTGCTCAGCAATAGCCTTCATCCTTTTGTATATTTATACAAAGTCAGCTTATTGCCCCCACAAACTGGGTCCTCATTTCACCTACCTTAGAAAGGATGGAAGGCTGAGTCAACCTTGAGCCTTGGCGAGATTCGAACCCTGCAGTAATTGCAGGCAGCTGGTCTTAATAAGCTTAATAACAGGGTGCCTTAAACCCCTGTACTACCAAGGCTCTCATTCTACCAAGGCTCACATTCACATAACATACAACATATAACTATCTTATCATTTTTAAGCATCGTTTCATCATGGTCTTCCTTCTGTTATTTTGTCTTTTTCCCCCATGTCTTCATTTCATTCCTCTTCCCCCACCCCATTGTCCTTTTTTTTTCTTCCCCCCTGTAAAGATCTATATATTTTACTTATATCTTTAATATTATACATTTCTACATTCTTGTTATATACATTTTTATTTCACTCCATACATTTGTTATTTATATATTTTATAGTCGTACTCTTCGCTCCTAATAATCTTTATTCTTTATTTCTAGTTTTAAGCCATTTATACCATTTATTTCATATTCTATAATAGTCTGTCTCTTCTTTTTCTTTAATTTCTTTTGTTAATCTGTCCATTTCAGCACATTCTAAAATCTTATCTATTAATTCTTCCTCATTTGGAGTTCTTTCCTGTTTCCAATTTTTTGCATATACTATTCATGCTGCTGTTAAGATGTGTAGCATCTAGTATTTTATTTCTTTGGAATATGGTCTTGTGAAGATTCCTAACAAAAATGTTTCTGGTATCCTTTCTATTTGTTGTTCTCTTATTTAATCTATCCATTTCTTGATGTTCGCCCAAAATTTTTTTTGCTTCTGGACACATCCACCATAGATGGTAATATGTTCCTTGGGATTTCTTATATTTCCAACATGTTGCGCTATTGTTCGGGTATATGTTTGCAAGTCTTGTCAGTGACATATGCCATCTATAAAACATCTGCAGCTGATTTTCCTTGTATGCCGCCGATAGTGTTAATTTTTCATTTACTTGCCTCACTGTTTCCCACCTCTCCAGATCTATTGTATAATTAAAATTTTGTGCCCATTTAATCATAGTATTCTTCACTATCTCTTCCTCCATTTTATATTCTAGTAGAAATTTATAAATTTTGCTAATTAGCTTTTCTTCCGGTCCTAATATAATTTTGTCTAATTCATGTTTCTCTCTTTGAAATTTGTATGTTTTTGTATCTTATATTTAGATTGGATTTGGGTGTAGGTCCACCAGTCAATTTCTCTATGTAAGTCCAATTCCAACTCTTGTTTTGGTTTCAATTTTCCTTGTTGTTCTATTAGATCTTTATATCTTATTACTTTATTTAATTCCATTAAATTTGGATGTCTTACTGCTTCTAATGGTGAGAGCCAAATCGGTATTTTTATATAGTGCTGCTTTTTAATTTTCAACCAAGTTTATAGTAGCGCATTCCTTATTATATGTCTTTTGAAATAGCTGTGTGTTTTGTATTTTCCGTCCCAGAGGAATGAATGCCAACCCACTTTCATGCCCTTCAATTGTTAATATTCTATTATTTTTTAATTCCATCCATTCTTTTAACCAGGATAAGGCAGCCACTTGGTAATAAATTTCCCATTCTGGGCGTGCTGCTCCTCCTCTGTCTTTTGTGTCCTGTAATAGTTTAAGTTTAATTCGTGGGCACTTCCCCTGCCATATAAATTTGGATGTTATTTTATTCAATGTTTCAAAAAACTTTTTTTCCAATTTTATTGGTATAACCTGAAATAAAAATAACGAGTTTTGGTAAAATATTCATTTTAATGGTGGAGATCCTTCCCATTAGTGATATCTGTAAATTTCTCCAATTGTCTAGATCTTTCTTTATCTGTGTTATTAATTTATCGTAATTGTTTTCTTTAATTGATGAGCCTCTTGCCGATAGCCAAATCCCTAGGTATTTTATATTTTTTTTAATTAATTTTTTTAATTTTATTAACATACATAAATCATAATATATAATATATAACAATATACACATTACAAACAATCAATGAGTGCTCCCCCACCCCTCGGGATCATTCCTGCTTCCAAAATCTTAAAGCTTCTTCTGGTGGTGGTATCCCCCTTCCTCCAGAAAACACATATATTAGGAACTGTTTCCAAATTCCATTGAATTCATTTACTTTCATTATGCCCCTCCTTACTTTAATATTACAAGTCAGTTTATCATTTATGGCAATATCCCATACTTCCTTATACCATTCTTCCAAACAATAATCACCTCGTGTCTTCCAGTTCCTAGAAATAATTAACCTTGCTGCGGTCAACAAATTTGTTATCAACTCTTTAGTCTCTTTTTTACACTTTATATCTTCCAATAGTGAGAGTAATGCTATCTTTGGTGCCTCTTCTACCTTTATTCCTACAATTTCTTCAATCTCTTTAAACACCATCTTCTGTCAGGTTTCGGTTCTGTCTTAAATGAGTTCCATTATCAAGCGCAAAGTCTCTAATAAATCACTTTTTATTAAGAACAGAAATAGCCGACATTCCTAACTCTAATTGCTGCCAAACTGGCTCCTCCTCCCAACCCCCTCCTCTTCCGCTCTCCAGCCTGAATCCCATTGGCCATCATGCAGATCCATCTCTACGTCCCGGCACGTACTTCTCACAGGAATGTGGCCCCCACCCTCGTTCCCCAGGAAAACCTATCTGTTGCATGCAGAAAACTAGGTAAAAGTTCATCTCAGCAATAAATCAGCGCTTCTGGTCTTTGCTTCATGTCTTCATGTCAGAACTGGAAGAGAGCCTAATTTGGAACGCTGACATCTTCCACAATTTTTGCACAAATTTACAATCCCATGTAAATACGTTCCTTTTTCCCTGCAACCTCTCCAACAGTTATCTGAATAGTTCTGATTCATATTGCTTAATCTAACCGGAGTTAAGTACCACCTCCATACCATTTTATAATAATTCTCTTTTATTCTTACTGACATATTTCTCAACATTCTTTGTTGCCAAATTCTTTCCCAACTCTGTTGCCCTATTTGTATCTTCAAATCGGTTTCCCATACCATCTTTCCTAAATTTTCCCTCTCCTCTTCCTCCAACAATATTTTATAAATTCCACTCATTAAGCCTTTTATCCCTTTATTTTCTTCCTTTACAGTTTCATTTTTTTTCAATTAATTCCTCAAACTTCGTTAACTCTCTACACTCTCCATTTTCTCTTATCCAGTTTTTAGTCCATTGTTCCACTTGACTGTAATTTAACCAAGACAACCGTTTTCCTCCTAGAACCTCTTCCAATTCCCCACGTGTCCTCATTCCTCCTAACCATTCCCTTAGTTTCATTTTATTTTTCTCTTTTAAAATTTTATTCACTTTATTCTTCAAATTTGGGAACTTTTCCAAGATTATTACCGGTGATAATGGAGAGTTCTTCAGAAGCAGCCTCCCTTTATATTTACTCCAAATTTCCCAATCAAACTTCAGGAGAGGATTGCTTATGCTTTCAGCCCATTTCTTTCCACCTTCCATAAAAAATATATTTTCCAGCTTCCATTCTAATTTGGTTTTAATTTTAGATTTATCTTCCAACCATTCCAATTCTCCTATTCCTAAAATTGCCTCTATAACATGTCTAAGCCTATTAGCGACATAATATAATTTAATATTTGGGAGTCCTAAACCCCCTTTTTTTTTTGGCTTAGATACCACTTATTTTTATTTATCCTCACTTTCTTATTCCCATTACAATAGTTATTCAGTATATTCTGCCAACTCTTTAACTCTAATTCTGATATTTTTATTGATAGCATCGTAAAAGCAAAATTAATCTTTGCTAAAATCTTCATTTTTACTAAAGCAATTCTTCCAAACCATGATAAATTCAACCTTTTATATTTATTTAGACTTTCCAAAATCTCCTTCTTTAAGCTGCCTAGATTTTCCTTTTCTAAGTTCTCCAAATTTTTTGTAATTCTAACTCCCACGTATTTAATATGATCTTTAATTCTCATTTCGCTTCGATTTCCTTCCCAATCCTTCTCTTCCCTTTTAGTATAGTTAAACAACTCAGATTTTGACCAATTTATTCTTTTTTAAAAAAAATTTATTAAGCAGACAAAAATACTTACAAACATGTATACATGAAGACAATACCAAAAAAAAAAAAAGAAAAAGAAAAACTAACTAACTAACTAACTAACAACTAACATTGTTTCAGCCTATCGGCTGACTTATAAAAAACTGTTGCATCAGTGATTACTTTCTGTTTCACCTCTATTTCTCTATTAGAGATCTATTTTATGTGCTTACCTGTTTTTACTTTTTTACATGTCCAAGACTTAACTTTAAACTCTATTTTTAAATTTTTCTCTATGTGTAAGTATCTATTACTTCTATATATCCTTCTAATAACCATTCTAACTATTTATACATATAGTCATGCAGTCTTCCTCCTATGTGATTGTCTATGTTTCTTGGTTAGATTTTACATAAGTATTATTTTATCAATCCTATCTTTCCTTCTAGCCAGGAATACCATCTTTGCCAGACTGCATAATAATCAGTGTCCTCTTTCTCTTGTAGCTCTTTTGTGAGTCTGTTCATTTCTGCACATTCTGTTATTTTTGCGATTATTTTTTCTTCTGTTGGTAATAGTTCTGATTTCCAATTTTGAGTGTATACTATGCATGCTGCTGTTAGGATATGGATAATGAGATATTTTATCTCTTTAGTCTGTTGTGGTGTGATCATTCCGAATAAAAAAAATTCCAGTTTCATATCAACCTTTTGTTTCGTTATTTCTTCTATCATTATCTTGATTTCTTGCCAGTAATGTTGAGCTCTTCTACAAGACCACCAGAGATGGTAATATGACCCCTTTTGTGACTTGCATTTCCAACACATTGGTGACACATTTGGAAACATTTTCGCCAAACGTGCCAGTGGAAGATGTCATCTGTAAAACATCTTGTAAAGGTTTTCTTCATAAGGTATCGACATTGTCAGTTTGAGATTTTCTGTCCATAATTTGTCCCATTTTTCCAATTCTATGTTGTGGCCTATATTTTTTGCCCATGTTATCATATTTTCTTTCACCGTTTCATCCAATTTATAATTTATTAAATATCTGTAAATTTTAGTTATCATTTTCTCCTCTGTACTTTTTAATATCTATCTAGTTCATTCAGTTCGGTCTGAAATCCATATTGTGTCCGGTCTGCTATATATCTTGACTTTATTTGACGGTATGGCCACCAATCGATAATGATTCCCCGGCTTTCCAATTCTTGCCTTGTGTATAAATCTCCTTCACTACTCAGTAATTCTTGGTAATTTCTCATTTTTCCTATTTCTAAGGTGTTTGGGTAGATTAAGGCTTCCATAGTCGACAACTAACGCGGGATCTTAGTGTAGTGTTGTGTTGTTTTCTGATTTCTTGCCACGTTTTGTATAATGAGCCTCTGATAATGTGCCGCTGAAAATACCTGTGTTGCTTATCTGTGCCTTCCCATAAGAAGGCGTGCCAGCCCCGATTCAGATCAAATCCCTCTAAGTATAACATTCTCTTGTTTTTTAAGTCTATCCATTCCCTAATCCAATTTAATGACAATGCCTTATAATATAACTCCCAGTCCGGTAAACCGAGGCCTCCCTTTGAAGAAATCTTTTCCTGGGCCGATTGGTATCACTTGAAAGAGATAAAGTAATCTCGGTAATATGTTCATTTTTACTGATACTATTCTGTCCAAAAGTGACAACTGTAATTTGTTCCATATTTCCAAATCCTTTTTAATTTGTTTCATCGATTTAATATAGTTATCCTCTCTAATCGTTGTTGCTTTTGTAGTGATCCAAATTCCCAAATATTTTACTTTCTTTACAATCTGTATTCCTAATTCTTCTCCCAATTTTGTCTCTTGTGTCTTAGTCAGAATTTTTGTCAAGACTTTAGTTTTTTATCTGTTAATTTTGAGTCCCGCTACTTTGCCATATTCTTCTATCTTCGCCAGTAATTTAGTTCCTGCTATTTCTGGTTGTTCTACTATGAATACCACATCATCAGCGAAGGCCTGTAATTTATATTCCTCATTTCATATCCATAGTCCCTTTATGTCCCCTTCCTTACCTCATTTAGTAAGGCTTCCAGTGATATTATGAATAGTAAGGGAGATAATGGGCACCCTTGCCTCACCCCTTTTTGTATGTCCAGTCTTTCTGTCATGTCCCCATTAATTGTGATTCTCGCAGTCTGGGAGGAGTATACTTTATTAATCATTTTTAAAAATTTGTTGCCAAAATTCATTAACTCTAATTGTGCTATGAGGAATTTCCAATTCAAATTGTCGAATGCCTTTTGCGCATCGAGAAAGATTAAGGCTACTTGTTTATCAATTTGTTGTTCATAATATTCTAGAACATTTATGATTGTTCTTGTGTTATTTTTTATCTGCCTCCTTGGGACAAAGCCGTTTTGATCAGAATGTATATAGTTGTGTATAATTGTTTTCAATCTTTGTGCTATGACTGTCATGAATAATTTATAATCGATGTTTAGAAAGGAAATTGGTCTGTAGTTCTTAACCTGTGTCCGGTCTGTGTCTTCTTTGGGGATAAGTGAAATAATAGTTTCGTCCCAAGATTTAGGAGTTTCTGCTTCTAGTAATGCGTCGTTGAGGACTTGGAGGAGTATTTCATCTATCACTGACTGGCAGTTTTTATAAAATTCAGTTGGAATTCCATCTGGGCCTGGTACCTTGTTGTTCTTCTGTTTCTTCCGGGCTTCCATCAACTCTGTCATCACGATTGGTTTATTTAATGTGTCTCTATGGGTTTCCTTCAGTTTCGGGATATTTGCTTCGCATAAGTATTCCTTGATATCTCGATCTTGGATCTCCTCTTGTGAGTAAAGTTTTTGATAGAATTCTTTAACTATATGTTTTTTATCTGGATTCGTGCTACATATTTGTCCCGTTTCATCTTGTAGTTGGTATATTATTCTCTTCTCCCTCTTTTTTTTCTATCTGTATGCTAACCAGCGACCTGTTTTGTTTGCGTATTGAAAATGTTTCTGTTTTGCCATTTTCATTTTCTGAGCGATTTCTGTTTGCACGGTTAAATTCAGTTTATATTTGGTGAGGTTCAGGTTTGCCTTTATTGTTTTATCATCAGGTTGTTTTTGTAACTGTGATTCATATATGTTAAGTTCTTCTAATAAATTATTCCTTTTTAGTTGTTTGTCCTTATTTTTTTTAGTTGTGTATGCTATGGTGAGGCCTCTTATGTAGGCTTTTGTAGTGTCTCATAGATTCTGTAGCGAGGTCTGTTCCTTTGTATTTAATTGGAAGAATATTTTGAGTTCCTTCTCGATCATCTGTATATATTCTTTATCTTTTATTATTCTAGTATCCATCATCCACCTCTTTTGCTTGTGATAATCTTTCCATATTATTTTTATAGGATTGTGATCGGCCCAGGTATTTGGTACAATTTTGATATCTCATATTTCCTTTCTAAGATCTGGTGTCACCCAGGCCATATCAATCCTAGACCATGACTGGTGAGGGCTTGAGTAGTAAGTGTATTGTTTAATTTGTTTATTGGCCTCTCTCCACCCATCGTATAAATGGAATTCTTCGACCATATCTTCAAATGTTTCAGGTAGAGTTCTCTTTCTAGTTTTATTTTTCCTGTTACTACGATAGTCGTCTTGTAAATTCACAATTGCATTAAAATCCCCAATAATGCAGATGTTCTCATATTCCAGGTCTTTAATTATGTCGTGCAGTTTCTTGTAAAAATCCCTCTGGTTTCCGTTGGGTGCATATTTGGATACTAGTAATATTTTTGTTTCTGTTTGTATTTCGATTATTAAGATGCGTCTTTCTGTATCAGTATATATCTGTTTGGTTTTCAGGTGATTTTTAACGTACATTACCACCCCTCTCTTTTTATCGTCTCCTAGGGACGTATATAGTCTTCCTAATTTTTTTATTTTCCAACAATTTTTGTTGCTGTCTTTTAATATGTACTTCTTGTAATGTTATGATATCACTATCAAGTTTTTGTAATTTTGTAAATATGTATTTCCTTTTCATTGGTGAGTTAACTCCGTTTATGTTGATTGAAATAATTTTTAGTTCCCCTTCCATCTTTATTGGGTTTATCTATTTGTTATTTTCAACTTTGTTGTGTTTCTGGTAACTCTTTGTATCTTTTCCCTCGTTCCCTCTCTCTCCATTCTTTCTTTCTCCATTCTCCTTTTATCTTCTTGATCTTTTTCTTCTTTTTCTATTCGCTGTACCTCTTGCCTCCATTGTTCCATTTCTTCCCTCCTCTCCTGTTCTTCTTCACATGTGAAATGTTGTTCAAAGAAATCTTGAGCCTTCTCTAAATTATCAATCCTATACTTTCTGTCCTCGCAGGAGATGAGGAGACCTTCAGGCATTAGCCAGCGAAATTTTATTTTGAATTTATTTAACTGTGTAGTTAGAAAATTGTAATTTCTTTTTTGGTCTCTTGTTCTTCTCGGTAATTGTTTGAGAGTTAAAATTTCTCTTCCCTTGTACATGGTTGTCTCCTCTCTCATTTTCCTATAAATCTCTTCCTTTATAGATTTCTTCATGAATCTTATGTGAATTTCCTTGGGCAACTTATTCCATCTTGCATAGTTCGTATGAACCCTGTATATTTCGTCTATTCCGATTCGTAGTTCTTCCTTATCCCTCTGGGTTGCCTTTGCCAATATCTCAATCATTGTTTCCCCTATATCTTCATCTTTTTGCTCTTCTACATTTTGGAATCATAGATAAAAAGATGCCTTCTCCATTTCAAGATAAGTTAATGCATCTTCCGTTTCCTTGTTAAAAGCCCCTTTTGACCAATTTATTCTTAATCCAGTTATTTCTTCAAATTCTTTTAGATGCCATCCAATTCTTTCCATCTTATCTACTATATTCTTAACTGTTAACAATGTATCATCAGCAAACATATTTAATTTTATTTTACCTATCCCTTCTATCTCCCCGTCATCTCTTAATGCATTGGCCAATAGTTCCATAACCAATACAAATAGGACAGGTGAGAGTGGCCACCCTTGCCTTGTTCCTCTAGTGAGTCGTATCTTGTCTGTAACTCCATCATTCACTACCACTAAGGCAGAGTTCTGGGAATATAATTGATCTATTACAACTTTGAATTTGTTTCCAAACCCCATTCTGTCTATTACCATCTTTAATGCTTGCCAGCTCACACAATCGAAGGCCTTAAAAATGTCTAAGGCTAATATCCTTGCTTTAAGCTTTAGATTTTTAATCTTGTGAATTGCATTTAACACTCTTCCAACCAAATTATGCATTTGTCGACCCATTACAAATCCACATTGGTCTTCCCTTATATAATTACTTATAAAATTATTCATTCTTCTTGCTAAAATAGTTGAAAAATTTTTTGCATCTTGATTTATTAATGATATAAGTCTGTACGAATCAGGGAGCATCGGATCCTTATCTGGTTTAGATATTAATATTATTAACGACTGCTCCTATGATTCTGGAATCTTTTCCCTTTCTAATATTGCATTATACAGCTTTAATAATTTTGGTACTAATAATGTTTTAAATATTTTATAGAATTCTGTTCCTAATCCATCTACCCCGGGTGATTTACCTACCTTCAAACTTTCAATTACTTCTACAATTTCCCTTTGCGATATACTCCTTTCCATTAATTCTTTATGCTCCGTTTTCAGACCCCTTTTTATATATTTCCCAATATAAGCTTCCATTCTATCCTTCTTAACCTCCTTACCCTTGTACAACTCTTGATAAAATTCCTGGAATATTTTTAACTTTCCTTTCATTGTACTACAATATTTCCCCAATTTATCTTTCACTATACCTATTGAATTTTTAGCTTTCTCCTTTTGTGTGAGCCTGGCAAGCATCTTAGAATTTTTATTACTATTTTCAAAAAATTCTCTTTTCATGTATATTAAATTATTCTGAACTTCCTCTAAATTTTTATTCTCTAATTCTTTTTTCTTAGCTTGTAATTCTATTGATTTCTGTTTATTTCTTGTATGCCAATACTCTTTTTCCAATTTCTTAATCTGTTCCTCTAATTTTTCCCGTAATGCAGCTTCTTGCCTTTTAACACTACAAGCTTCCCTAATACATATTCCCCGTGTCACTGCCTTCATGGTGTCCCACACCAATCTCGTTGCTATTTCTCCTTTTTCATTAATTTACCACAATTCTGATATCTCCTTTTGCATTTTCTCAACCACTTTCTCATTTTTAAGAATCCTTGTAGCCAACTTCCATCTAAACGCTTCTCTATAGTCTTTTTTACCATGAAGTCTAAACTAACCACCGCATGATCTGTTACTTTAATTACTCCCACTTCCATTCTACACAACTTAGTTGCTATATCCCTAGAAACGAAAACATAATCAATTCTAGAATAAGATTTATAAATTGGGGAATAATATGTGAAACCGGGCTCCCCACCTTTAAGAAAATGCCACCCATCCACATAATCTTTTTCTTTTATTAATTTATTTAAAATGGTGATATTATTCCTCCTTTCAGCACTTGTGGGATTAGTCCTATCCAATCTATTATTCATAACCATATTAAAATCTCCACCTAAGATGACATGTCCTTCTTTAAATTCTTCTATTACTTTAAACAATTCTAACAAAAATTCTCTATGTCTCACATTTGGGGCATAAACATTAACCAACGTATATGCTGTACTTTCAATTTGACCTTTAATCATAATAAATCTACCATGCCCATCTTTTTTTATATTCTCCATAGTAAATCCAGTTCTTTTAGCAATCAGTATGGCCACCCCATTTTTTTTTTGAAGTCCCCAGTGACTTTTCATAATGGAGTGACCACTTCAAACGAACTTCATTTACTCCATCCTTATCCTGGTGAGTTTCCTGCAAAAAAATGATGTCAGTTTCCATTACAGGTAGTCCTCAAGTAATGGCAGCGCTGAACGAATGGTATCCAGCTACTAAAGTTATGGATGTTGCAGTGCCCCTAACAGCCACACGACCACAATTTGATCATGCTTGGCAGATTGCCCACACTACAACCATAGGGGACTTCATCTTTCCCAACCTTGCTATCTCCCTCCCATCTCTGTCTTTTTGGTCCCTTGCTCTCTGCAGCCTCTGCCATCCCCTATCCCTAGCAGTCTCTCATGATGTTCTTTTTCCTACTGCTTATGAGATGTGCTCAGCCTGACCTTCCTTTTTTCCCCAAGGTTGCATGTGGTGGCTGCCTTGTTAAACCTGGGGAAGAAAGCCTCACATATCAATCAGCTGCCTCACAAAGGGCCAGGCAGGGCCATCTAATCAGCAGTAAGAGCATGAACATCAATTGGGGCAGCAGAGTTCAGGGTGACTGGAGTGGGCTGGGCTGGGCTGAGCTTGGGGCTTGCAGGGATGGCTGTGGCTTCGAACTGCACTATAGGATTGAATTGCTGAACACGGCTCCCAGGGCAACAGTGACTTAATATTGTGCTATGACACATATATATGAGGGCTTCTTCCAGCCTCAGAGCTGCAGCATACCAAGAAGGCCCCTGAGCCACAGTTTGACAAGCAGCCCCAGAGCCAAGTGCACAACAGGGGTAGAATTACCAAAAGGACAGAAATGGGAGGGAATAGGCAATTAGTAAAGTTGAAGAGGAGGCAGTCACTAATCATGGAAGAGCTAGGGCTTTGAGCTGTGAAGAACCAAAACGGGAATGTCTTGGATCAAGGTGAGTCCTTAGCTGGACCAATAGATTTCAATTAATGATTGCCACAAGGAATTCCATGATTGCTATCACTAAGGAATGTGGTCACATGATGCCAAGCTTTATGACCACATCACTTAGCAATGGCAATCCTAACATTCTGTGTTCTATTGTTACTCAAGGACTACAGAATTCTTGTACAGTTCAAATTCTTGGCAATTCAATGGATTGGTTGTTAGTCAAACAATCATAGAAACAGAAGAAATTAGTTTCCCAGTGAAACAGAAACCTTATTATCAAGATTTTGGGTAAACTCAATAGAAGTAATAATGAAGACATCATATTGTGCAAAATGCATTGTTCACTATTTATAGAAGAATAGCACAACGTAATACAATTGTTGGAGCTAGTTTAATCGAATATAAAATGCACTGTAGCTTTGGATAAACAGATACTGTATATTCTTCCCCAACTCATTTTACTTGTTTTTATGCAAATATAGCCAAACATAGCTAAATTCATAAATATATTGTGATGAAATCACTTTGTTGATACTTTTTATAAAAGTAAAGTGGAAGTCCAATATACTAAGTACTTAAATTAAACTGAATAAATACTAAGTAATATATAAATCAAGGGATGTGGTGGCTCAGTGGCTACGATGCTGAACTTGTAAATCAAAAGGTCGGCAGTTCAGCAGCTCGAATCCCTGGTGCTGTGTAACGGACGTTGTCTTACCTGAACATCCATTTTCGGGGCGCTGTGGCTACACTCCATAGCTGGGTTACTTCCTCACGTTGTGACATCAACTGAGTGGATATTCAAATCAATTTCTCCCTCTCTCTGTGCTCTGGCCACGCCCATCTGTCCCATGATCCCTCAGTCTTGAATGAAGGCGTAGCACAGCAACAAGGAACCGGTCAACCAAGAACAACAGGAACAAATACCAGAAGACCTGAACAAACAGGAAAGGAGCAGGAAGCCCCAATCAAAGAAACAAAACAAGGGGGGAATGGAGTGTAGTTGCAGTGCCCCGAAAATGGACGTTCAGGTAAGACAACGTCCGTTTTCCAGAGCGCTGTGTCTACATTCCATAGCTGGGATATACCCAGGCTTAAACCACAGGGGCGGGAAGCTGACTGCTCCCTGAAACCGAGTCTGAGATGACCGACTGCAACACTCTCCTCCCGAAAGATGCCTCCACCGAGGCGTATGAGTCAATACGATAATGTCGGATAAAGGGAGACAAGGAAGTCCACGTGGCCGCCTGACAGATGTCCGATACCGATGCCTGAGTCGCCCACGCCACCGATGTCGCAGCACTTCGGGTGGAATGAGGTAGGATCCTGCCTGGAAGAGGCCGTGCTTGAAGCTCGTAGGCAGATGAAGTACAGCAGCCCACCGTGGATGAGGAGACCCTTTGCCCCATGGAGGCAGGGTGTTTTCCACGTCAGTCTGTCAGCAACTGAGTGAAAGCCTGAGGGATCATGGGACAGATGGGTGTGGCCAGAGCACAGAGAGAGGGAGAAATTGATTTGAATATCCACTCAGTTGATGTCACAACGTGAGGAAGTAACCCAGTTATGGAGTGTAGACGCAGCTCCCATTACTTGTCCCAGCTTCTGCTAATCTAGCAGTTCAAAAGCACGTAAAAAATGCAAGTAGAAAAATAGGGACCACCTTTGTTGGGAAGGTAACAACAGCATTCCGTGCACCTTTGGCATTTAGTCATGCCAACCACATGATTATGGAGACGTCTTCGGACAGCACTGGCTCTTCGGCTTTGAAATGGAGATGAGCACCACCCCCTAGAGTCGGGAATGACTAGAACATATGTGCGAGGGGAACCTTTACCTTTACCTTTAATGTATAAATCAATCAATCATACTAGCTTCAGAATAAGTTTTATCCATGTAAACATGTGCCAAACCATAACATCTATTTATTAGTTATGTTCTTTAGATAAGATAGCTGTATTAATTGCAAGATATAAACAATCTAAAGCATTTCATATGACATCAAATGGAAATATATCATAAAAAGCAGCATATTATCATATCAGAAAGAAGGAAAGAGGAAGTTCATGAGAAATATCGAAGACACGTAGAAAATTCATAAGCTGAATGATTTCCATGAATGAATGCCTTATCAACCAATATTTATTTTATTTTATTGCAGTAAGTGGTAACATAAAAATAGACCTATCATTTAAGTTGGAGAACTAAGCAGCACTCAATTCTTTGTTATCCAACATTTGATTTCATAGCCATTAAAAAGAACCGTAGACAGGTGGTTCTTAGTTGTTTTTTATTTCCAAGATCACTTATAGGAACATCAACAAAAGTGTCTGTAAGATGTTCCAAATGCAAAGTAATTTATTCTCAAATAAGTGGAACATCAATATTCAAACAGAATTAGGTGTTCTTTTTTATGATTCGTGTACTGATTCATTTCAGTCTATATTTTTCTAACAGAAAATTGTTAAAACTAAGGAAACAGTCCATTTATACACTATCATCATATCACAGATATGTCATGTCTTACTAAATAATTATCAATAGGGTATTATGAAACATATTTTATCAGCTGTAGCTAATTCTGAATTTGCAGCTATTTTTTGAGTGTTCCATCATTGGAGGTTGTCAAAAATAGACTGGACACCCATTTGTCTGGGATGGTATAAATCTCCTGCCTTGAGCAGGGGGTTAGAAGACCTCCAAGATTCCTTTCAGCTCTGTGATTTTATGAGATTTTGTATGCTGGTTTTTGTTTGGATTACTGTGAGGCATTGATCAAGAGACTGTCCTTGACAATTCAGAAGCTGAAATACAAAGAGTCACTGTGAAAATTATGAAAATTTATTTTAAAAATATTGACTGCCTATTTGCTTTAAATGGCTTTCAAAAGCCATTGGACTCAAACACAGATTGCCTTGTGGTCAAATAAGAATTTAAGATGAATTTATTACTGTTGGTGGATTACATAGTGGGTATGTATAAAGGAGAAAATCTTTTCTGTTTTGTCACTACCAGAAATTGTCCACTGTAAATATTCATGTTTGGAACTGCTTCTCAAGAAAATTTGATTAGTAGATGACATTACAATCTTTCTGAAGCCAGATAAAAAAAAATATGTTCAGGCTTTTTAAGTTTGGTTTTATTATTAAAATTCTACATTTTATGACCTTATTGCCTCCTATTGTTGTATGAAGGTTGCCTATATTATGCTTTCTTATTTTCATGGTATTGAACTTAATTATAATTTGACTCTTTATACATCTTCTCATTGGTATCTCTTTCTGTGTTCAGTGAGAATTATTCTCAGCTAAGTGAGTACAGAATTGGATTTATTAATTGTATAAAAATCAATTTAAAGCATGACCAGCTTTTTGCAAATTTGTTGCATCTTTGTTCAACTCCTTTCTGCCAGTTTAATATATGAATAAATCCAATCTTAGGCAAATGGCCTTTTGGATCATGTGATATGATTTGCTTTCACTTCTCCCTCCTGCACCTCAATAAACACCTCTTATCTACATATTTCTATGTTAAAAAATCTCTGCTTTTGTTTTGATTTTTGACTCTTTGGGTGCTGGATGAAATTTGAAATATATGATTTCAATACTCCTTATAATTGTTTAAAGTATTTAAATTTCATTTTAGTTCTGAAGATTTGAAATAATTTTATGAAAACCAGTTTAGAAATTTGAAAAATAAATAAAAGCACAAATGCCACAATTTTCACTTTGTTTCACTTTGAATATTTTTGAACATAATATTTTGATAGTTTTAGAATATAAACTGATAGTTATCCATATAATACTTATTCTATTTATCAGGTTATTTATATGATATATTCAATTTACATAAAACATAGTTATATAATTTGCTATTATTAAAGGGAAGTGAAAAAGTATAGATAATTAAATGCTAAATATACACTTCTATCTATCCTTTTGAGATAGTTCAATGTTTTATATTTCTCTATGAACCAGTATTTGCAATCATCTTTTTTATTATTTAATAATGACAAAATATTTCCAAGTGGAAAAGCATTAAATTATTTATGGTGCATTAAAAATCATTAGCATGTTATTAATTTGATACAATTTCTAAAATAATATGTGTATTAAAAGTAAGAACATCTTAAAATGTAGCCTTTTATTCTCCAGCACAGCAATAGCAGTTTAATTATAATGAAACTAAGAGCTATTTTTCACCTGGGGTTAAAACTTAAAAAGTACAGCACCAACCAGAGCTGAACAGCACCAAGGCTGATTCAGTCTGAAGTTGATGTTTGATTCCAGATTGAAATGGTTCTTGTTACTCATGCCTTCTTAAACCTGTTTGATTTCTATGTCATCAAAGTACATTTTATAGTTTAGTTCATAAGTTTTATTTTTATTTCTTCATTAACCTTTCAAAAGTTGCCATCTATTAATCATCAATTTATTTTAAAGTACTGTATTTTTCGGAGTATAAGATGTATTGGAGTATAAGACGCAGCTTAGTTTTTGGAGAGGAAAATAGGGGGAAAAAAATCTGCCTACCAGGCATTCATCTGGCTAGCATCCTTAGTCTGGTCAGCTTCAACACATTAGTTTGCTGGTTTTTTATCCCCTACTTGGGTATAAAAAACAGCTTCTAAGGCACAGCTGAGAAGAAGCAGCAATGAGAAAAGCAGGCAAAGCACAGGGAGATCGCTTCACTTGGCTAGTGCCTAGTTAGGGCTGAAAAAAAGCTTTTAAAGAACAGCTGAGAGTCAGAGCAAAGCATGGAGATCGCTTCACTCACTAGCACCTCATTAAAACACAGTGGAGAGTCGAGGGAGCAGGCAAAGCTGGGAAGATCACTTCACTCATAGCGCCTCGTTAGGACCTCATTAGGGCTGGAAAAAAAGCTTCCAAAAAAAGCTATATTTGGAGTATAAGACGTCCCCAAATTTTCAGCCTCTTTTATGGGGGGAAAAGGTGCATCTTATACTCCAAAAAATATGGTAATCAATAACGAGATAAATTTTTAAATGTTCAAACTATTGGAAATAACCATTCACAAACACATGGCACACCTTAGGAGAACAAACCCATCAGGACAAGATTCAGCAATCCATCTACATTTGAAAGACAAAGTCACTGTTTTGAAGAAAGCAAAGTCCACATTCTGGACAGAAAGGACCGCTGATTTGAAAGAGAGGTGAAAGAGGCCATCTACTTTAAGACTAAACAGCCCTCTCTCAACAAAATAGGAGAGATAAAACACCATCTGTCTCCTGTTTACTACACAGTTCTTTCAACAGTTCCAAGAAGGTTTCACATCCATTTGCACTATCCAGGTGATCTGAGGACATAGATAAACCTCCAAGTGGCCTCAACAACTCTCAGAAAGAGTGCTAATGACCAGATGATTGCAAGGAATAGAAATCCTTTGATCCTCCACTATTCAGTCATAACTGAAGAAGCTTTTAATGAGAAGTGAAATGTCTTCAAAAAAAAAAAAAGTCCAGTTGCCTTTTAAAAAATCACCTTGGGACATACCTGGGAAAAGGTATTTCAAATCATTCAAATATACTCTACCATAACAAGTTCTCTATAAATGATAATGGGAAATTCATCTTAAGAAATGTGATTAATATTGAAAAATCCTTACTGAAATATGTGTAATTCCTGATTCATTGATCTTGCTGTGTTAAGCTTGAAAGGATGGAATTTAAATCCTTTTGTAGATCCAGATGAAAGATCAACTCTTTTATCTCTGCATGAACTTTCTTGTGGTTAACTAAATTCATGTATTTCATGGGGAGGTCTGATGGTTAAAGTAATTAATAACGAAATTATTATGTAAAGCCAAGGAAACCCAGAGGATTTTGAAAATAATTTGAGCAAGTGTCAAAGGCAACAAAGTTGAATGTGGGCTTCTAGTGAAATCAACCATACCTCTAATAGGAATAGCAATAGCACTTATATACCGCTTTACAGGGCTTTACATCCTTTTCTAAGTGGTTTACAGAGTCAGCATATTGCCCCCAAAAGTCTGGGTTGTTATTTCACTGACCTCAGAAGGATGGAAGGCTGAGTCAACCTTGAGCCTGGTGAGACCCGAACTGCCAAACTGCTGGCAGCCAGTGATCAGAAGTAACCTGTAGTACTGCATTTTAACCACTTTGCCACCGTGGCTCATCTTAGTAAATCTTAATAAAAAGTTAGAGACATCCATATCAGGGGTGGGTTCTAAATTTTTTTACTACCAGTTCTGTAGGTGTGGCTTATTTTGTGGGCGTGGCTTGGTGGGGGTAATGTGACTGGGTGGGCGTGGCCAACTTTTTTTTTTTTTTTTTTTTTTTTTTTTTTTACTTTTAAAAGCAGGCAACTCAGCGGGGATCGCCAGAGGCTTTTAAATGCTTTTTTTTTTCTACAACCTCTTCAGCCGAAGAGGTTGCAGAAAAAATGCTTTTAAGAGTTTTTAAAAAAAGCCTCTGATGAGGTGGCCTGGGTAAGTGAGCTGCGACCGGGCCAGGGACCGATTCGGGGGTGTGGCCAGCCAATGTTATTACCGATTCTCGAATCTACTTCAAATTTTTACTACCGGTTCTTGCAAACTGGTGCGAACCGGGAGCAACCCACCACTGATCCATAGGCATGCATTTAGGTCCTTAAGAATTTAGGTTACATGATTTCTACAAAGGCATACTACAATAACAACAAACCTGCATGGAAAACATCAGATAAGCTCTTACTTTTGAAGAGCTGATCATGGCTGTGACATGCCTATCACTATTGCAGGAGACAAAACACAATATGGCACTCATCCCATGGAGCATAGAAAGAATCTACTCTCAACTGTTTGGACTAAGGCCTTGAAGCATGGAAAGAACTTCCAAGATACTTGAATGATCTAGTCTTTTGGATAATGGTATGGATATAGAACCTTCTGAAATGGCATACAATATTTTTCTATTGGGAGGGAGCCATGCTTGTTAGTGACATTGTCCACTTTACAGTATCATATAATGGCCCAAAGGGATTATCTCAAGCTCATCTGAACTATAGAAAAATGGTAACATTGACCACATTTAAAAGGACTGAAAGTGGTCTTTTAGCTAAGATTAAGTACATAAAGTTCCTTTCTTCATATGGCAGTTACCATACAGTTAATGTAAATAAAATTAGGACTAATATATAACACATTGAAACCCCTTTTGATTGATATTGGAAAAAAAATTAGATGTCCAATAGAGTTGCAGTGAATTTACATAGTATTTTCTTCATACATTTTCATAATTAGCATGAGAAGATAGTGAGCAATGGATGAGGCAATCACAGTCAGTTTTCAACAGCCTGCCTCTAGAGATTGAGTTGAATGCTGCCTGAATCCTGTCTTCATGTTTATAAATGCAACATAAAGTTTGATCCATAGATATGTGGCATATAGTTTGGTTAGGAGCTGCAGTGTGCTAATGTGAATCACTTTTTGAATAAACTCTCCAGAATATTATGGATATTATTCAGTCTTCAATTGATTAAAAATCTAAGCAATGGTAAGTGAAAATTCATCTATTCCCTGAGCTATTATTTTTAGTAACATAATTATAATTATTTATTTCTTGGGTTTTCTAAGTAATTAAAAATCACTGAAACATCATTTACATATTTTAGCATTTATATAGCAAAACAATTTTTATGCCTTTTAGATCTTTTATATCCAGGGGTCTGGTTCTTAAATCTAATTGAGCCAATGAGTTACTACAAACAGTATGTCAAATCAACGTGTGTTAGTTTTAAAGTACCAAGAGTATTATTGGATTTTTTTAAATGGCAAAATTGGACATTTCCAATTAAAGGTACGCAGAGTAAAAGGTATGTTTTTCTTTCTACATATTATGCATATGGATATTGATTTAAATTTTGAAGATTAATTGCTATAAATATTCATTGTGATTCTTTTGACAAAATTGTCATTGAAAACCAGAAAAGAAGAATTCTCCAGTCAGAGTAAAATCCTGATACCTCAGAAAAATAGAAAAATTTCTGGGTTTATTATTATTTTTTTTAAAGAAACCCCAGGGTGAAATTTAGCTACTTAAGAAAAGAATGGAGACCACTGTCTACCTCACATTTTCAATCTGTCCTCTAACCCTTTAATGTACACTATTTAAATGGAAATTTTATCAGGTGGCCTCTTGGAAATTGAAGGACTTAGACACACATTATTTAAACTGCTTTCTTTCCTGTACTCGTGCCAGCTTGCCTCTAAGATCATTTTGTAAAATCTATTGGCAATAGTTTGCCAAGGGTTCAATATGAACTGCAGCCACCACATCATCCCATTGGAAAATTGCTTTGAAGCTGTGCCCCGCCACCTTTCTTGTCCAATAAAAAGACTGCCTGTTGCTTTCCCTCCTATGAGCAAGTCTTCCTAGATATACTTTTGTGTGTGTGTGTGTATGTGGTTTTAGAAGAAGAAGCTATGCTATTTGTGTTTAAAAAGTCATTTAATAAAGTAATTTTCTTATGATTAATGATAGTGAACTTTTACGTGGAAATGAATCAGAGCTATCTTTGCAAACAACACTAGTGGCATAAGGATTATGAACAGAATTCATAATGCCAGGATGTGTCCTCATGAGTCAATGTAGTAATTTGTCCAAATTGTCTATTTCTTCTGTTTCTCGGCTTGACTGAAATTTATCACACATACAACATTTAAAATCCATGTCTGCATCAAAAGAATGAACCCTGAAACTACTATTCCTATTCTCTCCCCCCACTTCCCATTAGCAATATTACTGTACCTGAAACATACCTACTTGTGGTCTTATCAAAATTAATACAAAGTTTTGTAAATTTTCTGCAGCCTTCTGATATGGGGACAGGGAAGGTTCCCTTGGGAATTATGGCTAAGAACTGCAATTGATTAATTAGTACATTAATCAAATGAAAACTTTAATCACAAATTTAAAAATTGCCTACCAATTAATTTGTGAGGCTATAAG
Organism: Pituophis catenifer annectens; assembly: GCF_029215685.1. NCBI lineage: Eukaryota > Metazoa > Chordata > Lepidosauria > Squamata > Colubridae > Pituophis > Pituophis catenifer. The sequence goes on along the minus strand of NW_027256881.1, from coordinate 34,469,629 downwards.
TGAGGAGCCCAACAGTATTCATGCCTCAGTGATGTTCCATCACCTCCCTATGCCAATTTTGATGGGGAAGAGGAGAAACTACTTTAAGAAGCACTCTCCTTTGTGGAGCATAGATCACATTCAGTGTGAAACTATTGCAACATAAAATCAAGTTTTCTCACTTGAAAAACTGTCAAGTGAGAGGTGGTATGGTATGGAGGTTAAGATGTTGATCAGGAAAAGACCCATATTTTAGTTTATCTTAAGCCACAAAAGCTGAGTCTGTGATTTTGGTCAATTACTCTCTTGCAGTCCATCTTGAGGCTTGTTGTTGTGGGGAAACTTTCTTGCACAAAAGTGTATATAAATAAAAAAAACCTACAAATTATATTGTGCTCAATAAAATGAATTGCCAACATATTTTAGCTATAAATTTTACAGAAAATTAATGTTTTTCTTAATATTTTTATAATTAATGTTGTAAATTTTATATCCAATCTCTTAGAAGGAATGCACAGTAGGATGTTTTCACTGTGCTGTCTTCAGTGTAGAATTATAGGTAGTCCTTGGGTTATGATAGCAATTGGGACCAGAATTGTTATTACTAAATGTCAGTTGTAAAGTGCAATGTCACTTGACCACATCACTTAAAATAGCAATTCCAGCAATTCCAGTTTCCATCATTAATTGAGGACCAAGCTGGTTGTCAAATGTGGATCTCACATGACTGAAAATTATAACTTCTTGCCATCTTCCACATTAACTGTGCTTGTGGGAAGCTGGCAGGGAATGTTGGGAAGTGTAATTGTGTGATTACAGCTTGCTGCAACATCATTTTTGCAAACTGGGTGCCAAGTGCCCAGATCACAATCATGTGACTACAGGGATGATGCAATGGCTGGAATTATAAGGACCTGTCATAAGTTTAATTCAGTATCACTGTAAATTTCAATGGTCACTGAACAAATGGCTGTAACTCAAGAACTACCAGTATTGCCATAAGATTAAATCAATGTTCACACAAACTCAAACATTGGACTGTAGCTCCAGAATTTCCAGCCTGTCATGACCCAGATTCAGAACTTAGATTTGGATTTTGAATCTGAAAAAGCTGTTCTAGCTGAACCTGTGGAATGTCAGCCCTAGGAGATACCAGGCCAAGAATCATATGAGGTTGACTAAACACAGGTACTACCTGGATAGCTGGAACAATCAAATCAAGAAGACAAAGTTTCCATGACCCTGTGCCCAGTGAGTAGAGACCTGAGGTGAGCCATCAGGCTATTTATAAAGCAAGGGAGTAAATCTTTTGAAGTAGAAATCTGATTAGTCTATCTTTGGTTTTCTTAAAGAATGCTTGAGATTCACCAGAATCATATATATACAATTATTCCAAACCTGCACATCTATTGTATTCATAATCTACAATTATACAAATGATAATGTAGTAGATGATTCCCTCCCTTTTAGGCTATATGTAATATATAATATTATATAATATACCGTATTTCCCCGAAAATAAGACAGAATCTTATTTTCTTTTGAACCCCAAAATAAGGGCTTGGCCTTATTATGGGGGGGTTGTCTTAATATTTTGGGGGTACAGGAGGCAGCAAGCATGGGATTGGATGTCTCATTGCCACCGTCACCTCCCCTCTCTGTTCTCCCCTCCTTGGGGGGCTTATTTTTTGGTGAGGGGCTTATTTTATCGCATGCACTAAGCCTGATTGGGCTTATTATCCGGATAGGTCTTAGTTTTGGGGAAACACAGTATATTATTTCAACTTTTTTTATATATTGTGAGAAACCTGGAATCATAATGGAGTTGGCTGATGTATAACTCTAATAGGTAAATATACATATTATTTTGCATGGGTGTAACTGGCCTAGCATAACTGTCATGTATAGAGATTCCACTCTCATCACAGGAAATTCTTCTGCTGTAGCACCAATTTTGACAGCATGGGTTTGGCACTAAGCCAGTGAGAGAAACCCATTTTTCTAGTCCATGACCTTTCCAGAATAGCTGGTTGATTTGATTGTAGAGGTGATTGTGATTATTTTGGGAAACTTCAGTAACTACATGGAGGCCAAATTGATAACTAGCTCAGCAACTGATACTCAGTGTGACATATCTTATGATGACTGTATAGTAAAATTAGTTTTGGACTGGGGAATGAGGCGATATCTATGACAACTTTATCAATAGCTTCCTCGTGAGGTTTAGATTACCAGTGAGAAATCTTTGAAGGACCCATTAAAATGATATTTCCCCAGAGACTTCAGACCTTAGGGAGTTTTTGATTGACAAGATTTATAATCTTATCTCTAAATACTTTTCTACCTCATTTCCTTACATCTTCTTTCAACCAGTCCACATTTCGCTTTCTGATTTTCACATGCCTTGGAGACAACTTAGGCAAAGTTGTCTCTGCTTCCTCAGTCTTCTTTTCCACAGAGGGAAACAAAGCATTGCCCTTTCCCAGTATCAAGACAAATGGTCCATACATGTTCCCACATTTGAATTGTTCTATGCACTGCATTGTATTTTTGTAAGCTTTATCAGTTCTCAACAGTTAAATTTAAACTGTTGTACACAGTGCCAAAGGTGATCAGTTAGGCAATTGCCATCTTCTCCAATAGGTTGAAGGTCTAAGATATTAGGCAAACAAAGGTATTTTCCATATCTTGGTATCTGATCTTTTAATTTGAGATTCCAAGGGTAAAATCTGGTGATGCTGGTATGCAAAGAATACATATTGTTAAACTATCATTTCTTTCTTTACAACAACAGTACTGTACATTAGATGAAGGACTGAATGAGAACAGTTGTCTGCATTACCTGTGCTACTGTCTTCTTTGCAGTCAGGTCTTGAGAGCTTATTTATATGCTTTGAGATTACATTTTCTTCTCCTTTCTGGATACTCAACATTAGTAGTACAAGAGTAATTAGTAATTAGATTGGACTGCTCATGTAATGTGCTTTACATGAGATTTCCAAAGACAATTTGGAAATTGCAATTAATCCAGAATGCACATGTGAGGCTATTAACTGAGACTGTGCGTTATGATTACATTTTACCTGTGGTTTGCTAATTGTTTGGGCTCTCAGTTTGTTTCTGGCCTACTCAGATACAGTTTTTAAGATTTTCATCATTTAGGGTTGAGGATGCATAAAAGAATGCTTGCTCATATATTCAAACAGTAAGTATCTTTCTTCCAAGGCTGCAGGATAGGTCAACTTGACAATGTGTGGAATGCTCTTTTCAAGGACAGTTCATCTGGTTTATTTTAATGCTAGGCAAAGACCATCTGCCCCCATTGCCTTCTTTGTTCAATTTATTGTGCATTGTTTTTGGGTTCATCTTTATAATGCTTCTGCCCTTTTTATACTGTAATATTTAACTACTTTAATATTTTCAACATTTTATTAGTCTGCTCACTTATTTATAAAAGCCACACTTCAATAAAAAGCAACTAACATGCAACTCTATATGTTGTTCAGTAAAGCAGAATTCATTCACAGAAATAATCATTCACATTTCTGTCAAGCAGTCTGGTTTAGTAAAAAGCTTCAAGATTGCTAAAAATATAATAATGTTATGTCAGAAACCATTTTGAGTGTATTTCTAATGGCCATAGAATTATATTCACATATAACCTATCCTGCTGAAAGTATCAAGCGCTAAACCTTTCATCTGGAAAAATGACATGAAAAATGGTTTGTCAGAATTTAGGCAGCCTGGCAATGGATGAAGTAACAGAGTGGGTGGCATAGTAATGCCAATTTCTTTGTGACAGAGCAAGCTAGCTAATTGTCCAAACATATGTTGATTTTTTTCCAGAAACTAATCAATTTAGCTGAGAATGGTGGCAGTCAATTTAGGAGAAAAGACTGGCATAGTCTTTCTACACCAATAATCAAAAATGTGCAGGGAAATAAAATAAAATGCAATTTGTGGTTCCCAAAAATCATAAAACAATATCCCAGATGTTTTGCCATCACAAGGCAAGCTCCAGTAGTTGTGAAAATGGGATTACAATTTATTGTGCTTTTATTACTATTAGTATTACCCACACAATTAATCATTTAGTTTTTAATCCTATGCTCAGTAATGCCCACTTAACTCAATGTAATTTCTAAAATTTAACCTGCAAGTCTAAATATGCTTGAAAGAGCATCCCTTTAAAACTATGGAACCTATTTTATTTAAAAAAAATTAGCCTATTAAAGATGAAAAATACACTTCAAGATTATGTTCTTAAAACCCAATTATTACCATTTTTAATGTAGGCGAGATCAGGCAGGACCCAATGGTGGAGTCAAACACATCATCAATTTGGAATCCTTACATAGCCACAAGAGATGACTCCAACCCCCAATGAATTCAATTTATTTTTATCTAGTGCCATTTGGCCTTGACCATTAGTATATTGGATTCTTGTGTATAAGTAGCAAGTAATAAACTTAGTGCTTTGAATTTCCTGGTCACTTGCACCTGACATTAAGAATCTAGGGAACTCCAAATCCCTTTGTATCTCCAGTATTGAGATACTGTACTTTCATGTAACTTTATAATATACAAGTGAACTCCAGAAAGATCAGAATTTCACAAAAGTGCTAGATTTTTGTGACTTATTTACTGTTATTTCAGAAAATGAATCACTGTCAGAATGGTATATACAGTCTACATTCCCTTAAGCTTTCAAAGAAGAGAGTTTTACGTGACTTCCACACAGTATCCAGGCTGTTGACTCAATGTATGGGACAGCTGCGCGTCTGGAAGCAGAAGGCTGAATTTTTGTTCTAAAACACCAACTCCATTATTATGTTTCATAATGATACAATCTGCCTTCATTTCCAATCTAAAGAAGTCTGAATTAGAAGAAATGTTTTATAATGCATATCTTACTCAGATGCTTATGAATTAAGTATATAGAATTAATTACTCACAAAACAGAGAAGTGGATTCAAAATTCTTTTTTAAAATAATATTTCAAAAAACATCAGAAAGAAGTGGACTCTAATGGGGAAAAATAATGGCCCAAAAAGAAAGAATTAAATGCACTAGTAAAATGACTGACAGATAATAATTATACCCAGCAATAACTGTTGGATTTAACTTGTTATCTGACAGATATAATTAAAGGTATCCTTCATCAAAATTGCAGGATTGTGTTCAACAAGCATTGCTTAGATCTATGCCAGAAATCCAGAAACATAACAAAATTAGAGTCCTGCTAAAACTGCATGTGTTCTCCATGGATTCTGTGAATGATCACTGTAAAGAAACATCTAGAAAATGGATTTATAAATAATATAATCTGATTTCTCATCAATGTCTCTTACATTATATTTTACTTCTCATGTAATGAATATAGGGATACAAAGAACAAGCTGAATTAGTTTGAATAATGCAATGCCCTGTGGTCAAGAAGGAAGTGGGATCTAAACTAGTGAAACCCATTGACTTTTGCTGCACTTTGCCTATTTTAAATAGGACCTTTATAGAAATTTGGATCATTAAACACAAAACCATGTAAGTACACAGCAAATTCCTCAGTGTTAAGAGTTACATAGATAGTGACACAATGCATTATTAATCAGCCCAGTGCCAAACTACTTTGTGTAGTTTGGCACTAGCCAGATCAGCCAGTCAGCCATGGCCAGATCACAAAGCAACCTGCACTTTAAACAAAGATATATTATTTGTGAATGAGTAGTGGAATGGGCTAAAAAGATGGAAGTAGAGTCTATTAAATAGCTCCTTCATTTATTAATTTTGATTCTCAGGGTATCAGTACATCTGCAAAACATAGGCCAAATGATTAGCTAGCTTGGAAATGCTCAAGTAATCTTTTACTCAACTTTATCCATAAAACTGAGTTTTTCTGAATTCAAACACTCACAAAAAATGCATAGATTTCTCCCAAAACTTTCTGGGCCAGTGTTTTCCTACTGCCCCATGAAGCAAGGTATAGGGTACACTCCTATGATCTAATAGAGCATGTTTTACCACTGAAGTTTGTTATAAAGATATAAAATGTACAAAAGGAAATCTACTGACTCCTTTCCACTGAGTAGAAAGCAGTAATATATCAGTATTATCCAGAGAATTTCTAACATATTACTTTGTGATTCCCATGACCTTTCTTATAGTCAAAGAAGTTTCAATGGAATTAGAACAATGTAAGGTGGAAAAAACCAGATGAAAACAGTTTTAGAAATATCTGAGGCAAAGTCTAAATATAATTAATTAATAAATAAATAAATAAATAAATAAATAAATAAATAAATAAATAAATAAACAAACAAACAAACAAACAAACAAACAAACAAACAAACAATATTAGTGGCTACCACTTTTAAAAGTATCAAAATTGTTTCTTTATCAGTGATTATCAAAATATTAAATCTTTATTTTGGTCCTAGACCAGCATAAGGGGAAAGCATAGACAATATATCAGAAACTAAAAAAAATGAGAAAACTAGAAGATATTAAAATAGAAAGTATTTATAAAAATCTATAAGAATCCAAAACAAGGGGTAGGAGAATTAGATAGGTATAATGGCCATAGAAGTTTAGAAAGTGGAAAACTATGACTATCAAATTACAGACCTATCAAATTCAAATAATTTGATGAACTAGATGCTCAATAAATCTAATTTATGGCACAAGTCATCATTCAACAAATTTTCAACACTGCTGCCCAGTACCTCACAACATTGTATAGTTTAGCAGGGTAGTATGTGCAATCAGAAGGGAAGAATAGAAGTGTCCTTTGCACCTGAGTATTTATGAAGGAACAGTAAGATGAGGCTAGTACAAATGTTTCTGTAGTACAGGCCCTGGAGAAGTACATGTCCTGCTTTTACTGTGTCCAGAATCACAGAGAAATTGCCTCTCCAAGTAAAGAATATTGGCCTTCAAAGACAGCTGAGAGGAGAGCATGCCAACATTTTTTTTAAGAATCTAAAAAATTAAAAGCAGACTCAAAATATTCAAGAAGCATAAAAGCATTCTAAATAAATAAATACATTTTATTATTAAACCTTTTACCACAATTTAGGAATCATGACCATAAAATACAAATAATCCATATGCTTTATAAATTGATTAAAGTTATAATTGCATAATATATCAGAATCCTATTTCAGATGTTGTTAGTGGTGGCTATTTTACCCATTTTAGTGGTACAACCATTGCAAATTATTTACATTATCCTTGTGATCTGACCTCAATATATGTAGTAAAAAAAATATCATATTTTATTTATCTCCTTATTTAAAGATATGCTTTCTCATTGGTGATTTAATCCCTCTTATTTATGGACATACTTCCTAAAATTGTTGTGATTTAAAAAAAAATCTTAAGAGTAAAAAATTAAGAACATCCAAATAAAATATTGAAAGCAAGCTATATTCAGTACAAAATTAAATTCTACTTATATAATGGGACTTGTTTCAATCTTCCCCACCCCATGCACCCCAATTTGACTTTAGACTTGTGTTGTCACGGGGACATCACTTTTTTGCTCTTCGCTAAACCGGGCATGGGCATGGCCAGTGTGTGTGACACATCCGGCCTGTGGGCTGCAAGTTTGACAGCCCTGCTTTAGAGCATCTCCCATCCTTGCAGAATATGAAAATACTCAAAGTTATTAAGAATCCAGTCCAGTGGTGAACTAATATCTTCCAGCAGAATGATGCAACTAGGTACAACCCAGCATTCAAATACTAACAATAAAAGCCAAATGAATATAAAATATTAAAATCTTCTTATACTATCAAAGAAAAATAAGTGGTGCTAGGGAAGAAACAATATTTTTATCAAGAAACTATCAAGGTAAAAAACATACTCAAATCTAGCAAGGCAAACTAGCAACAGTATATAAAAACAATCAGAAAAATTCATGCTCCCATGCACTAATGGTGTTACTGAGCCTGGTAACAAAACATCTGCAAGAAAGTAAGCTCAGAAAACCTTTAAAATGAGTTGACCTCTGAACTATATGTATTTTCTGCTATTGTATGGTTATAAGAATTTAAATAGTTCTGAAAACATCTTCTCGTTACGGTACTATTCTGTATTTAGGAGTGAAGTTGTATGGCATGTTAACTCAGGAACTGAGGAAAATTGTATTTTGGTAAGAATATTGCTGCTGTTGCAGTAAAAAAATATACCTGAGCCAGTTTCTATCACTGTTATTTCACTGATATCTTATAAGTATAATAATACTCAGCCTTCCATCCTTCCGAGGTAGGTAAAATGAGGACCCAGATTGTGGGGGCAATAAACTGACTTTGTATAAAAAGAACACTGCTTGGGGGGGGGAAGCCCTACTAAGCAGGTATATACAAAAGTATGAAGGCTTAACGCATTGTAAGCCGCCCTGAGTCTCCGGAGAAGGGCGGCATATAAATCGAACCAATAAATAAATAAATAAATATTTATATACAATTTTAGGTCCCAAAATCTATTAGCATTTTTTATTGTTATATTTCAGTGGAGACTGAGACAAAACTAGCCTCATAAAACTCATCTAATGAATTTGTATTAGATCAAAAAATGAGAAACTGTGTCTTTCCATTCTGTAGATCAACCATACAATTATAAAATCATAGAAATGGAAACAGCCCTATAAGCTATTGATTTCAATTCTCTACTCAGTACAGGAATTCCTTGTTAAAATATTCCAGACAAATGACAGGCTAGCCTTTAATTAACTGCATCAAAGTAGGGGGAGCCCCAATTTCACTGGAAAATTGATTCCGCTGTCAAACTGCTTCTACCATTAGGATAATTCATTTGGAATCTGCTTTTCTGTAACTTAAATCCATTATTCAGAGCCCGGCCCTCTGCAATAAGCAAGAATAAATTCTGACCTCCTTTTAGGTATTCAAAAAGAAGTTTTATATTTGTTCCTCAGTTATTTTTCCTCAAGACTAAACATATCAACTTTGTCCCTGATTTTTTTTCATCGCCCTTCTCTAAATCTGTTCTAATTTGTCTGAAATTTGTTGAACTTTGATGCTCAGAACTGGAAACTATTTGAGATATAGTTTCATCAGAACAGTAGTATAGAATTATTTCTTCTCAGAATATAGAAGTAACATTTCATTAATCTGCTGATTCTCATTCAGTTTGCAGTTACACTATCAAGATCTTTTGCACAAGCACTCTTGCCAAGCCAGATATCCTTGTATGATTTTTTTTCTGCACAAAAAATTATATTATACTGTTACATTCTGCAAACGTTCTTGATGCTTATAGATGAAGTTTGCAATCTTAATGCAATTCAAAATTAAATAAATATATGTATAGAATTAAGCTTATGCCATCTTAAAGAAAAGTGTAAACCTGATAATACTGATAACACTACTATTTGGCATATTTTGAGAGAAGGGAAGGGAAATAATAATAAACAAATTTAATAAATAAAGGAAAGGAGCAATAGTAAAAACGATGTTGGGAAACTACATTGTTTTAAAATTCCCTTCCACTGTATCCAAGTGATGATTGCATTAACATATTTGTAAACATTGGAACTGTTTCTAATTACTGACTTTACATCAATTTTATTTCCCTCTTAAAAACTGTACTCTAATTTAACCTTGTTGTGTGATGTTGATATATAGGGGAGCTATTCTTGCTAAAATTTAATGAAACTTCTGTTTTAAATTTATACTATTTACATTGCTGAATATTTCCCAAATTTGGTTTTCAAATCTGATATTGCCTGCAAAGTGTTTCTTTTCCAATGCCGAGCCACATTTGTCCTTGCAGCCATCAACATATGTCTCATAAAATAGTGATTTTTTTAATTTACTGTGAAATAATTACTAGTTTAGAAAATAAACCTGGTGTTTCAATTAAAACCCCATTTTTAATTAAAAAAAATACTATGTATTTCTTTCCAGTACTTTTGTGGGGATTTTTTTTAACACAACTACTACACATGATAAACTGCTCCTTCTGGATCATCACATTTCAGCATGTTCTGTTGTATAATTTATCTAATTCTGCAATTATTGAAGGACCTTTGCAATTATTGAATCTTTTATAAAATATTTTTACCCTTTTTAAATTTATAACATATGGTAAATTTTATTGATTATTTTTTCTGTAAATCTTACCATTGCTGTAACTGTTTAAAAATTTGCATCCATTTTATCATACAATTTTCTACTTTTTGTCTCTGCTTGTCATATTTTAATAGCAATTTATATTCATGGCATAGTAGACATAAATATATGCATCTTGGTTATGTTTAAATATTTCAAATTCTGCCATTCAGCTCAAAAACTTTTCTCCTATCTTAAGTTTTTATTCCTACAGCAATCTGTAAATACATCAATGATGGTAGATTTTGGCCTTCATCACACCAAGTAATTCTCCTTTAATCTTCAGCAAAATAAATTTCATGCAAATGTCATATAAGAATTTATTTAAAAAAACAAATGAGCAAACAAACAGCAAAAGGCTAATTGGAATGTTGATTTTGCAAAGTTATAAACAGACTAAGGGGCCAGATGCATTAGAAATAAGATTGTGAAATTAAATATATGAATCCTTGTCAGTTGTTTAAAATCTTATTAAAATATATGAAGATTTTGAATCTTAAGAAATCTTTCCATGACAAAATGTGTGTTACATAAAAACATAGCAAGAAATTTTGAAGGCTGGACAATCAGAAAGAACTGAAGTGTCAGTGGTCTGACTGACAAAACGCAACCAAAGCAAGCATGACTGAAACAATCCACTCTCTTAATGCAAAACTTACATACCATATTGGCAAAGATGAGGGCAAAACCAGATCTAACTATTTCTTGTGCAAATCCACATAGTTATAATTCAGGTCTTCCCACCCCTCTATTAGACCAGGTCACATTGTCCAATAGAGACTCCTGGTGTTGTTGTGAGAATTTTTTTTAGCTCTGGTAAACACTTGCCGAAATGTTCTCAGGGCAGGCATCTTCATGTCTGGAACCTAAGTTCCATCTCTCCCTTCCCTGCCCCCATAGTTTGTTGGCAAGCTAAGAAGCGATAATAATTGCAACAGCAAAAGTTTGAAACTTGACATAAAGATTATAATTTAAGGAGAAGAGACTGAAGGATGGAGATAAGTATTTTTAACTCAGGGAGAATTCAAAAATATTTTCAATGTACTCAGAACTGTCTCATACGTTTGCTAGTATATAAAAGGTGATAAAAGGACAAGATTGAAACTGGGGCTGTTTCAAATGTGGATCTAAAAATGACACATTACAAGTATGATATGGAAAAAGATGTTATATTGGATTTACAAAATAAACTGGGTGATATCTTAATAAATATAAGGGACACAAAATAATAAATTTGACAACACTCTTGAGTGACTTGAACAACACGCTTATCTTGGACTTACAAAAAAGACCTGATAAAATATGAAGACATTCCTGAGAAAAGACAAAGTGAAAGGAAATTAACCTTTGGTAATAAAGGGAATAAAGATTTCAAAGGAAATAAACATAAAGATTTTTAAAAGCAAAAGGAAGAAATATCAAGTTGACTTATTTTATCAAGTTTAAATATATATGATGTTCTTTCTGGTAGCTCTAATTGGTTTTTCTCGGAGGACTGAGTGAGGTTTTAACATTTATTTATAGATAAGAGATGAGATATGGGAAGAAAAGAATTTTTATAATATTTGAGGCGATAAATTGTGAAATTGTTTATACTTGTCTTGATGAAGGGAAAGTAATTTCTTTGGATTCCTTTTTCTTTTTTATTGGGGGTTTCATGGTTTATTTTTCCTTTTTAATTTTTTCCTTTTTCCTTTTTTTCCTTTTATATTTTCCTTATTTTGTATTCATTTTTTATCTCTCTATCTGTTAATTTTATTTATAAATTATAAAATTATATACCTTTTTACATAATGACCTCCATAATCTTTATCAGACTGGGAAATAAACTCCACAAAAAGCAAACAGTGGTGGGTCTGGGGAGGGAGTTGATTACTAGATATTAGCTACAGCATCACAGTTTCCCCCCCCCCCCATATGCTCTAATTGTATAAGGCAAAGAAGAAAAGTAGTTTCCCCATAGTCCATTTGCAGAACTTACATATCCTTTAACAGGAACAGTGGCATTATCTATCATACCTAAGATGTAGGTAGCTTATTGTGCAGTTCCAACTCTAGTGACATATAGTTTTATTTCCTAACAAACATTCAATTTGTCCCTGCTCCATATCAATTGTCATCTGAGATGGCCACTTCACTGATTAGATAACAAAGTAAACCAGAAGTATTACCCGGATATTATCCTGTTCAATAAGGTTATTTATTTTTCACTTGCTTGCTTGTTTATTTTGTTTGCAGGTGAAGGCTTTGTTGTTGGAAGTTTGTGAATGATGAGTGACTACCAGGGATGAGTAGTTTAGATAATTTAATGATGATGCCTATTTTATTTTGTAAATACAGTGAAGGGAAAGAATGATTTGTTTTTAAACTTTTCTCTCAATGCAGCATCTATGAGTGAAATGACAGACTATGATAAATTGAAAACATGAACAATGTGCAGGAGTACAGTTATATAGGCCAGTGAGAATGTGAAAGCATAGGGAACATGTAGGAGTGGAATTACAGACAGATGAGAAATTGGAAGCATATATTATGAGAGACTCCACTAAGAAAGGTTTATAGGACCCCATACATTCTATACAATGTGGCACTTACCTAAATAGTCCATATTTAAAATATAGGGCCATCCAAAAGGTTTCCTATTATCTCAATTGGCATTCTGTTGATTTTGGGAAATGGATAACGGGAAAATACTACAATTTGTAGTATTTTGATTGGGTTCAGTTTTCATAATCTGACAATATGAATAATATTTTTGAACAGAAGAAATATGTTTTATGTTTGATCCTGGATGATTATCCAATACCTTGAAGAAATGCCCAGAACTGTTAAGTATCTGGGCAGTATAAATATTATAATAACACTAACAATAATATAAGACTGAATAGCTGCACAAAAATGTTAATCTGATCTAAAAATCTGGTGGTTGCATGACAAAAAATAACAACAACTCAAGTGAAACCCTCCCTTGACATGGTCTCATCAGAGGAACCAGAAAACTATGATGAGATGTAATTTACAGAAACCCATACGCGATCAGTAAGAACCATACTAGGTATTGAAGTATCTGGACATTTAGTGACAAATGAGCTACTAGACTCAGGACTATTGGCAAAGCAACCAGAGCCAGAAGTTGTAGCACTACTAGAAGAAAAGTTTTTTTACCCATGATATATATGCAAAGATTGAAAACAAAAAATAATTATCTGTTATTACAAAACAAGTCCAACAAGAAGAGAATATTAAAAAAGAATAAACCAGTTCTGGAAAGAACACCATCCAAAATCAGAAGTGATAGAAAATAGACTACCCAATCAAATGCTGATTTATAAAATGAAATAAGGTTGAATACATTTTAACTTAACAAAATAGCACAAATATTGAAAGATATCAATACTGTAATATTGAATATAAGCACCTGCTTACTGCAAGAAACAAACCAACTAATGTACAGCACAGCTGAAGTTATAACTGAATACCTAAATATAATATTAACAAACAAACAAAATAGCCAGTGGACCACCAAATGGAAGTTCAAATTGGAAAATAAGATAGTATTGTAATATCAGAAAAAATACCTGACCAAGAAATATTACCTAGAGAGAAAGATCAAGGAAGCACTGGAAATAAAAAAATATCAAATTTCAGTGATAGCCAAAAAAAATCACCAGATATATATCTCTAATTGCACACTAAAAGCAAAATCTCCAATTTCAGTTAAATCAGAAATGTTCCTACCAATCTATCAGAAGAAATACTGACATGAACTAGTTAACCTCCGACAGGGCAGATCTGGGCGCGGCCAGTCAAACTTAGAAAATCAGGAGTGCAGTCAGTTCAAATGAATATAAGTTAATGATAATTTTTTCTACAAGAATCTGAACTACTAATGGTCAAAGCAAATTGGCAGTAAATAAGAGTCAATGGAATTCAAGTTGAGCTGGATGTAGGTTTTTTGTGGGCACAAAGAGACTCAAGACTGATGATGCATTTAACCCCTCCCTCAGGCTCAGCCTGGTCATCTCCTACAGCAAGTACGGACAACCCAAAGAAATGCAAATAGAATGCAGGTTGGATAAAGGAGGTGGATAAGAATAAAAAAGAAAGTGAAATGAAAGAACTGGTAATAATAGCAGAAATGGTAAAGAAAGGGGCAAAGAATATCAAGAACTGATCAGGTAAAGATAAAATACATCATTTTTAGTTGAAATATGTGACTGGTCTACACCCTCTAATTGAAAAGCAATTTAACAACACATTGCAAAGGAGGTGAAATTAAAGATTGGTTAACACCCGGAAAAACCTACCTGATAATGAAAGATTTCACATTAGGGGAGTATAGAACAGGAGTGTCAAACTCATGTTGTCATGGCAGCATCACATGACATATTGGGACTTTTTCCCCCTTCACTAAACTGGGTGTGGCCAGCGTGTGACGCATCTGGCCCACAGGCTGGGAGTTTGACAGCCTTGCTATAGAGGCAAAAGACACCTGCAAGCCAATTACCTGCTTACCAACAACTTCCAAGTAGCTAACTGATGAGGTAGTGGATGCAGTCCAACAGCATCTAGTTGAAAACAAGCTCTTTCCCCCTGAGCAAAAAGAAAACCATCCAAACAGCAGAGGAACAAAAGATCAGCTCCTAACTGACAAGATGATTTTGGAAAATTAAGAGAAGGAAGATCAACTTGAATGTAGTTTGGACTGATTAAAGAAAGTATTCGACTTCCTGCCACATGATTGCATAATCAATTGCCTAGAAATAACAGGAGTAATAGAAACATCAGAAGCTTTGTGCAAAGATCAATGGCACAATGGAAGCCACAGTTCCTGGTCAATGGTGATAGACTGGGAGAGGTTAATATCAAGGAGACACTCTCTCCCCACAACTGTTTGTCATTGCATTGATTCCTCTGTCAACAATACTGAATAACTCAGGCCATAGCCATCAAAGAGCAAAAAAATATTTACCAGGCTATACCATCTGTATGTTTTTTTGTTGGGGTTGTTACTTGGAACCCTGACACTGTATGAAAAACACTCTGTGAAATAAAATTGTTGTTCAACATTCTCCTTCCATACAGCCAAGATATTGCAACAGAGTTTGGACTGGACAAATGGACCTTACTATCAATGGGGAAATTAATGAAAACTAAAAACAGTCTAGATGCACTATGAACATAATACCAAGAGCCTGGATGGTCACTACAAATGCCTGGGCATTCTTCAAGCTGACATTATCAATCACACTGAAATGAAAAGAATGTTAGAAGTGAGTACATCATGAGAATGAAGAAGAACTTAAAGTCCAAACTCACTGGCAGAAATGCCATAAAAGCAATTCACATCTGGGCAATTCCAGTCATTAAACACACAAGTGGAATTATGGACTGCATTCAAACAGAATTAAAAGCCCTGGGTAGCAAAACCAGAAAAATAATGGCAATCATACCCTTCATCCATGCATCAAGATTGACAGACTATACTTACCAAGGAAAATAGGTGTGTGAGGAATGATGCAAATATACCAGATAACTGAAGAAGAAAAAAGGGAATTGGAAGAATAGCTGAAGGACAGTGAAGAAAATGCACTGAAACTAGCATACCATGAAGTGTATTAAGCACAAGAGAGACCAAAGTAACCTTCAAGAAAGACCAAATGAAGAACAGAAAAGAGACATGGCAAGGCAAAGTATTACTTAGCCAGTACATAAAATATAACACCCCAGACTTAACAATTATCAATAAGAAAGACAAAAAAGACTTGATAGCGAACATGACAGTACCTGAAGTCTTCAGAATAGAAGAAAAAGAATATAGAAAATCACAAGAAACAAAGTTCTGCAAATAGAAGTAGAACAACTATGGGAAAAGAAAGCAAACATAGTACCAAGAGTAATAGGTGTCTTGGCTGCAATCCTAAAAAATCTGGCATAAAATCATCATCAGTCAATTGCAAAAGGCAACTTTACTTGGATCAACTTACATCCTGCAATGATATCTTTAACACCATCAAACAAGAACATTTGCTATTTGAGGTATTTGTGAAGAACTCAATAGTTGATAAAAATGCCAAATCTAATCTAAATATCTGCTTGACTGTGCAAGTAAACATAATAATACCTGTATGACTTTCCCACCCCCTTCTTCTAGCAATTAATGAAGTCCTTTTGTTACCTTAAAAATGTGCTGTCATTTTGGCAAGCACTGTGTTTTATCTGAACAGATCATTTTATCAGTGCTCTCTCGTACTGTCATTCAGTTTCTTTGGTACTTCACTGTAAAATGTTGATTATGAAATGTTTATACATATTACATTAATATGTAAACAATATCCAAGATTCCATAAAAGATGTTACAAATTCATAGCCTTTTGCAGTTTTTAGAGGATTTGTCATTTTTGTCATTTCAGCAATTCACATTTCAATTGCCTTCTTTTAACAGCTTTTAAGCTTCAGAATGATGATTATTTTACTTTTCCTTATAATCATCCATAAAAGAGCATGGCAACCATTTATTGAATGTGAGTTGCTTTAAAACCTCCTCCTACATTTTATTCCTCACTCTGTAAAGGAAAATAAAAAGCTTTCCACAAGCGGTCAGTTGAGGCAGATTTGTTTACTCACTAAAAAAAATTAAAATAAATTTAATCATTATTTTTATTAAATATAGCACTGTTCTTCACTTCTAGTTCTGTTTACTGTTGATTTAGCAATTAGCTTTTAATATACAGTGACTGGCTGAAGCACAATTATACTGAACTCATTTATCCTATTTCAAAGGTTTATGAAACAAATCAAGTGTAATTCATTACCTGATGTTTCCTTTTTTGTTTCTTTTCTACTGACAATATATGGGAGAAGCAGAGCCTCATTTTTGTTTTCTGTTTTTGTATTTCAAATAAATGCATCATTCCTACTATGCTTATCCCTCTAACACAGCATTTCTCAATTTTGATAACTTTAAGAAGAGTCAGCTTAAACTCCCTGCATTCCTCAGCCAACAGCTCTTAAGAGTTGTCAAGATTAAGAAACACTGCTCTAAGAGTTAAAACTGAGGCTACCCACTTTTCTCCCAAAGAGCCAGCAATACCCAAGGCTGAGCAAATAATAAAGCCAGGCCTGACTTTTAGAAAGTATACTCAAGATAGCAACTCTAAATTATTTTAATTCAATTAATACATTGCCTAGATGATGATCCTGTTTGGTCACTATTTTATATTCTGGTTTGTTATTTTTAATATATAGTTATTTTTCTTTATTGTTTGTTTCTATTATATATCACCCAGAGTTGAATTGGATGGCACTATAAATCCATGAACTAAATAAAGAAAGCAAATTTTGCTGTTTGCTGTTATAATGTAAATCTAGAATACAGTCCTAGATAACACCAATAAAATGGTATTTAGCAGACTTGACAACATGTCAGTTTCACTCTGTTTAGCTAAAACCCAATGACTTGCATTACAAATTGACAACATTCTTCCAATGTAGTACTTTGAAGTTACTTCAAAGCACCACTGAAGTATATGCTGCGTCAGATTGACTTGTTGACTATATGGACATGCTTATGATGATCAATACCGAAATTGTTTGCCATTGCAGTCTTCTGGCATTTTTTTTTTCTTACTTTCTCTGACTAATAATTCTGGAATTTTCTGGTAGGCATTAACCAGATCTCACGGTATTTAGCTTTTTCAGCCAATATTGACTAGATGTATCCACCTACTGTGACATTTGTACACAAATGTTATTTATTATATTTTTATACAGTATTGCCCATTCCCAGGGTTTTTGGACAATGAACTAGAACAAAAACAATATAAAAGATGCATCCGAACTGAATGTTGTATATGTTCAACAAATGCAGTAAAATGGATTACAATAAAAGATGTAATATTTCCCTAACACACCATAGGCATGGAAAGCCAATGTAAACCGAAAGATTTTAAACATCATCTTAAATGCCAGAAAAGAAGGGGGCAGGCACACCTCAGTAGGCATTTAGTGTTTTGAAGGCAATTATAGAGTTGGCCTACATGTATACTTTTTGTTTTGTGGAGTCCTTGGTGCTGAGTTTTCATGCTTGCAGATATTTCATTATCCAATTAGGTAACTTCATCACTATGAATGCATGTGGGGTTTATTCCTTGTAGTTTGCCCTACCAGTTTTGATAGGGATATGATATTTTCCTTGGTAGTTTCTTGATTAGGGTATTGTTTTCTGCTTGATTGTTTGTCTAGAGTTATTCTCTGCTTATATGAGTGATTTTATTTTATTAATTTATATTAAATAATAATGTTATTAATAATAAATATCTTCTAACAACATTTTGAAAATCTATTTTTCAATAGATTGGAAATACAGAGAGAATATTGAGAGAAAATATACAAAGACCTTCAGGATTTACAATATAAGGGTGGTCACACAGAAAACAGAAATGTTGTCCAAGAAACATTGAGTCCAGATTTAAAAAAGAGTCTACTTTGATTATGCAGAAATTTCTTATTTAGGAAAATTAAACTATTTTTTGAAAATAAAGTTTTTGGGGACTGAGGCTTTTGTTATTCTAGGAAATCTTGATTGGTATTCTTTTTTCAATAAATTTAGGAGTAAGAAAAACTTTAAGCAACACTTGTGTTCTTAATAATTCATTACTTTATGTTTCTGGTAAACATATGTGGCTTTTAATAAATATGTTTTTTGTTTCTCCAGTTGTGACTCAGCTATTTCACATCAAAAACAATCCTATTCAAAATTCTATAGTATAGTTATTTATGGAATATTATTTGTGGGAAACTGACCTTAACAAGTTGAAATTTTGAGTCTACGGAGATAGGGCAGGATACAAATCACATAAAATAAATAAGTTTCTAGATCTAGAAAGAACAAAGGTTACATGCACTCAAATCTAAAATCATTATTAAAACAGTTCAAGTACTAAATGAATGACGAAGGGGGGGAGATAATACTCAGTGCAATGCACAATACTGATCAATTACAAATCTGCCTAAATGAGGGGTAGGATTATATTTGTAGCTCAACCAGTATTACTATCCGTTGCATATTGATTGATAAAATGATATCAGCTTGTATGTGTATTACCTACAATTACTCAGAATCTCCTAGGACAATATAATGAAGGCATTGAAAGGAAAGTCATTTTTAAAAACTATGATAATAACAGACTTTCATCAAAAAAAGTTTGGATATATTTTGCCATAGATAATGTAACAGTTCATTCACTGTTTCCAAAATGCAGTCTTTGCTTTTATTGCTCTTGATTGCTCTAAGCAAATAAACATATATTGTATTGAACACACTGGACATTCAAAATTTTCTTAAATATACAGTAATAGGAAAGGATAGGATTATATTTTATTCTACTTTCAAGACCACTTGAATGCACCACAAGATGAGGGGCATATAAAGTTGATAAATTAATAAAATAAATAATATTTAAAAATGAAAGAAGTGATTGAATGTAGTAAAACAAATTCCTTTTTAGCTTTCTCATAAAATTATGCAGTGATCAATTAGAATGAAGTTTGAAGTTATTTTATATTCTTTAAATACTTTAAAACACACTGCAGTTTCCCTGAAAATTAAAAGAAAATTATAGAGTATTACTCTTCTTAAGAATTCAATTCAAGCCTTGTTTCTACTCATTGCTATTTTTACCACCATAAAGAAAATTTAGATTTTTTTCCCTCCCAAAATACAAAAGAATAAGAATGATTTAATATTAAAGAAAGTATGAATTACTGAGCCTGATCATGGCTGCCAATAATCCTTATGATGATACAGAAGTACTTTTATCCTCTGTAGTTATAACCAATCATATGTCTGATTATCTTCTTCCACTCAGTCTGAATATGTACAGTACATGCATACAGGTCCCCCAATATATCTCACAATTTATATACATGATATCACACACCTATGATCTACATAAGCCATAGGATAAAATAACAAGTATATTACTTTTACAGCAAACAATTATGTTGGAATATCACGCTTTGACAATTTCAATTTTTATGTCATATAGTACCTGAAATAATTTTATACACTTAAATTGAAAAGATAAAGCAAATATATATACAATTTTAAGAAAACATGATATATAATGAGATGCATTAATTGCAATTCATATCTTTGACCAAGGAAAGATTAATAATAGAGATAGAATTTGGAGAACCAGTGTACAATATTACATCATTACAGAATCATGCTATTTGTGGACAGGCACTATAAAATTGAATAATGCCCTTTCTTCTAGTGGAAACCTCTGCTATTTCTGGAAGAATCCCATCATCACATGGTTTTTCCCATCAATAGGACAAAAACTGGATATAGAGCAATATTATACGTTAGCTGATTCCTTATAGCAATAATTTCCCCCTCAAGTCCTGCTATGTTGCTTTATTTTGTATGGCAGGGCAGCAAAGAACATCTAGATTGTATACCAAAATAATATATTTCCATCAGGCCACCAAACAGATGAAGGTCACCCCAGCTGGCCAGATAAATTAAGCAGGCATTTATATAGGGCAGCAATGATATCACCGGCTACAGCAAACCTCCTTCCCGGGCTTAAGGAAATCAACAACTGGCAGATGACCTGAATGTGTTCTACTGCAGGTTTGAAAGGAAACTACAGACATCTATCTCCACAACCCCCATCTCCACAACCCCCATCCCACACCAACAACAGCCAAACCTCCTACAACTGACCCCATCCCATTGGGTTCACAGAAAACGAAGTGCAAGATCTATTTCACAGACAGAAGCCAGGAAAAGCACCAGGCCCAGACAAGATAACTCCTTCTTGCTTAAAAGTCTGTGTTGACCAATTGGCCCCCATCTTCACCCAAATTTTCAATAAATCACTAGAGATGTGCCATGTTCCTTCTTGCTTCAAACGCTCCACTATCATCCCAGTGCCGAAGAAGCCCTCCATCAAGGAACTGAATGACTACAGACCAGTTGCTCTAACAGCTGTAGTTATGAAAACCTTTGAAAGGCTAGTGCTGTCCCACTTGAAAACCATCATGGATCCACTGTTAGACCCCCTGCAATTTGCATACCAAGCAAATAGAGCTACAGATGATGATGTTAATATGGCTCTGCACTACATCCTACAACATCTTGAATCTCCAAAGACCTACACAAGGGTTCTCTTTGTAGACTTTAGTTCAGCATTCAATACCATCATACTGGACATTCTTCTAACTAAACTAAATCAGCTAGTGGTACCTGAACACACTTGTAAATGGATCACAAGCTTCCTAACAGACAAGAAGAAGCAGGTGAAGCTAAGCCGAATCACATCAGATACCTGTACAATTAGCACAGGAGCCCCCCAGGGCTGTGTGCTCTCTCCACTTCTCTTCTCTCTATATACCAATGACTGCATCTCAAGCAATCCACCTGTTAAACTACTGAAGTTCGCAGATGATATAACAATGATCGGTCTCATTTGAGACAATGATGAATCCGCATACAGACGGGAGGTTGAACAACTAGCCTCATGGTGTGACCAGAACAATCTGGAACTGAACACACTCAAAACCATAGAAATGGTGGTAGATTTTAGGAGAAACCCTACCATACTACCACTTCTTACAATATTAGATAACACAGTATCAACAGTAGTGTTGTACCCAATTCGGGTCTGAGCCTGGTGCCGAAGCCAGTGATGAACGCCAGACACAAAGTGCAGGTTTTCTGTTTGCTTTTTATTGGAGTACTCCAAAGAAAAGGGCTCCTGGCCAAAATGCTAAGAACAAGGATTAAGAGGAATTATTGAGTCTGTCATCTGTACCTCTATAACTGTCTGGTTCAGTTCTGCAACCCAACAAGACAGACACAGACTTCAGACGATAATCAGAACTGCAGAAAAAACAATTACTACCAACCTACCTTCCATTGAGGACCTGTATACTGCACGGGTCAAAAAGAGGGCTGTGAAAATATTTACAGACCCCTCGCATCCTGGACATAAGCTGTTCCAACTCCTACCCTCAAAACAATGCTATAGAGCACTGCACACCAAGACAACTAGACACAAGAACAGTTTTTTCCCTGAACGCAATCACTCTGCTAAACAAAAAATACCCTCAAACTGTCAAACTATTCACTAAGACTGCATTACTATTACTATTAGTCTTCTCACTGTTCCTATCACCCATCTCCTCCCACTTATGATGGCATGACTGTAACTTTGTTGCTTGTATCCTTACGATTTATATTTATATTGATTGTTTCCTGATTGCTTATTTGTACCCTATAATTATCATTAAGTGTTGTACCTTATGATTCTTGACAAATGTATCTTGTCTTTTTATGTACACTGAGAGCATATGCACCAAAGACAAATTCATTGTGTGTCCAATTATACTTGGCCAATAAATTCTGATCTACCCATTTATTTTTTGCAGGCACTGATCTACTGATGTATTTTTGCAGACACTGATCTACTCATTTGTTTTCTGTTAACACTGAACAGCTGAAGGGCGGCCCTTTGTAGCCCTGCGGCAAGAGTTTAAACAGTTTTTTTCCCTCTGGCCATCAGCTGGGACTCAGGAAGCAGCAATAGATTGGGGGTGGGGCCAAATAAAAGGTAAGAATAATGCGGGGAGTGGGGGGGCGTGGGCAGCAGTGGGAGGCAGAACAGGTTTGGTGACGTCATATCGTCACCGCTACCGGCTCGGGAGAACCGGGCCAAACTGGGAGGAACCCACCACTGGTTATTAGGTAATGCGGCAGATGACCATTTAGTGACAATTTCATACTGTGCAGAAAAAAGTAATGATAAACTACTTCTGTACTTTATCAAGAAAGCCATATGGATAGACAACATAAAGTGATTGTTGATAAAGGAACAGATGATGGTCCCTCAGATCAGAAGTCATTCAATATCCTGCTGAAGAAGAATGGATAATTTCAGGGTACTAGTGGTGCTTATGGTGGAATGAGATTAAAGCCTTTGAATGTCTTTTTATTGATGTTGCAGAGCAGGAAAAGAAAAACTAGGCTGCAAATACATAATTGCAAAAGGAGTGTGGAATTTAAGAAACATGAACATGGGAAAATTCACCACAGAAAAGATGAAAAGAATCAACTACACATAGACATCATATATCAGTAAACTGAAATGGACTAGAATACTCAGGACATGAAAAACAACAAAGGAACAATGCTGCTTTCATAGGTAGGAAGAATATAGTAAAGACAATGTAGTAAAGAAGAATATAGAAAAGATAAGAAACAATGGATGGAAACTAATCTAGGAGAGAAGCAACCTGAAATTAAGGAGAAATTTCCTAACAGTAAGGAAAATTAACCAGTGAACAGCTTGGCTTCAGAGGTTGTAGGTGCTTCATCACTGGAGGTTTTTTAAAAACGACTGGATAACCACATATCTGAAATTGTATAGGGTCTCCTGCTTGAGCAGGGGGTTGGATAGAAGATCTCCAAGGTCTCTTCCAGCTCTATTCTGATACATAGATATAGATAGATATATATGAGGGTGGAGTGGGGAGGGAGGGAGGGAGGGAGGGAGGCAGTATTTGAGGGGCTGTACCAGAAGGCAAGACAAGAAACAATGGATGGAAATTATCAAGGAGAGAACCAACCTAAAACTAAGGAGAAACTTCCTAACAATGAAAACAATTAACCAATGGAACAGTTTGCCTTCAGAAGTTGTAGGTGATTCATCACTGGAGGTTTTTAAGAAAAGATTGGACAGCCATCTATCTGAAATGATATAGGGTCTCCTGCCTGAGCAGGGGGTTGGACTAGAAGACCTCCAAGGTCCCTTCCAGCTCTATTTTGATTAAAGCACTTGGGTGCAATGCACTCAGTGGCCAAATAAAATCAACTAGACCAAGAACAGTCTTGTACAGACATTTAACAGAATGGTTATCCAAGTTCATGACCCAACTACGGATGCAGAAGATTGACAAACTTTATGGCCAAATTCAATCTGAAATTAACAGTATATTAAAAAATCAGTCTCATTGCGTCATTGGTCATTGGTCATTGGTACCTGGAAGAGCTCAATAATAACAGCTAAGATGTGACCAGAGGCTAACTGTAGAAAAGATCTCTACTCCTCAAGTTCCAAGTCAAGTTACATTGGAAGAAGAAACCAATTTTTTTCACAATAGCAAATAGGATACCAAAATAGCAAATAATATACCAAAGATGGATAGTAACTGGTTCAACAAGAACAAATGAGTTTGCATACTCACTTGCCTTTAAATTTGAATTAATAAACTATTATCCTTAGTATCACTCACTTGCGTGGAATTTTTCTAAGACAGATTCTGTGATGACTTTGCTTTTTATAGTTTCTCTCTCACAGTAATTATATGAAGTAAATCACTTTTATTCATACAGTATGTAAAAAAGAAATGAAAAGAAAATACAATAACTCATTGAAAATACAATAACTCATTGAGGAGTGTATGTACAGTATGTGCTATTTTAGATAGCATTGTAAGTTATGACACTGTAGTGAAATAATTATTTTAGGCTATTTGTGTAGATTCTTTAGAATCATTTCAGTGATTTACTGGATAGATGGATGAATGGATGGACAGATTGATCTATCTGATAGATAAATTGGAGATTTTAGGATTCAAAACATACAAGAATATAGGAAACATCAAATAAATTATTTTACAGTATATAGCTATAGTAATGCACAGAGTGATACTCAGAAGCCCCACTCCTCATGATTAATGTGTATGTATGTATGTATGTATGTATGTATGTATGTATGTATGTATAAACACATATATGATAACAAACATATTATCAAACTATTTTAATGGGCTCTGATGTTTTACTGGGTACTAATCACATATCATAAAATTATTGCCTAAAAAGGAATAAAATTAAAATAATTAAAACACTGGTCTCTTTTTACATACAGGCAACCTTTCTATTATGAGTAGAAATAGGCTAACATAAATGTATAGTAATACTGCTGTTGGATAATAAGAAAATACAGCCAATACTGATCTAATAGTTCATTTCTATTACAAATATATAGAAAGAAGCTCCTACCATCCTGCAGACTAGCTGATTGTGCTTTAGCATCTTAATTGCTTCAGTATTGTATATGGAGGAAGAATTTCACTTCATTTCAAATTTCATTTCCCATATCAGTAGAAAATTGATTGTTGAAGCATTCTTATTCTGAGAAAATATGTTGGAGATGTGTGAACAGCTTGTTTGTATATGAAGTAATATATGCCAATTGTTATCTCCATTGTTTATGATTTCTTTAATGTAGTTATATTTCTAATCACACAAGAATTCCATTCATGGAAATGCTCTCCAGGGATTGTCCAGGCTGGCAAAGAAGAATGAACAGCCTAATCCACCTTCACAAGTCCTTGATATCAATGCAGGTCATGTAGGAGGTAATTTTTCCAAAGGTATTACAGAAACAGATTGGTCAAAGGAAATAGATATATTATCAATGAGAAGGCCTTCATAGATTTAAAGGGGTCCTGTGTTTATTTGGAAGAGTTTAAAAATAATGTTTTCATAGACATATTATATAATTTAGGTGATTAGGTTGATTCTCTAACACTCCTCTTTGTGTTTATATCTGAAGTGGATTATCAAAAGCATGCTCAAGATATTGTTTCGTAATCTTTAATAATTTATGAATGACTGTCAAATAATCATTGTTCTTCCCGGTAATGTTTATAAAAAGTTATGAGTCCAAGATTTACTAAAATACTTTCCCTTACTTTCCATTCCTGGCAGCTTTTTTTAATCAGTAATCTTTCTTTGCACTTGGTTTCAAATTTAACATCAGAGGCAGTGGCTCAAACCCTATTTTAAAATTAAACCATGTTTAATATTGTTTTCTTTTCCAAGTCTGAGATGTTGACATTTGCACTATAGACTGAATAACTTTTTAATCTTTGGTTGGATTAGCATCAAACCCATTTGGCTTTGATTACTATATAAAAGCAGTTTTGGAAGGGTGAATGTAATACACATGATTGTGAGTAGCTAAAAAGATCATTCACCTATAGAGCGCATAGTTTAGGAGAAATCTGTATATAGTATCCTTTCCATGTTTTTTATAGGATGCCTCAATCATTTAACCTTTTTCCTAATTTTCTAAATCCATAACTAAGATTAAGAATAAACAAAAATAAATACATCATGAAACAAATAAAATTTACTTACTTACTTACTTACTTACTTACTTACTTACTTACTTACTTACTTTACTTACTTATTTTATATGCTGCCCACCTCCCTGTCCAAAGTTACTCTGTGTGGCTTATATAATCGGTATTCAAACTAAGAATAAAAACAGTTCATTATATGCAACATGAGATTTGTATTTTGTTTTATAAAAAACTCACTGTACAGAGTAATTATCTTTGGTATCTGCTACTGGATTTGAGAATACAATGTAAGGGAATATCTATTGGTTAATCTACATACATAATAGGGGGTTAAACTAAGGAGCAATTTAACATAAACTTAATCAGCTCTCTTTTGTATTAAAAGAAATGTGCTAAGTACTGAACTACCTATAAATGTTGTGTGCCGCCTGTTGGTATGAACAAAGGTATTAGATGGTAATTATAAAGCCAATTACATTTTAAAACAGAACTTTATATGGCAGGTATTAAGCATATGTAGAAACTATTGCTGAAGGAAGAGGAAGAAGAAGAGGAGGAGGAGGAGGAGAAGATGATCACAAAGTATCAAGATCTGAACATCAAAATTGATTTTGGCATTAACTAGCAGTGGTGGTCCCAGTGACCTGCACATTGGCAATATTGCAATCTATCAATTGCAAAAGGCCACATTGCTTGGATCTACACATATACTTGGATCTACACATATACGTTGCTTAGATCTACACATATAATATACACATATATTATGACATCCAAGGTTCTTGGGAAGAAGATGCAAATGAAAAACTAATGCAATCCTAAATTGCACCAACAGAGGGTTGTTTCAATATCATATGAAGTGACAGTACCACTTTGAATACTGCATCCAATTCTGGTTACTATGATACAAAAAAGTTGTTGAGACTCTATAAATAACGCATAGAAGAGCAACAAAGATGATAACAGGTATGGAGGCCATACCATATGATGAACAACTGAGGGAACTAGGTATGTTTAGTCTAACGAAGAGAAGAACTAGAGTGATACGATAGCAGTCTTCCAATATTTGAAGAACTGCCACAGAAAAGAGGGATTCAATGTATTCTCCAAAACACCTGAGGGCAGGACAAGAAGTAATGGGTAGAAGATCATTAAAGAGAGATCCAACCTAGAATTAAGGAGAAATTTCCTGACAGTGAGAACAATTAATCAGTGGATCAGTTTACTTCTGGAAGTTGTGGGCGCTCCATCACTGGAGGTTTTCAAGAAAAGACTGGATAGCCATTTGCCCAGAATTGTATACGGTCTTCTGTTTCACCAGAGGGTTGGACTAGAAGATCTTCAAAGTACCTTCCAACCCTATTATTTTATGTTCTACAAAGGTCAACACCAGTTTAAGAACTGGCAGCTGTAACTTCACATTGAACAAATAATAATAATAATAATAATAATAATAATAATAATAATAATAATAATGCTATAAGGGATATTGTTTTCTGGTTTTATATTACAGGAAAGGATAAATTACTACTGTGGATGAGAGACATCAACATCAACTTGAAGGCTCATTTAATTTAGAAAGTACATAGGTATTCTTCCCTAATTTAATCAAATATGACCCTTAAGACTATAAATAAAATAAATCAGTTTTACTACCTTATTATCTAGAAACTACTGTTTCTAGTTCTGGTCATTAAAATGCTCAAAGAAAGGGCCACTAACTAATATGGGAATAATATTATAAAACTTTTGCTTTGATGAACATTGTAGTTGTTTTAAACATGGAATGGTTTGCTTTTAACTCCTACTACTTTGTCATCCTTCTAATGCTCATCATTGTCTCATTAAAAGGAACAAGATTTTTCAAGGAGGATTTTTAAAACTAGCAAGACAGTACTATCATGGATAATTTCCTGTTTAAATAGAAAACGTTCAGATAGTGATCAAGTTGTTTTTCATGGAAATAAAATAATTTTCCATCTCAAATTCAAAATCTTGCAGCAATACCATCAAATGACTACTTATTTTATTTTTCATAAAAACAGTCTAGGATTTAACAAATTAAAATTATCTGATCTGATTTACTATGTTTATATTTCTGTGAGCACATATTATTTATCTGAAATCATTATTGATGTTATGTTGATAGCTTTGCTGTTGCTGTATTGAGAGTTGAACCCATTTGCTATCAATATACTTTTCTTCCAAGATTCATCTAATCTCCTTTTACTGTATAAGCCATTGGCTCAGTGTCTGGCAAGAAAAGATCTTAGCGAATTAAGGAGATGTATGAACAATGACTTTTTTTAATCTGTTATAAAATCTTGCCAAATTGTTTCATTGGATTTGCTAGTATTGTGAAATGTTGGTATTGTGAGAAAAAGAAATGGGATAATCCATCCATCCATTGTCCTATTTACCTGAAAGAAAGACTATTCTCAATTTAAGCAACCATCAGAAATAAATCCATAAATAAATAAAAGCAAAATAGATTTAAGTATAAGCAAAGGGGAAAATCCTCTCAGAAAGAATCTTAGATTCTGTATCTTGTCATCCTAAAATTGTCCAATACAACTAAAACCATTCCCAGAAATTTTCCACAATCCACATAAATATATGCATGTGACAGCCTTCTACATATGCATGTGGATATGTATCTGCCAGAAGTCACAATACATATCCACATGCATATGTAGTCAAGGCAATCCCCTGCCATTAACTGAATCAATAGCTAATATTAATAGTGAAACAAAATATTCCATATGTCTACTATTCTGAATTTCACATGCAAGCTCTTCACACAGAAGTGTTCAAACATTCTATCTCCTTTTTTCTTATCAAAAACACCCCCCCAAAAAAGGGGGGGATGTATTAACTGACCCAAGAAGGGAAAAACAAAAGAAGCACAGTGGATAAAAATGAGGCAAAAGAAAGAAGTAATGAAGAGAGACATAAAGAAAATAGAGAAAAGCTTTATTATTAGACATTATAGAAAGAGTTAAATTTACCAGGCATGTATAGCCTCACCCATGCAGTCCCACCCGAGCAGCTACTAATCTGAAGGTTCACCTTTTAAAGGCATTCAATGCTGCAGTAGCAATCTCTTTAATCATTTGCACTTCATATTTATTTATTTTCAACAACTTTTTCTATTCTCATTAAAGAATGCACGATTACTATCCAATCCACACACATTTTTTTTGTGTGGAGGGGACAACCCTCATCTTCTTATATGATAACAAAAACAAAATATGTCATAGTGTAAACCTCATTCCTTTTGCACTTGTGTTCCAACAACAAACACAAGTATATACTTAAGTCACAAGGTTACATAATAATATATGCTTCATATATATACATATACATATACATATACATATAAATACATCATACATACATACACACTCACACACACACACACACACACACACACACACAGTTCTTTTTTCGTAGGTCTATATGTGTATATCTTGATTTACATAGGAAAAACCCTGGCTAAAACAATAATACATGTATGTATGTATGTATGTATGTATGTATGTATGTATGTATGTATTTCTCTTTAGCCAGGTTCTTCCTACATAAACCAAGATTTTTATGCAGCCCTAGTTCAGTGAAATCACAATCCACTAGTTTCTAGGCTTTTTTTTTTTTCTGGCATCCAGCAAACACTCTGCTGCCCATTGGGAGACTAAGATCTTAGTCTCAGAGTGTTTGCTGGCTGCCAGAAAAAAAAAAGCCTAGAAACGAAAAGCCCAGAAACTAGTGAATTGTGATTTCACTGAACTAGGGCTGCATAATATCTTGGTTTACGTAGGTGGAACCTGGCTAGAGAGAAATACGCATAAAACCTATGAAAAACAAAGAAAAACAAATATTGTACCTTTACATGGAGGATACATGAGATGAGGGTGTGGCTAACTGATGAGGCCTTATAAGGCTGAAATAGATCTATCTTAGCCTCCCAATGGGCAGCAAAGGGTCTGCTGGCTGCAAGAAGGAAAAAAAGCCCAGAAACTATATGCCACTTGTACATAATTCTATAAATCTGATTAACTGTTATTCATCCTTTTTTTTTTTTTAATAAAGGAAAAAAATGAAGATTTTCCAATTTCCTAAATGTTTTAATTCTCCTTTTGGGGTCCTTTTCTACACATCTTATTTATGTTTATGAGATATAATAGTTAGAAATATATGCTGTATTCATGATATGATGACTTCATAAATTTATATGAAATTGTTTTCTTTTCTTTTAAAAATCCTAATCATCTTTAGTATGGAACTCATCTCTATCACAGCTAATATATGTTTTTCACTAATATTCTTTTCATAACTATCTGAGTTCCTCAGGTAGAATACACCATTGGTTTATATTACTTTCTTAAAACCTTTTACTGAGTGATCCACATTAATTATTGTGTAGTAATGAAGGAATACCACACAGTAGTAGTTTAGTAGTTAGGAATTTCAGTTGTCTTTTTTTTAAAATTAGCCATGCTCACTAGTTGATTTTTATCTGTTCTATTTCTAATGTAATGTGGAGCAAACTTGGATTGTTGCTATACCTAGAGGCTGAAGCCTAGATTTGCATTGCCAGAAATACTGTTATTTTAATTTACTAAAAATGGGTGATTTTGATGGTTCATTTTGTTAGAAATATTTTGATATTTTGTCAAGGAAATGCTTCATATATTCAAACATTTGTTTGAAAATGCAAGAATATTATGAGTTTTCATTGTTATCTTTTAGCATGGTTCATTAATTAAACTGGAATTGAAGATCTGGTTATGGAATAGAATATGTCGGTTATTCAGACATCTTTATTTTTCTCTTGGATTTTTTTCCCCTTCAAATTCAATGCATGTGATAAAAAAATTATGTCTATTATCTGACAAGCTGTAAATTGCACACAATTATAGCACTCTGGTTCCAAACCATGCTTGCTATGTCTTTTAAAGCAAGTGAATTAAATTGTTATGGATGTAGAGATATTTGTGGTTATACCCTTTTTCTATTCTATAGAAAGGTTTTTAATCTGACTAGCTAAACCGAACAGGCTGTCAGGATAATATAGCCTGAAATATGTTTTAAACTGAGACATGAATTGTATACTACTGTACACAATATTTATAAAATATACAAAATTAACTTAAAAAATCTTATTCCTGATAACTAATGAATATATCAATATACGTTTTCTGGCAACAATATGAAAATGGTTTGCCATTACTGTTTCTACTAATTTTTTTTAACTTTCTAATTTAATTTCTGCCTAAAATGTCCTTTCTTTTCCTACTAAGTGGGAGCAACATGGTACTTATCTTTTTCAAGGTCAACAAATGGCTAGGGGTTGCTAACTTTAATAATACTACAAATACAGTGTTTGGTGATTTGTGAATATTTTAGGAATGTAAGTTTGTTAATTATGATTTACCCATAGTAATAGTTATATGATATGTAGTACTAATAAAAGGCAATTAATTTTAATAACCAGAAATTCAAAATACTATGTTCTAATTAATACACAATAGTACCAAAAATACATTAAGTATCTATTAATGATACATTACAAGTCTGATGAACAACTCTTCACCAATCATATAAAACACATCACTATCCAAGGGACACCATATTTCAGCTTCTAGACCTCTGGAAAGAATCCACTGAAGGTTTTCAAATCTACCACTTCAAAATACATTCCAAAAATGAAAATACTGTACCCAAAAGCTATTCTGATTTCCCTCCTTAATGAGTGCAACAAGTTGTTTATAGATATTTCATTCCTATAAATACAAATTCAATTTTTATATTAATTGATAAACAGACCAGTGTGTTGCTGATATGCAATTTAACTTAATGGAAATTGCTTCCATTAACAAATAGGAAGGAAGAGGGAATAATACTCCTCCATAATTAATAAGAAAGTTTCTGTCTGTCTGTCTGTCTGTCTGTCTGTCTGTCTGTCTGTCTATCTATCTATCTATCTATCTATCTATCTATCTATCTATCTATCTATCTACCTATCATCTATCTATCTAGCATTATAGTTATACAACAGTGCATGTTCCTCTGTTATTAGTCTAAGGCACTTTTACTCCTAAGATAAAACATCCTTGCAATTAGAGAATGCAAATACTATATAATTTTGCAATTTTATGCACTTACCTGTATATCCAATTGAAAGCCACAGAAATTGCTTCTGGGCAAATCCAAACACTATACTGTAGGACTATATATTTAATTATAAGAGAAAATATATTTTCTCTTATAATTTAGTTTCCTACCCTATTAAAACTGTTGCTGATTTCTAAAATGGGTTATGAGTTTAATATGCATTAACTGAAATAAACAATTAAAATGGAGATATCATAGTTTTGTGTTTCAAATGAAGAGTTTTAATTTTTCCAGGTTTTTTAGGATTTAAGAGCATTGCCTAAAAAACTACTTGTAATAGCGTTTGTGGTGGTATCACAATTAATCTCTCAGCTAATCTCTCAACTAATTATCAGTATAAATTACATCAAAAATCCACATATTGAAGTAGAAAAATCTAAATTCATGTAAAAAATTCCTTTAAAGTCCCATACCATCTTAAAACTAAGCATTGCCAGAAGACCAATTCAAAAGTGTTTCCTTATGAACCAGTACAATACGCAGGCTATAGAATTTATTAATGTTGGTTAATGACCAGCTTTATAAAACAGCCAGTAAAATACAACATATGGGATATTACAATTTCAAGAGCAACTGTAAATATATATTAAAACAGACTGAGTGGCTTTTTTGATTAATGGTAAAAACATGGTAGATCAGACAAAGTTTTATCAAATAAAGAGTCAAATTAAAAAAAATAATGTTGGGTGACTGAGGCTAACTTCTGAATAAAGAAGACAGGAAGTTCACATAAAGACATACCCCACAAATATTTGTTCCATAGTCAGTAAAATTAGATTAAAATGATAAAGACGAAGGACTAGATCTTTACTAAATGAAGCTTCTCAATTACCTATTCTTTATCTATTTTGAACAATCCTTTCCATTTCACCTTTGATAATATAATTTATTTTTATTTGTGCAAGCATACAAAATATACATTATTTTCCCTCATACAATATTATTTGTATTGGCTCTGAGGGCATCCCATGGTTTTAAAATGCAAGAAAATTTGTTATGTATATTTACTAATCTAGCCTTATAGAGGAGAAATATTGAATTTCTCAAATATTCTGTTATGAAAAATAAATCCAATACTCTCTTCCCATGCGCGCAGATAATGAGGCTTGCAACAACTAAATCCACACACTTGTTAAATATAAGTAATTGTATTCAGAATTATTCCTTTTTGTCCAATTATTAGCACTGTTCAGATTAAATTATAATATTTCAAGTGACCTGGTTGGTAGATCAATTTGCCAGTCTATTTCCTGAAAATTAAAGTTATCCTTTCTTGAGTGGGGTAGAAAATATACCTACCTATTCACACTACAGCTTTCCAAATCTCTATTCTTTTTATTTGCATTCCTTACAATTCTACAAAATTCTGATCCTCAACCTAATTTTCAGCTTGATCTTTCCAATGCAAAAATATGCTTATGTCATAGTTCAAAGAGATGAAAGAACAGGGGTTGGAATTTTTAACAAAAGATTCAAATGTGAGATGAATCAGGGGAAAGCACAGCTGCAAGATTCACTCCTATGGAGGAAAAGCCATGCAGTCTCCATCTCTTGACCTCCTCTTTCATTGAGGGGCAGGCTGACTGGGAAAGGGCAAAACAGATTCTTACCTTCACTGCAATCCTTCCCACGGAAACCAGTATGGGAGCAGTCACACACTGCCTGATTGTTGAGCACAGAGCATACACCACCATTGAGGCAAACATCTCTAGCACATAAGTGGCTCTGTTCATCATCCAGACGTACTTCTTGACTCTCCACAGGTGAAGACTGTGTATAATTGACTCTTACATCTGTTATCCATCCTTTGAAAGGTTCCCTATCCTTCACTGAGGAGAGTGTTACTTTCAGGGTAGGTGAACGTAACTCTGGAGGCAACCCTCCTAGAAAGAGACCACTGAAGACCGTCATGTCCCGCCGCTTAGATTTCACTTCTACCCATTTAGCCTCAGCCTGATCAATTAATAGTGTTGTATTCTTAAAATTGCGGCGAATGACCACAGTGTGCCACAGGTTATCATTGACAGCCATGTCAGAGAGCAAGATGGCAGGCTCAGCACAGAAGATGGAGAAACTTAGCTGAAGCCGCCCACCTTGTGTCAGAATTAACTCCAAGAAGTCGCAGAAGCCCTCATCATCAAAGTAAAGGACCAGGCCACTGGAACTGCGGGTTTTCATGTTAAAGCTCATCTCGCTTTCACAGCAGGCATTCCATTTGGGGAAGCGAGTCCACTGGCCCTCTGCTCCTGGGAACTCCAAGCCACTGCCAAGCTCAGCCCAACATCCCAGGAGCAGTGCCATCCAAAGTAGGAGGCAGCCTCCACGCCGAAGGAGCACAGGCCCCATTCTTGGTGGGGTGGGGTGGGGGAGAGGGGGAAGAGGAGGGGGGAGTGGTGGTGGGGGCGTTGAAGCAGACAGGGTAAAATCTTTCCAGTGACCACTCACAACAGATACTTAATTCTTGCTTTCCAGGTTCTGGGGGAAAATAAAGTGGCTGCCTTCCCCCAGTAGGAGAGGCTCAGGCTTTTCAGCCAAGATGCAAATTTGTTCTTTTTCAATAATAAAAATAAAAATAATGGAAGAAAGGAAAGATAAAGCACCAACAAATGTGCAATTTTATTTGAACTGTAAAAAATGTTTTAAAAAAATAAAAGGCACTGATAAAAAGTTATTCAGTCATCTGCTTCTCAAAGTGAAGACTAAGAGTGAGTCAACAAATATATTAATATTAAAAATCCATGTTGACAAGATGAAAAGAAGCTGGGGATGGGTGGAAAATACACAAATGTAGGAAGGTCCATTAACTACTTAGAAGACCTTTTTAAAAGATCCACAAATCCAGCAAGATTTAATCAATATTCCAGCATATATGGAAAAGTCAGTATCCAAGTGTATGTAGAAGTCATCTTATCCAATAGCTGTATTTCCCAGGAATTTTGTCACCTTCACTGCAAGCAATTTACCGACTCCAATCCTGTCTTTCCAAAGTTGATTCTTTCATCAGACCATGGACTGCCTGCCATGTAATAAACCAGGAGACTGTGTATTTCCCAATGGGGCTGAAATCCAGAAGCTGTCATGTAGCTTAGAAGCTACTTGCTATGCAGAGCCTCACAGCTGCTCCTATTTTGTTTTTCTTCTGAAAAGCCAAAATTGAAAAGATCCTGGTGCTTGATTGTTGGAAGATTTTGCACCATTTTTTTTTAAATGTGTTTTATAAAAACCTGCAAAAATTACAAAGATAACAAAATTACATTCACAATCCTGAGTACTTCATTCCTGAAAAATAAAGAGCTGAAAGTAACAGAAAATATAAATGCAACCAGAAGTAAATTGAAGGTCTTCTGCTACAATAGATCCACATACCTAATGTATTGTGCTCAAAATGTTTCTGGTGACACAGCATGCTACATTTGTAGCAATAAGTTTTTATGCAAAAAAGAAATTGGAAATGCCTCATTAAAGTTATGATACAAAGGGATATCAAAATATATTTATTACTATTCTATATTTACTATTCTCAAAAAGATTCATGGTAAAAAGTATATCTCTGCCTGCTATATACTAGGTTTAGCAATTTTCCATGTAATAAACATGTTTTTAATATTATATAAAGTGGATGAAATCATAGGAGGGGCAAACTAGCAGTGAATTTCTTCAGTGGTATGGCTGGTTTGTATATATTTCTTTGTATATTTTTATCTGCTTCCTTTAATTAATTTTTAAACTTGGAAAATTGATTCATTTAATTGCTTATATAATAGAGGCCAAAATTTGATTAATCTCTTTCATCTTCTGTCATAAAGAACTACATACAATCTCATAATCTCACATTAGATATAACTTGTAACTAGCTAAATGTACATGTTTCTCTGTAATGCAAGTTAAATTGGTTTCCATGTTTTAAAATATTATCTCACCCTTCCCCCTCAAATATTCCCAGCTACACCCACCATTTGCAGATAATGCATATTTACTGGTATTTGTTCAATCACATCATTATTTCTATACCAGTACTCCACTGCAGCTACAGCTGTCATCTAAGAAAACTAATTGACTTGCAGCAGCAAATAAAAAAAAATTCCTCAAGTAGTAGCAATACCAGAGCATAACTCTTTTAGATTGTACCTAAAGTATTAAATGGCATATGCTACTTTCATCTACTTCAAGTGCAAACACCTCTTGATATCCATAATTTGCATTTTGCAACTAGAAGTATTTCAGCACTATGCCAATACAGCACAAAGGCTGTAGGAGGGGAAAAACACTTTATATTGTTTACTTCTTGGTGCAAGCAGTATACTGTGATTGATTCATTGACTGAACAAATGAATAAATTTATATGCCACCTGTCTCATTATCCTGAGTGAGTCTGGGCAACTTACAATGATTGTAGGTGCAATTAATATTTTGAAAACACTGGGAGAAAAATGTTTAATAAATACAATCAATTGGTGATGGCAATTTCTACATTTTAATACCTTTTAACTTCAAAATAGAATTTGCATGTCAACATTGTAGTTCACCAGAAGTCTCCCAAAAGCTGAAGGTAGGACTTCTTGTTATAGTTGTAATGCTATTTGGTAAGAGCTAACTACATGATGAGGGGAAAGTATATCATTTTGGAATTGATAAAACTTTGTATTTTGGGAGACACAAAAAATAATTCTTACTTTGGCTTGAAATCAAAATATTGCAAGGACAAAAAT
Organism: Pituophis catenifer annectens; assembly: GCF_029215685.1. Taxonomy (NCBI): domain Eukaryota; kingdom Metazoa; phylum Chordata; class Lepidosauria; order Squamata; family Colubridae; genus Pituophis; species Pituophis catenifer. Next base: position 34,432,476 of record NW_027256881.1, on the reverse strand, counting down.
TAAGGAGAGAAATTAGAGTTTGGGATACCTTTTCCCAAGTATTTTTTTTTTAATTTTATAAATATGCATAAGCTTACATGTATATAATATAGTCATAAACCACCATTTTAGTCAAATACTCAAAGAGGTGGTAGAAATAGATTTAAAATAATATTTCCCCCTTATGATTCAAATCTCAACTATATTTAGAAACTAACTCTCAAAGTTAATATTATTCAATGTTTTAAAGAAAAAAAGGTGTTACAAGAACTTGTTCTCTGATCAAGGATAATATTAATATTAATATTAATATTAAGTTAATATTATTCAATGTTTTAAAGAAAAAAAGGTGTTACAAGAACTTGTTCTCTGATCAAGGATCACTTTCTAAGCTCCTTGTCCTATTATTTAATATTCTACAGTGTTGGCTCTATTTGTTTATGTTGTACTAACCATTTCCCATCTATTAAAATGGCAAATTTTCTTTTGGTTTTAAGAAAAATATGAATAGACAATCTATTGGTTCAAAAATAGGCTTCAATATGGCGATTGAAAGCTTTTTTTTTTTTTTAATGGATCATGGATTTGTCAGCATGTGCTGGAAAGACAACTTGTAAACTTGTAATTTCAGAATTTGGATGAGGGAGAGCAATCTGAACTCTTTATCATTAAACTCTTAACACCACCTGATAACACAATGTTAAGAATGGGGGGAGGGGAATCATACACAGGGTACTGGTGAATATATGCATGAGAAAATAAAACAAGGAATTAGTAGGGAAGAATGGGAATAAATTTGAGTCAACTAGATATAAATAGGCAAAGGAGAAGGCAAGTTTGAATTACTGTACAGGGCCACCTATATTGGCTGCAGAATTTATTTCCATGCAGACTATTTGAGAATAGCCACACACACAGTGTATGAAGGGAGAAAAATGTTGTTTATGGGATTGTTCTATGAAAGGACCAGGTATTTTCCTTTGAGGCTTTTGTGGTCTTCGTTGTAATAAGCCTCTGACTCTCAGCCTGGACTTATCAGCAAGGCAGCGGCCAATGTCAGTAATCACCGAAAGCAGCAGCAAGCAGGGGGAAAAAAAAGAGCCTCATTTCACCTCCTTGAGGGGCAGCCAACCCCGCTGAGGCTTCCCGTTCCCGCTTAGAGAAGCGCTGACGATTTGGCGCCGAGGACCACCTTGGCCCTTTCCGTCAGGGTTGTCTGTTAGGGAGAAGGGTGGGGACGTGCCCGGGTTGCGGGAGGGAGAGGAAGCGAGAAATTGATGACACCGCATCCAACCCTCGCCCGCTGCCCTGCCCCCCCACCCCCGGTCCCCGCCGTCACGCTTCCTCAGGCGCCCACTGGCAGCTACCGGGCTCCTCCTCTGGCGAGGCAGCGCGCGCGCTGCAAGCTAGACGCCCCGTGCTTTTCAAAGCTCGCCGCTGCCGTTGCTGCGGCTGCTTTCGCTAGAGACTGACCGGAGGGGGGGGGAGAGAGAGGGAGTGAACGCTCGGGCTACGTCGGTCTGTTTCCAACCCCCACCCCCATTCCCGTTTCCAGGTTGTTGTGCTGAAGCTCGGGGGAATGGGGGAGGGAGCAAAGGGAAGGGGGTGTGCGTGTGTGAATGTGCTGGAGAACCAGCGCCGGAGTATGTGACTGAAAGTATTACAGGACGGCGGCGTTAACGAATGTGTGGGAGAGTTGTGCAAAAAAAAAAAAAAAAAAGAACGGGAGAATTCATTATCTGCAAACGGGTGAGAAAAGAAGGGGTGGAGTGGGATTGAAGCCTTACAGAGACATAAATATTCGGTGAAGAACGCGCTGTGTCTCCCAAGCACGACGCGCTTTCTCCAGCTGGCAAGAGCTCTCCAAGGTCTCAAACAGCGCTCGCTCTCCGTTTTGCCAGCCTCGCTTCCTAAAATCTCTCGCGTCCAACTAGCGAGAGCTCTCCAAGGTTTCGGTCAGAGCTCTCCGTTTCCCCAGCCTTTGCTTCCTTAAAAAAAAAAAAAAAAAAATCTCTCTCGTCCAACAAGCGAGAGCTCTCCAAGGTTTCTCAACAGCGCTCTCCCGTTTTGCCAGCCTTGCTTCCTAAAATCCCGGATAACGCGCGGAATTGAAGGTGCTAAGGAGACCTTCGCACGCAAAAACTGCCCTTCGCTGCTGAACAGCGGCCTCTTCCCTGGAATGAGGGCGTGCGCCATGCAGATGCCAAGCAAGAATTGAATTTGGGATTTTCCACCACTGCAAAACTCGGTGGTGAACCACGGAGTCCCCCCCCCACACACACACACAAAGGTCCCAACAAAATATATGTTGCTTTGTCTTTATGAATCTGGATCCATTTGGTCGTCTAGCCGTCTAGTGTCATGGAGAGCTTTTTCCACCTTTGCAGTCAGAGATTGTTTTAATTGGAAGTGCCCAGAATTAGAGCAAAATATTCATGCCTGATAATTCTGTGTTTTTCCATGAAGAAAAAAAAAATGTTTAAAGAGAGGAGGGGAATTAATGAGTGAAAAAAACAACACGCAAGACAAATTGATTATTATATGTGACAACTCAGGAAAGGTTATGGATAAAGTAGATTTTCTGAAGAATATTAAAAAAGGATATTAATATATGCGTGTGTGATAGATATATTGAAGTATGTGTGGAGACAAAAGGTGAAAGTTAACTCTGTATGAAAGAAAAGCTTAATTTGTGTGCAAATGTATGTGAGAGAAGATTAAACAAAAAAGCTAGACTATGTTTGCATGAATGTATTCATATGACAGCGTAAGTAATGGAAAAGGAATACCCTTTTGTTGGTTAAAAAAAAAATCAGTAATTTGTGCAGAATAGACCGCTATTAGCAAAGAAGGAAGAATTATCCTCCATCTACAGGGAAGGTATGGCTATGAGAATGAAGACTGCACAAGGAATGCTGAGGTGTTTCAGATAAGAGTTGATGGGTGTGCAAAAAGGAAGGACAGAAAGAATCACTGTGGGTATATGATCCTAATCATGGTGTCCCAGGCAAGAATCATGAGGACCGAGTGTGAATAAAAAAAAAAATGGATAGTTGTGGGTGTTGCTATTAAGATTATGAAGATTGGAATGAGCATGCATAATAAAGGGGTGGGAGAACTTGAGGGAAAGACAAGTGTGTGTGTGTGTGTGTGTGTGTGTGTGTGTGTGTGTGTGTGTGTTACAGGAATATGATGTTGCAAATGTTGTATAATATCAACGTATCCTAATTAAGTGTGTAACTCATTACAGCAGATGTCATGATGGGGTGAATAAAGACTGAAATAGAGGTCTAAATAGTTATTGTGTTGAGAGTGAGAAACAGATTGGCAGCAGTTTATGAGCCAAGGAATGGATTCAGTGTATGAGAAAGCTATGGTTATGTATGTCTAGGTGAGTGGTTGAATGCAAAAAAAGTAACACAGAACCTGGTGCATCTGAAGAAAGTGACATTGTTTCAGCATAAGGACTGCTACTGAGGCAAAAGGGAGAAGAAGAAAAAAAATATCCTTAACAGGTTGGAAAAAACTTCCCAGAATTATAGCCTTGGAGTTCAAGGTTCTGCTAAGACTTTGTGTCTCTCTTCCTACTGCAGATCTATTGAGAATGTCAGAATTAGGGATGGATGGGAGTTTTGTGCCTTCCCAAAACCAAAACAGAAAATGGAATTAATCCTTAAATTTAATTTAATTAATCCATTAATTAAATTGGGTTAATAAAAGATTCTCTTCTAGGATTTGTATAGTTATAGATAATTTGTATCATAAAATATGCTTGTTTTCTAAAGGAAAGGAGTGTCTTCAAGGATGGGGTCTGTGACTGTTGTTGGTTCAATGGAAATTGCTTAGGAGAAAAAGTGACCAGTTGGGCTGTCCTCAGAAAGTGGGAAGCTCTGTATGGCTGTATGTTTGCTTGTTCAGCTCTCATGCACATACACATACATGCAAACCAGAAGTGCATAGAAGAAGGGTTCCTATAAATGTCAGCTGAACGAGCTGCTCTAAGGAGATCCCTTTTTAAAATATTTTTCTTACATTTAATTGATGACAGCACCTTCTGCTCTCTTTGTGCTGCCCACCTTTCTTATGCCTATATAAACACAACAACAGCTGCAAAATAATACTAGTAACAACAGCCATTTGCAAATTTATTATGGCTGATACAATGATAAACACTGAATGTCTAGTGGTTTGCAAAGGAAGTGTAGCAGATAGATTGTGAAAGATGGACTGCTGATTTAACATGCATGACTTAAATGGACTGTTAGAGTTTTTGTTTTAAAAGCCTGTGGTCCTTCTTGCCTAATTAATAGACGAGAATACCTATTTCAAAACTCATCAATGAATTCAATACCCCCACCTTAAAGTAAATTGCTGTTGTTATTATTATTAATATAGCATTTTAGCTGTAAGTTCATCAACTTGGATATTAAATAAGGATAGAGCAACAGAGATGAAGAAAAAGATAATCAAAGAAGGGAGAGCATTATGGCAATAAATCCAACAATAAATCCTTAATAGCAGGTCATTTTGGCATCTATAGCCTTACCAGCATCCTGCTGTTTTAAATATCAGAAGGATTTTCTCTGGATGCAGGAAGGACCTGGGGAGTACACAAATTACAAGCTGAAATAAAAAGGGGCTGGGAAGGGGGAGGAACTCCCCACACCCTTTACAAAAATACCCTCTGCTGCAAGGAGAGATAAGTGCCCTCATAAAAAAAAATACTTTTTATATATTCATTTTCATCCATTTAATGCTCCTTCCACCATTCTTCATACCTTCCAATCTAATTATTTTTAGAATTGACTCCTTTAACTGTTAGGCAAACATATTTCTTCCTATTTCTTTTCTTTCTTTCTTTCTTTCTTTGCTTGCTTATTTGGATTTATTCTGTTACTTAAGCGAGCTGCAGGTTATACCTCAATTTATATTCCCTCCCTCCCTCTCCCCCCCTCTCTCTCACACACACGGATTCTAAAATGAGGCAGCAGCTGGGATTAAGGCAGTTTCTTCTAACATGTCAGATAAGCAAAGGGGAGCAGAAAAGAACGCCCCTTCCTCTCGCTATTTAATGGATCCCAATTAAAGCGTCCCGAAATATAAATCTGCATCCGAAGCATAGCTCCACTTTTCTAGCCCTCCCCTTCGCCAAATTGCCACATATTTTACCAATGGAGGGAGGGAGGGGAAGGGAAGGTGAGGGGAAAATCAATACGATTGATTCTTAGCCCCCCCACCCACCCACCAACTCGGCGCATCCGAGCCTCTAAAATCCCAGGCAAGATTTTTTTCCCCTTTCTCCCCCAAATTATTAATAAATCACTACAAGAAGGCTTTAACTTCCTAATCGCAGCAGCACCGCCGCCACCATCTCTCCCGCTTTGCTTTGCAACCCTCTCCCCTTTTCCAAATCCTGCGTGCAAAACCCGTCCCCGGTCCCTTGCGCAGCCTTGACAGGTCAGAATCCCTGCTAAATGGGCATTTCCCGCTCCCCTCCCAGCAACAACACGGACACCTGTCCCTCTCCCCAAACCCAGCTCTGTTTACCTGCGCGGATTATCCTCCTCGCTTTGTAAGGCGTTGGTCCAAGAGCATTTTCCCCCCGTTAGGTTCTTTGAATAAGGCAGTTCGGGGAAGCAGAAGCAGAAGGGATGAGAGGTGGGGTGGGGGGAGAGAAAGAAAGTGCCGTCCCTCGCCTTTTCAGCAGCGTCAGGCTAGGGCTTCTATCTATCTCCGGGAGTAAGGGAGGAGAGCCGAGCGAAAGGAGGGCTAGCGGAGACCCACGTGACATCTCCTTGCTGTCTGTCTGCCGGAGGAGGGAGGAGCTGTTTTCTCTGCAGCGTCGTGGACAGGAACCTCTCCCTGCACGGCGGCCTCCGTTCTTCCATCGCGTCCCTTCAGAAGAGAGAGCGATGGGGCTGGCGCCGGATAAAAATGAAAATAAAATAAAAATTATTCCATCTCTTTCCCAACCCACCCAGCCACCCCTTGCCAGCCAACCCCGGCCTTCTTCTATTTCAGGGGTGACGTGATTCTTCCTCTTACAGGCCCCTTCCCCAAAAGCCGTTTCTGGCAGGGATCGGGCCAGCGCTGCAGGTAACGAAGAAGCTGGAATCCTCCTGGAATTTCTATGGAGCCGGGAGCAGAAGAGTTAATTGAAAGTGTGTGGGACAACATTCTGGAGTAGGTGGGGTGAATGCTTAATAATGTCATTTTTATTCTGAAGAAGATGAAGTCGAAGATGCTAACAAGGGGAGATATCCCTCAGCATGGAAGATTCCTCGACCGGTCTTTTTTTCTCTTAAGCTCCAGTGCTCCTAGGGAAGAGGGAAGCCTGCAAGAAGGGAAAAGCAGGCTTTTTAATCTCTTCCAACTGTTGACCTCCTCTCCTTACTGCTTTTCTTTTTATATAAAGGAAATAGTTACCTCTCTCAACTTGCTGTGGGTGATACAGGGTGCAGGGTTGGTTAGCCAAGAGACTCCAGCTCATCCCGTAACTCATTATCATTGTTTCACATCCAATGAGACCAAAGTAGTTAGGCAAAAATAAAATCTAGGAGGCCACCACCATCTCCTGCTTCTCTTATACATTGACTTCAAAGAGAGGAGCCAGAATCTTGCAGGGTTCCCATAGAGGCAGCCACTACTCCATCAGATAGTATCTGCTCCCACATTGCACACAGTGTCTCCAATACACATAGGATGGAAATCTGTCCATAATGCTCCCCAGGAATACTTAGGTGAGCAACTACCAAGAGAGAAGGGTTATGAACAGATGCTATCGTTTCATCCAAGAATGTCCTCCCCAAAAGGATTAGGGGCACTGGTGAAGAGTCTTTAAGGATTTCTGTTGGAATATTTCATTCCCTATTCCTTTCCAGTTTCTCAATAAGAGTTAGAAGGGACCTTGGATGTCTTCTAATCCAACCCCCTGCTCAAGCAAGAGACCTTATACCATTTCAGATAAATGATTGTCCAATCTCTTCTTAAAAGCTTCCCGTGATGGAGCACCCATAATTACCTGCGGTAATTACCTGGAAGTAATTGTTCTGTCAGGAAATTTCTTCTTGGTTTTAGTTGGATCTCTCTTTAATGATCCTTTGCTCATTACTTCTTGTCCTGTCCTCAGGTGCTTTGGAGGATACGTTGACTCTCTCTTCTCTGTGATAGCCCCTCAAGTCCAGTTGCTTTTTGAAAAAAGCATCTTTGCTTTTGGGACAACCATGACCTGGATGATTTTAGAAGATGAAGGAAGCAACTGCTGTATTTGGAGTATTCCGGATACTATTGTAGTATTTCAAATTATTTTGCAATTCAAGACCTAATCTTCAGGCTCTGATCCTGGAGGTTCCAAAGATCAGGTGTGGCTATTTTTTGTTTTAATTCATCAATGTGTCTGATTTTAAGGTCTTTCTAATGAGTAGGAAATAGGTCGAATGAGCAAAGAAAACTGCCTGAAACAGAGCCTGTATAATTTTCTATCATTCAACTCTTTGATCTGTGAAATCAAATCCCAAACAAAGCAAAGGCTCACTTCTTCAAAATCATTTTTAGTAAAAGTCACAAAAACAATGTTGTCTAACAAATATGCTTTGTATATCATATGTCTACATTCACAGAACATTACTACTTTAATAGATTGGGCAAACAGTGTGTGCATATACCTGAATTCAGCAAAGCATTTGTCCAAGTTCCTCATGACATCCTTATTGATAAAATGGAAAAATATGATATAACTCATAAAGGTACCATAACCAAATGAATGACCACACCCAAGGGATAGTTTCAGAAGTCTCCACATCAGATTTGATAGTGCCAGTTCAGTGCCATGGGTCTCTATCCTGGGTTCTGTGCTATTCACCAGTTTTATGGATGAAGGAATTAAAGAGATGAACATTCAAATTTGCAGATGATACAAAATTAAGAAGAATGGAAGGGAAGGGAAGGGAAGGGAAGGGAAGGGAAGGGAAGGGAAGGAAAGGAAAGGAAAGGAAAGGAAAGGAAAGGAAGGAAAGGAAAGGAAAGGAAAGGAAAGGAAAGGAAAGGAAAGGAAGACACCAGTAGAGGGTGGGGACATTTAACTTCCCAGTAGTACATCTAAAAAGGATACATAAGCTAAAAAGGTGAATGCAATCTAAAACAGATGTCAAGAAACTGAAGTAAGTTCAGAGGAGAACTACAAAGATAAATGACTGGAAATCAAACAGTATAAGGAACTGTTAAAGAAACTGTGGTTGTTTAGCTTACATAAAACACTGAGAGGAGATACAATAGCAATCTTCAGGTATCTAATGGCTATCATATAGAAAAATAAATGGATGGTATATTTCCCTTCACTGAAAATTTTCGAATGGTGCTAGGACAGTTATCAGTTGAAATGCTTCAGCAGATTATGAATTGAATAGAAGGTTAAATTAGTTGAACTCTGAAGTCCCTTACCAACTCTATGATTGTATGCTTCTATATTAAGTTGACATTACTCATATCCACAGCAGAAAGAAGAAATGTCTGCTTAGTTTTAAGCTACCACATTAAGATCTTAGAATAGAAAGTAACTGGTTTACTTTGGCAGATGTTCTGATCCACAGAGTCCTGATTTGATCAGTTCTGGGCAACTTTCACCAAGATTGGCCTTAAACACTAAATATGGTTCCATATCTCTAAAGTGCTGGACCAAGTTAATAAACAACCTATTAATCTTTGAAAAGATTGTCTAGGCATTTAAATGTTGTGTGGAAAGTCAACTTCTTTCCCCGGCTTTCAAGAGAGGAGACCTAATCCAATTTCATACATGAAATCCAAATTTATTTTATTAAATCCCATTTTTCACTCAGCATTAGATTTTTCTAATTTATGTATTTATTTGTAAAATTTGTTGGCCACCCAAATGTTGTGGGGAAAGTCAACCTCTTTCACCAGGTTTCCAGGGAGGACAGCTAAACCATTTTCATACATGAAATCCAAATTTATTTTATGAAATCAAATTTTTCACTCGGCATTAGATTTTTCAAATTTATTTATTTACTTATAAAATTTACCTCAGATAACTCTGGATGGCTTACAATACAGTTAGAAGTCACCCAGAGTCGCTTGACAATGACAGCAAATAAATGTAATAAATAATAGTAATAAACAGTTTGCAAAAGGTAAATAAACACATTGCAAAAGGTCACTCTAGAATCTAGGATGATCATAATTTAACAAATTTGCACTAGTCTCTGAAAGTTTATCTAGTCTAGGAGTGTCAAACTGGTGGCCCATGGGCTGGATGCGTCATGCACAGGCCATGCCCACCCCAGCTCTGCGAATAGGAAAAATGTAAAATGTCACATGATGGCAACATGCCATGATGAGTTTGACATTCGTGATCTAGTCAATCTCATGAAATTGAGGGTAGAGGACAGCTTTCCTTACCTCTTTACCAACAAATCCAGTGTGGTTTTCAAGTTAATGCAATTTTCTTGCCAACATTGTCAGAAGTGGTTTGCTATTTGTCTACAGTACTTTTTAGGGTGAAGACAAAATATCTGGTCCAATGTCACCCAGTTGGCTTTCATACTCAGGTGGGACCGGAACTTGGTTCTCCCTGTTCCTAGTCTCTGTTCCTAGTCCAGAACCTTAACTATTACTTGCCCACTAATAAATATTAAATATTTACTTTAAAGAGTCAGTTCTAGAATGGCTTACTGGTGAAACCAATCAGTAATCTTATGCAGTTTTTCAAATATAACAGTAAGAAGAAGAAACAGGAAGTCTCTTCTTTATGAGTATGATCACAAAGATGCCAGCAAACATAGTACTCAAAGGAAGACTTGTTTCTTTTTTACTTACATATGCCAAGCTACTGTATGTGGGAATTGCCTTTTCACTTTTTTTCCTGCCAATAATTTAATGCAAACATAAAGAAGGTTATAACTATATTTTTGTGATCTCATTTTCTCTGAGAAACAATTTTCATTCTGAGCATGAAAAATTGTGGGGGGGGGGTTTCCTGGTAAATCCATGAATTGGATGGGAGATATAGGGTAAATCTCTATAAGGTAGCAGTGAAAATATATACCATATATCTACTGTGAATCTGGATAGATAATAATAGATTAGCTGGTGAAATAATATAGTTGCTATAAAATTGTTTTCCATGTTATCTATTCCATTGGACTTTGAATATGGAAATGAGGGAGAAGTACCAACCCCATTTTACCATATATTTATTCAGCATGTTAATTGTATTCTACAGTCAGAACTCATGCAATTTGTACTTTTTCAAAGGAACAACAGACAAATATTTGGGGTTGTAATTCTGCAACTACACGTAGAAAACGATAGTATAAAGGGATTTCTACAATTCTAGGACTTATAATACCCTTTTTCCCTACTCTGCTCAATAAGCTGCTGATGTATGTCTGAATATAACATTGTTATTATATATAGTTTGAAAGTATGGTATTTCTGAATCTCATGTGCAAATGTTTAATGTCTGCTGTTCCCTATACTCCTGTGCATAGCTACATTTCTGTTTCTGCTGGAAGCAGTCTATAATCCAGGGGCTCAGGGAGAAGCAGAGTTGGATGGTTGAAGATCAATCATGGAAAGGCTATGTTTAGAATGTTTGAACACATGAATCACAATTTGCCAGGATAGAAACAGCATATTGGTTGCAGAAATACCAGACATGGAATGTTATAATAGAACTCAATAGCATGTTCTTCTCTTCTCATTGCTAATGAGGTTGTGGTCTTTGTTTTCATTATACAAAAGTATTCTTTACTGTATGGTGTAAGGGTGTGATGGTGAACCTATGGCATGCATGCCAGAGGTGGCACACAGAGCCCTTTCTGTGGGCACGCACACTGTTGCCAGCTGGTCTTCGCACATGCTGGAGTGCCGGAAACCCGAAGACCAGCTGGCCAGCATGCATGCACATATCTGAAACCCAAAGACCAGCTGGCTGGCATGCACATGTGCACTGGCCATCTGGTCTTCAAGTTTCTGGGGCTCCAGCATGTGCACGTTCTGGTTTGGGCACTCGTGCCGAAAAGGTTCGCCATCACTGGTGTAAGGTAATAATAACTAATACTTTTAACTGAAGTCCAAGTAAATAGCATTGCATAATAATGCAGTCATATGACCTGGGAGCCTGGGAAGTGTCCTTTGAGTTCAGACAACTTATTTCTGACTAAATATTACTTCTGCATGATATAATGATGATTCAAATTGATTAAACATATTTATGGCTGCAACTAAATGCTAATTGTTTTGCTTTGTTTTAAAATGATAATTATACACATAAAATATGAACTATCCTCACAACCAAATTGAAACATTTTTTTCCAGATCGTATTTTTTTCTGCCCCCACAACAGAAACTTTAAAAAAATATTTAGAAAACTACAATTTGCACTTTTGCTACTGTGACTATCATGGAATAACCATTCCATAATTTTATTTCTACAACAATTGTACTTAGGCCTATAATGCCGTTTTTAAACAACCATTCACTGTGACAAGTAGCCTTAGGTTGCACAGTAATTGAAATTGTGGTGTTAGTTGTCAAAGCTAAACTGCGGGTTTCCAAAAGTGGCTTCCTTTCCCCTTTTTTCATGTTTCCAAGGGCTCATATCAATTGTTGGAGGTTCAATGAATTTTTGCTTCAGGCAAATGAACACATGAATTTTCCTGATGTTTCCAGATTTTAGGAAGCTGAAATTATGTAAATGGTTCACAGTATGCCCAGAGAGCAAATTAGCATGGTGCACGGATATAAAAAGTAGTATGCATGCACTGCAACTAAAGTGTGAACATTCAGCACTTTTTAAAAATCTCATTTACACACAAGAGGAAGCTGCATTTTACTGTTTCTTATTGCAGTCTTTGTAAATGCTTCCTATGGCCACTTTATACCAGTTTATATAGTGCAAACATATATAACAAATACTTTAAAATTCAATCTACAGGCTTCACTAGGCTGCAGCATCAGTTGCCTTGTGATATTTAAGAACCTTTGATTTTATGAATGCTTGAGCAGAAATGATATAATTCTCTCAGAATTTCAACTGAGCATTGTAAATCTCATTTAGAAAATAAACGTTGTTTCAGTGGATGTAGAGTGATAGCTTGTTTTGTGGTCTATTTTGTTCTCTACTGTGCTACATTGCAGTTTCTCAACCATTTCCCTCTGGGTTTTCCAATCTCATTTTTAGTGTAGGGGAGGTTACAATTTTATGTTGGGGCTTAATTTATTGGTGGAAACAGTAGGAGATGCTACTTTTGCTGCTCTGTGTTACTAGTCCTTCCATCATTTTGAAGTCACCTCAGCAATCCATATTTCTCAATGGGAATATCTTCCTTTGGGATTTAACTGAAGTGCTGGTAGCCAAGAAAACTGCCAAACACTAGAAATATGATAGTACAGTAAAAAACAGTAGATTTACAGGTATCTACACCAAAATGCAGCAAAATGCACTGAATCCTTGAAAATTTCACTGAAATTTTGAAAGCAAATTCTCTTTTAATAAATTAAATGAGAATTGGTTAAAACAATGAAGAATAATGTTTCTGCACTTAAAAAGAAAACCCCTTTCTTTCCCACTAATATTGTATATCAACAGGTAATATATGAGAAACAATGTAAGTATAAAAACCTTAAATAATATTAAATCACAATATATAATGAGGTGAAGATGATTCTTGGTAGGGATTTCCTTGAAATCATATTTCGGCATCCAGTAAATTAAATATCAAGGACTACTACTATATGTTTCAAGATCATTTGCTATACCTCTTTATATATAATGAACATTCCTTACAAAATAATCATACATAGTTCTGCAAAGTAGGAATACCCCCTTGCACCCCTCCCCTCCCAAATAATTACCATTGATAAATGATTTACCTACACCAAATATATCTGCAAAATAGTGGCAATAAGTGTGCAAAACAACACATCAGTCTTCCTTTCTAATCTAGGCATTTTTTATGGATTAAATGAAAACTGTCCTATTTTCTCATTCCTAAAATATTTAAATATTTTAAAATATTTTCAATTACTGTTTACCTATCAATATTGTTTTATTGTCTGTGGCTAATCATTTTGTTTGTTGTAATTCTAAAATATTTATGGTTTCCTGTATTTGTGAGTCATCTTGAGACATACTGAATATTTGTTGGATCCAAATAGTGTAGGATCCTTCTTTTTCATCAATGTTGTGTCTGGGAAGGCTAAGGGGATTGTGTGTATATACTTTTATGTCATCTTGAAACTGGAAGACAGAAGAATAAAGGCACTTTATGAGGTATGAGGTCACCCTTATTCATGGTTTTGAGTATGTTGATGCAATGTGAGGGTGACTGGTGGTCCAAGGCCAACATTGGGACTGACCAGTAGTGTTGGTTGAGATTAGCTCTTTTTGCTAGAAATTTACCCCATCCCCTGGTTTGCAGCAGTTTATGTGTCCTGTCCCCCTCCTCAAACTATAAAGTATGATTTCCCCCTAAACTATAATCATATAAACTTTCATCCTAAATATTTGAACTGTCTAATCATTTTGATCAGCCTTCTTTCATCCTTTCTTGTTCTATGACATTATTTAAGAGAGAGAGAGGTTAGTTTCCTATTTCACTGTTACATGTTGCTTCGCATTATTTATCAATTGGTAGGAAGACCTTTCTTTTAGAATGTGAAGTTCAAGAAGCATTTGAATAGCTGAGTCATATTTGAAGATTTTAAACCCTAGAAAATTGGTATCATAGTGAGAGGAGCAATAATAAGTACAATAGTTCTGACTCCTCAAATACTAGGTCTGTTACTCTCTACAATCTGAACAGCAATCCCATGCAGCAGACAGCCTGCTCAACTTGGGTTAGTTCTACATGCAGCATATATGATCCACCAGCATTTTGAACCATTTGGCAAAATTACATTAGCAGTAAAGATTCTCTGTTGTACACTTTTACTCTGTTATCCATGGAGAAGTGTGGAGGACCATAGGGCGCTCAAGAGACAGAAGAAGCAAATCTATCTCTACTCTCCCAAAAAATATTTTAGTAACACAATCCAAATACTAAATATGACTTGTTATGTACTTCTTAGAAGACAAAAGTAGGCAACCTAGTGTCTTCCACATATCTTATAAATTCTCCAGTCACAAATGGGATTAATGGCACATCTTTTTTTTTTTTTACAGTAAAATGGACAAATAAAGTTTAGTAAGCCCCCAATAGCATGGCTCACAGCATGGTATCATGGAAACCATAGATTGAATCCTCTGGAGAGATCAACTTGCCTGTTCCTGATTTAAAAGATTAATCTTCATACTGTTTGGTCTAAAAAGAAGGCTGTTGTTTATAGATGTGGGAATCCTTTTTCATGGTGAAAAGCAAGGTATTTCTTTCATTAAAGAATACTTTTTTCTTCCATTGAGTTGTGTGTGATTCTCAGAGACTGCCTAAACAAGTTCCATGGGTTAGATTTCTTGGCAAGTTTTTCAAAAGTGATTTACCATTGTGTCCTTCCTAGGGCTGAGAGAAAGTGACTGGCCCAAGGTCACCCAGTTGGCTTTGTGCCTAAGGCAGGAAGAGAAGCCTGCAGTTTATAGAACATACAATATGGTGATGTCTTTTACTATATCAGGCAATTGCTATCTAGCAGCCCTTCATGGGATGGTTAATTATGTTCTAGATAAAAAATCATTCAGTAGAGATATCATCTGGCAATTATTACCAATTATTACAATTTATTTATTTATATTCCACCTTTATTATTTTCTAAATAACTCCAAGCAGTAAATATACCTAATATTCCTTCCTCCTCCTATTTTCCCTACAAAAACAATCTGTGAGGTCAGTTGGATTGAGAAAGAGTGAATGGTCCAAGGTCATCTAGCCAATTTTCATGTAGTTATTCAAATTTGCTAAAGTCTATATTTTATTTTCCTTTCATGGATTACTGCCCTGTTGTAGTGAAGAGGCTTGCATAGCTCAATGGAGCTATGAGCTATGCCGTGCAGGGCCATCCAAGACGGACAGGACATAGCAGAGAGTTCTGACAAAATGTGATCCACTGGAGAAGGAAATGGTAACCCACTCCAGTATCTTTGCCATGAAAACCCCATGGACAGTACTAAAAGGAAAAAAGATATGACACCAGAAGATGAACCTCTCAGGTCAGAAGGTGTCCAATATACCACCGGGGAAGAGCAGAGGGCTAGTACTAGTAGCGCCAGAAAGAGTGAAGCAACTGGGCCAAAGCCGAAAGGACACTCAGCTGTGGATGTATCTGGTGGCAAAAGGAAAGTCCGATGCTGTAAAGATCGATTCTCCTTAGGAACCAGGAATGTAAGATCCATGAATCAAGGCAAGCTGGATGTGGTCAGACAAGAGATGACAAGACTGATCATTGACATCTTAAGAATCAGCGAACTAAAATGGACAGGAATGGGTGAATTGAATTCAGATGACCATCAGGTATACTACTGCGAGCAAGAATCTCTCAGAAGAAATGGAGTAGACTTCATAGTCAATAAAAGAGTAGGAAAAGCAATACTGGAATACAATTCCCAAAATGACAGAATGATCTCAGTTCGAATCCAAGGCAAACCATTCAATATCACAGTAGTCCAAGTTATGCCCTAATCACTGGTGCTGAAGAGGATGAAATTGACTGGTTCTATGAAACCCTACAGCACCTTATAGAATTATCACCAAAAATGATGTCCTTATCATCATGGGGGATTGGAATGCTAAAGTAGGAAGCCAAAAGATAACTGGAATAACAGGCAAGTTTGGCCTTGGAGTACTAAATGAAGCAGGGCACAGGCTGATAGAATTCTGTCAAGATAATACGATGGTCATAGCAAACACTCTTTTCCAACAACCCAAGAGACGACTCTACACATGGACATCACTTCAGCTGGTACACTAGTTGTAACTTTATCTGAGATCTGATTTATCTGAGGGCTATGTTACAAAGTCTCATGGTTTTATCACCAGCTACTCCATTTCATCAACTGGATAGCCTACATAGTACAGTGGCACACAGAATCTGGGTATTATCTGGACCATGATAGGTTGAAGCAAACCAGCCTTAGTCACTTTGATTAATACTTCTTCATGGAGAAAATATAGATTCACAGCAACATTTGTTTTAATTCACTGTGGTATTCTTTTAGATTTGGAAATAGAGAACTCTGTAATATACTGACAATATTCTTATCTATGTGATCATAGTCAGAGGACAGCAATTGATGGCTAGACTTTAACCCTATAGCAGTTAAATCATTGGGCTCTACTCTATCTCTAATGCTGTTTAATATTAGTATTAGTCTTTTGAGAGTGATTAATGGGACAATTGCAGTGAACTTTCATCAATAAGTTGATTATACCAAAATCTATTGTTCAGTGTTTCCTGAATGTGTAAACACTTTGTAGCCTTGATTGGTATCTGGATGGAAAAGTAAAAGATTAGACCTTTGGACAGGTGAGAATGTTTGTAAATATTTCCTCAAATTCAGTGAATCATCCAAATATGAGAGCCAATATGTATGAAGTATTAAAAAAAAGTTATTAAGAACTATTTACCACTGTATATTCAATTTGTTAAATCAATCTGTATAAACTAGTTTTATATTAGGTTGCTAGATTTTTACAAATATATTTTATAATTTCAGTGTCAAATAGAATTCTTTAATTACTTGCAACACTAACTGAACAAAAGGATCAAATAGGAACCACAAAGACCACGAAGAAATGTTTGTTAAAAAGAGGATATATTTATATGTTGTATGTTATGTGTTTGTCATAATGTGTATTAATAAAACAATAAAACTTTGTAAAAAACAAAAAACAAATAGGAACCACAAACTAAAGTCAAACTGATTATCAATAATGCATCAGTGTAGCATAGCATTTAAAATCCAATGAACTAAAAACTGAAACTCTGTGAGGTGAAGGGAAAACACCAACATTCTTGTGAGTAAGTCACAGCTCCAGATTATGAATGCCTGCAGACTTTGAGCTTGCTAAGCACAAAAGCTTCTCTGAAGAAAGGATAGGTGGGAACAGCTGGAGAAGAAGGTTGATGGAGACAGTAGATACCAGAGGACAACAAAGAAGCCTGCTGAGATTACTTTGATCAGATCTGAATAAACATAGTCCGCTGCCATTCTATGTTGCTTGGCCAGGATTCAGCTCATTTTCCAGGCACAGAACATTGCAAAGTCTTTCTCAGCAGCATGAAGCGGTCAGCGACTTCTCAAGTAAGGAATTGGCTACATGCTGACAGCTAAGGCTGGAAAGGCACACTGCAACTGTTAGTGCAAAGAATAGGAGAATAAGTCTCAAACTGCTGCAGCCACACCCATTTACATCCTTGATTTTATATTTTGAGAGTTACTTTTAAGTATTTGGTTTGGACTGCTGAAAATTTCAGAATCTATCTTTGTTGACAACCTGTCTCCCTAACTGGTCAAGCATCTGGGGTGAATAAACTTAGGAAGGTTTTCTAAATCTTTGGAAAGAGACCAGTGTTTGCTTTCTGTTACTCACCAGTCAGTTCCACACCTCTCTGTATATAAGGATTTCTGCTACTCTGTAGGTGTCAGCAGTGGGATTTAGAAGAGGCCCTAGCTAGTGGCCCACCCACAAAGTGCAAGCAAATGATTCATGAAAATAATGCCCGAGAAAAGCTTTTGGGGTTCCCAATACTTAAAGCTTTATACATTGGGTGAATCAGAGTTGCATCGCAAAACCCAAGCCTACTGTAGATTGGTTTAGCAAAAGTTTCTTTTTCTTTTTCTTTTTTTTTTAATTTTGATTTATATGCCGCCCTTCTCTGGAGACTCAGGGCAGTTTACAATGCTTTAAGCAATAGCCTTCATTCTTTTGTATATTTTATACAAAGTCAGCTTATTGCCCCCACAAACTGGGTCCTCATTTCACCTACCTTAGAAAGGATGGAAGGCTGAGTCAACCTTGAGCCTTGGAGAGATTCGAACCAGCAGAAATTGCAGGCAGCTGTGTTAATAACAGGGTGCACTAAACCCTTGTACTATCAAGGCCCAAGTCTTGATATGACTGAGTAGATGGGCAGAAAAGATACCACACTTAAATCAGAATGACTCTTCTTATGAGCCCAACCCAAGGACACTTTTAAAGAAGCCACTCCTGCCTACAGACCAGACTGCATATGGAATGGATACCATAGCCATTTTGCAAGCCATGGTGTACCTGGAATAAGCTTGGGAATATAGAGTACAATGGGAGTCAGTATACTAAAATCAACTGGAAAAAGAAAGATTTGCCAGAGAAGAAAGGCATCAGAATGATCCCGCTAATGAGCAAAGGCATCAGAAGCAGATGTCAGCTATTTTGGCTCTGCAGATGGGATGCCCTTTCCTTAACCCCTCCTGCTGTTCCACTGCCACAGCCTTGCATAGAAATAAAGCTGGTTAAGATGGGGGAGAAGACACTTATTTAAGGATATTTGAAAGAGTAGCTACTGTGTGCCACTGGTCAGGAGAATGGGATGCACTTCTGTCTCTTTACCTGACTAGGAAGATCTTGAAAACCTTTAGCAGTTTTTCTGGGCAGAGCAGAGGTGTTAAACTGGCAGGCTGCAGGCCAGATGCATCACACACCCCAACTCTGCAAATGAGAAAAACATCACAAAATGTCAAGTGACAGCAACATGACACCATGGGTTTGATACCCATGGAGTAGAGGAATTATATTAAGAAGCCTTGAACCAGCTCAGAGAGTGGGCCAAAAAGTAGTTGTCTTCTAAAATTCAGGCTTCTCAAGAAGTCTGTGATGTGAGTGCCTAGTCTTAAAGCAATTTGTTATCATCCTGCCTAGAGCACTGGGTTCTAGAACTGGGTTCTAATGCTGTAATCAAGCTCTACAAATGGTAGAAGATTCATGAAACTAGGAAAGGGCCCCCTAGTAGTTCCCAAAAAGAGAAAGTCCCACTTGAGAATATAGCTAAAACTAGGAAAGGGGCCACCAGCTCCCAAAAAGAGAAGGTCCCACTTGAGAATATAATAATTGACTGGCTAAAAAGCAATCGAGAAACCACTGGAGGGTCCTACCAAGTGCCATCTCTATGGTAAGAATTAAAACTGCTGAGATCTTTTTAAAATATCCTTTGCCTTATGTTCCATAGCCACTCCTCAGGCACTACCAAGTTTCCATCAGTGACAATGCTGCCTTCTAGGCCATTATAATCTTTATACCAGATAATGAACCAGATGTTCATTAATTAATGGTGGCTGTTCAGTTCAGTACAAAAAAGGAGGGACTAGTCCTCCTCTTGCATTTTCTTGTTCCAGCCATGTGCTGATTGTGATGATTCTGTATTATATGGGATGCATCTGTAAACAGCTTGTGGCAATTAAGATAAATCACTACTTTTGTAAGGGGAGGGTGAGAGAGAAAGGAAAAAAATTGAACTTATTTGATCTTGATCACATTACAATATTTCATTAACTTTCAGAAACTATTCTGCTGGGCTTGTCATATTTAAAACAGAAAATATGTTTCTGGTATAAGCACAAGAGAAACAATGGATGAGCGTATTCTGAAACACAAGCTTCTTGGTGTAATTTGCTTTGCACAGCACAGAGCCTTAAGGAAAAATACAAGAATGCAAATAATGTTGGAATTTGGAATTTTGTTAAGCAAGCCACATTTTCCCCATTCTGATCAATAACTGCATTGTGCAATGAGCTTTTCATTATATTATTAGTGCACTTTGGTATAGATGGGGAGAAGGAAAAATACATTTTGTTTCATCAGATTAATGCTTCTCACTTCATGAAATTGCTGAAGTAATATCCGAGGAAACACATGACTATCACTAAGATCTACTAGCAATAACAATAGCACTTAGACTTATATACTGCTTCATAGTGCTTTACAGTCCTCTCTACGTGGTTTACAGAGGCAGCATATTGCCTCCAGCAATCTGGATCCTCATTGTACTGAACCTGGAAGCATAGAAGGCTGAGTCAACCTTGAGCCGGTCAGGATCAAACTTCTGGCAGTGGGCGGCCTACAATACTGCATTCTAAACACTGATCTCTATCATATACTGTATGTTCCATTCCTTCTTACCTTACTTTCCTTTCTTGTAACACACATACACACACAATGGCTCACAATGTAAAAAACAAAATACAAATATAAGTATTTGATGATGATGATGATCATCATCATCATCTCAGTGAAAAGCACTGAGGAGTTTAGCAGAGACATTGAAATGCAATTTGCCATTGATAAATCTGCAACGATTGCTGTTAAAGCAGGAAAAATTGTTGAAGATTATGGATTTAGACTTGATAATGAAGAGTTGATAAAAGCAATAACACCAGAAGAAGGGTACAAGTACTTAGGAGTTTTGGAAGACTCTGACCTATTGCACAACCAAGTCAAGGAAACTACTTCAACAAAATACATAAAGTAAGTCTGGAAAATCTTGAGATCAAAGCTAAGTGGAGGAAATATCATAAAGGCAACTAATATCTGGGTAATGCCTGTAATATGATATTCAGCTGGAATAATTAATTGATTGGACTCAGCTAGAACTTGATAACTTGGATTAAAAGACAAGAAAACTAATGACAGTGCATCATGCTTTGCACCCAAAAAGTGATATTGGTCAGTTGTATTTGCCTAGATCTCAGGGTGGACTCTTGCAGGTGAAACAAACTGTGGAAGAGGAAACACATGGCTTAAATGACTATATAAAAAAGCAAAAGAGCCTTTGCTGAAAGAGGTGAATAAGGGAAACCTCTTGAAAACAATGAAATTGAAAGCAGAATATCAAATGGAAACAATTGAGTATTGAGTTTCTAACTGGAATAAGAAGCCTATGCAAAGTCAACACCTGAAGGACATTGAAGGAAAGGTAGATACAAAGCTAACATGGTGATGGTTGACATAAGGGCTGCTGAAGAAAGAAACTGAAGGCTTAATTGTGGCTGCCCAAGAACAAGCTCAACCCTAATTTATCAGATGAGTAGAAGTGGTGGTGGGAAGTTGGTACCCTCAGCCTTGCAAGACTATGTTAATGCAAACTTAAAGTAGATTTAGCTTATCTAGTTGTTCCCTGTCTGGTTTATCCAGATGGGCTGATGGGGAGGAAGAAGATGGTGAAAGTCAACTGAAGGTGACTGAAGTAGGTGGCAGCAGCAGAGTGTGGGTCAGCTAAGAGGGCAGAAGTAAGAGGAAGATAGGTTTGTGTGGGGAGCTGAAGTGGAGGCAAGAGCAACAGGATAGGAGAAATGTGAATTTGTCACCTAACAATATGGTCCTCACTTAATGATTGCAAATGGGAACGTGGTGGGTTGCCCCCAGTTCGGACCGGTTCACAAGAACTGGTAGTAAAACTGGTGAAAGGTCCCGCCCACCGCCCTGGATGTCATCATCGGCGATCTGCACATGCGCAGAAGCTTCTGCGCATCTGCACATGCGTGATCCCATTGCGAACCAGTAGTAAAGGAAGTAGAATCCACCCCTGAAATGGGACTACTTAACTGCCATTGCTAAGCAGGGTGGTCATGTGATATTTTGCTTCACTTCAACTTAGTGTTGAAAATTCTGGTCCCAAATAGAGTTGTTAAGTGAGGATTGCCTGTAATGGTGAGGAGAGTGTGGGGTAGTAGCCTTTTTCACTTTGCAAATATAAACTATGTATGAGAAATTACTTTACCTGATATGGCAATTTATATATAACGTAACAAGTTTGTATTCTTAATTATTTCATGTGTGTGCTTATAAAAAATTCATTAGTAATCTTTGAGGACTGTAGTAGTGTTCTGGAAATGTTGCCTTTGAATGTTTTCTCTGTATTCCTGCATGTAAAAATAAAAAAAAAAATATATAAAATTAAAACTCCTGTTTATTGAGAAGGGGGCCATTTTATCTGTTTCATTTTATCTGTTCCATCACAAATCTGAAAGCTCATATGACTAAATCTCTGGTCCTGGTGACCAACCAAGATTGAATCTTGCAACAGTATGAGCTCCCTAATTAGACACTTCTCTGGGACAATGGAGAAAATATTCTTAGCAAAGGGTTGACAGTCTGAGTTCCCAAGTTACTCACAAGATATATCATTAGACCAGGGCTGTCAAACTCATGGCTGGATGTGTCACGCGTTGGCCCAGCCCACACCTGGTTTAGCAAAGGGGGAAAAAGTCCTGATATGTCACGTATGCTGCCGTGACGACATGAGTTTGACACCTGTGCATTAGACCATCCCCAAATAGTCCTTACATGTGATTTTGTCTTTCTGAAAAATATCCCACAATAGCTGGTCAGGATTAGATGTGATGTTAAGCCATTTTCAAGTATTACTGTTTCTCCTTCATGCTCAAGAAAACTATGAAAAACTGACAAAAACCCAGACAGAGTGAACTTTCAGTACAGACCTAAGATTCTGTTTTCAGAGATTTCTTCTTTGGGGTTTCTGGGGAGTTGAAGAGATGTAGATTGGTATCTTTTGCTCTATAACTCTCTTGAAATTTCTTCAATAATAATAATAATTAATATGATAACATGGACAAAAAATATAGGCCACAACATAGAATTGGAAAAATGGGACAAATTATTGACAGAAAATCTCAAACTAACAATGTCGATACCATATAAAGAAAACCTTTACAAGATGTTTTACAGATGGCACCTTCCACCAGCACGTCTGGTGAAAATGTTTCCAAATGTGTCACCAATGTGTTGGAAATGCAAGTCACAAAAGGGGTCATATTACCATCTCTGGTGGTCTTGTAGAAGAGCACAACATTACTGGCAAGAAATCAAGATAATGATAGAAGAAATAACGAAACAGAAGGTCAATATGAAACCGGGATTTTTTTTATTTGGAATGACCACACCACAACAGACTAAAGAGATAAAATATCTCATTATTCATATCTTAACAACAGCACACATAGTATACGCTCAAAATTGGAAATCAGAACTATTACCAACAGAAGAAAAAATAATTGCAAAAATAACAGAATGTGCAGAAATGGACAGACTCACAAAAGAGCTACAAGAGAAAGAGGACACTGATTATTATGCAGTCTGGCAAAGATGGTATTCCTGGCTAGAGGGAAAGATAGGATTGATAAAATAATACTTATATAAAACCTAACCAAGAAACATAGACAATCACATAGGAGGTAGACCACATGACTGTATGTATAAATAGTTAGAACGGTTATTAGAAGGATGTATAGAAGTAATAGATACTTACTCATAGAGAAAAGTTTAAAAATAAGTATAAAGTTAAGTCTTGGACATGTAAAAAAGTAAAAATAAGTAAGCACATAAAATAGATCTCTAATAGAGAAATAGAGGTGAAACAGAAAATAATCACCAATGCAACAGTTTTCTAGAAGTCAGACGATAGGCTGAAACAATGTTAGTTGTTAGTTAGTTAGTTTGTTTCTCTTTTTTTGTATTGTCTTTATGTATACATGTTTGTAAGTATTTTTGTCTTATGTTTTTGCTTAATAAAAAATTTAAAAAAAATTCTTCAATAAACTCTTTTTTAGCATTTCACTCTGGTTTGAGTCTATTGTCTCTAAATCTTAAAAAACCCCACATCATTTGGCATCAGTAGGCAACACAGAGTGGCAAGTTCTTGTAAAAATGTGGATGCAAGACAGGAGGAGTTTCCAGAAATGGAAAAACTTTATTCAGAGACTTCTTGGCAGTCAATGAAATTCCCACAATATCAGTGTAACTGATGTTTTTAAAGCTCTCACCTGTGAACAGACTGCAGCTTCTGAGAGTTTTGAATGCAAGCCCAATGTAGAAACTTTTCAGTAGTCGATTGGTAGTGATGAAGTATGGGTTAACATTGTACCTTTTAAACCAAATGGGGCTGTAATTGGCTCATCATTCAAAGCTGGGCAAAGAGCCTCCTAGTCAGAGCATCTACCTACCAATCAAATAGTAGCTGTGAATCAACCATGTCTTCAGAGTAAATACACTGCATTGTTCACCTCACGCAGAGTAACCATCAGAGCACTCAGAGAACCAGGTGATCTTTTGACAAACACCAACTCTTGTCTTCCTGAGGTTCAACCATTACTTTCATCCAATCCAGACTCTCATAGTAATTTGGTCTACACTATTGAAGACATAGTGTAATGTTATATATTGTGGCTATGTATTATCAGTATACAGGTGGCTTTTCACCTCAAATCAATGGGAACCAGTAGTGGGTTGCAAAACCCATCGCTACCGGTTTGCACGTGCGTGCTGCTTTTGCACATGTGCAGAAGCGTCCAGCGCAGGTGGGCAGAGCCTCCTGCCACCGCAGCTACCAGTTTGTCGATCTGGGTAGAACTGGTAGCAACCCACCATGGATGGGAACATATAAGAAACCAAACTATCCTCCAACTATTGCCTGGAGCCATGTAGTTAGGCATTAGTATTAGATTGTTACTGGATCTCTGGCATAGGCATATGTGATAAGTGAGAATTAAATTTTAAATGGGACCTCAGTTTGGTTTCTTTTTCAGTTTTAATGGAATATTTTTTTTATTAATTAATTAATTAATTAAATTTATATGCCGCCCCTCTCCAGAGACTCAGGGTGGCTTTTATTTTGTTCATTGCCCAAAGTATCTTCAGATAGATGGATGGTCATATAAATTGGATAATTAATATATCTAAATCAAATAAGGAACAAAACCACTGTAAAACAGTGGTTTTGTCTCCAGCTCACATAGGAAATCCAGAAAGTTACCATAGTCAATGTTATTAAAGGCCAGTGAGAAGATAAGTGATTGATTAAGACAGCTGCAGTTTCCCTGCCCACATCCTGACAAAAGCTATCTACCAGAGTGACAAATGCCATTTTAGTTCCATGCCTGGACCTGAATCTTGACTGGAAAGGGGTGAGACAATCCATTTCTTTTAGGGCACTTTGCAACAAATGTCTCTAAAAAAAGAGAAGACTGGAAACTTGATGATAGTGGTCTAATATATTGTATTAGACCAGAGATAGCCACTTCAGAAATGTGTTAATCAACATTTTCTTAATGGTAGGCAGGATAACATTATTCCCTCAAAAGATCACACAGTGCCAGACTCAGTTATTCTCATATACCTGTCTGTAAAAAATTTGCAGAGTTCATGCCAAAAAGCACCCTATCCACACCTTATCCATTCTCACACAATTTTCAGATGCTCTGGAGGCTTTGAGAGTACAGCTTTCTTGTGTGACCTCCAGAGAGTTCAGAGGACACACAACAGTGCACCCCATTCTTGCACAGCCCCCACAGCTTCAGAAATCACACAAGAACAAGGCATGCTTTCAAACATAATTGTTTGGCTGATACACCAGCATCCAAAATATCATGACATGTCAGCCAGGTTTGCAATCACTGATCTATGCCAATTTATCCAAACCTCTGCTTGGTGGTGGAATCCAGATTAAGCATCTGTAACACATGGCTGTCTAGCCTGTGCTTGAACACTTCAAGTAAAGGAAATTTTTACTACTTTTCTGTGAAATTGGACATGACATGATTCCACTATCACATTGCACCATTACATCCACAAGTAATGAATAGCTATATGAATTAGAATGAAATATCTATACAATATATGAACCCATACCTGCATCTGAATTACTGAAATCTGTATTGAGGCATGGTATCCCTACTATGGCTAGTAAATAACATTAGTATTCAATTGCAAAATGATGTCCTATTTAGTCTGTTTCTTTTTCTGAAAATTACTCCAGTTAGGAAGACCAAATAATCAATCTGCTTTTTATAAAATAGAAGGCAAAGCTGTTGTTTACATATAACACTTTTATTTTTGGTTATTTATTTTAGTTGCTCAGAACACATCTGATGAAACCATCAGTATTTTGTCACAGAAATATGAGCTGGATCATGTTTGTTAACATGCTGTGATCATTTACACTTTATAAATGTTTATTAGTAATCAGGAAACATGGTGCCGTATTTAGGATTTGTTCATAATAGTATTTATCCCAGTGTGAAGAAGGATTATTACTGTGGAGTAAGAAGCAATGAACACTATCCAGCCCATCACATGTGAACAACAAATAAGAATATAAGCCAGTTTTCCTTCTGATCTTTGCAATAAAAGTGTACCACAGCTGAAAGCTATGTATCTAGAGACATCTATTTCTAACCATATTTTTTCCAGGTGTACAGATGAATAAATGAACCTTCATTCATAAATACAATTCTAAACATAGAGAAAAACACATGTTAGGAAAAAGGTTAGTAGCTAACTTTATAATATGAAACATTCCTATGAGGAAGTAATTTTCTCTGAATACCAGCAGCTGCATAATGGGATAGAAAACCTTTTTTGGGGGGAAAGGGATAATGAAAATGTGCAATCTTATATACTATAAAGAATAGAAGTAAAAGAGGTCAGCAAATTGGGAGAATATGTGGGCAAGTTCCAAGAGTACAAAAAAAGAAAACAAAACAGGAAATAAAGTAGAAGTTCATAAATCAACTCAGAAAAATAAACAAAATACTCTGATTTTGGTAATATGGTTGAACAGTAGCTTTCAGGAGACCCAGAGGAAAAGCATAAAAGTCTGAACCAACAGGACAAACACCATTTTATATATAAGTATACAGACACATACATATCCACACACAAATATATGTATGTACAGATACTGTAACTCCCTTTTTTTTAAACTAGATATTTGTATATAATACATTTCATCATCAAATGAAACAACCTATAAGACAAATAAATTAATTCATCTCTCTCTGTGTATTTCTTTCTATCTGGATATGCAATATCACATCTCTATCAAAACTGTCAAAACTGTTTATAACCATAAAAAATAAAAATTTGACACCCCTGGCCTAGAAAGTAGCCTATATATTGGTTTTCCTGGTGCATAAGATTCAGAGGTGGAATTCAGCAGGTTCTGACCAGTTCTGGAGAACCGGTAGTGGAAATTTTGAGTAGTTCGGAGAACTGGTAAATACCATCTCTGACTGGCCCCGCCCCCATCTATTCTCTGCCTCTCAAGTTCCAGTTGATCAGAAAATGAGGATTTTGCAGTAACCTTCCCCTGGAGTGGGGAGGGAATGGAGATTTTATAGTATCCTTCCCCTGCCATGCCCACCAAGCCAAGCCCACCAAGCCATGCCACGCCCTCCAAGCCACGCCCATAGAACCGGTACTAAAAAAAATTGAATCTTACCATTGATAAGATTGCATACTTAGGAGTAACATTGATAATAACATTTAATTCCTTCCTATCCAAACACACTTCTGTCTTCAAAGAATACAAACACTTAAAGCCAAAACATTTCAAAATGGATAATAATGGATAATAATGCAGCAGTGTATTGTGTTTGGGTAAATCTTTCCAATTTGCTTGAAGAGAAATCCATTATTGAATTCTCCAGTATGCTATTTGAGTTTTTAGAGTCTATTTTTATTAGAACCCTGAGATCTCTTCCAGCTACCCTATTCTTTTTTCTTAATTTCAGCAATATGTTTAAATTGGGGATACATGTAATTTTGTAGATGCTATACATTATGCTAGCTTCTTATTCTTTTAAAGTTAAAACAGTGTTTTAAAAATCACAATGCATCAAGTTATCTCTGAACACTTGTATTTGATATATTTAAAGGGCTGCATTGGTTTAATGAAGATTCAGGCAAAGCATCCCTTCAAAATGTCATGTAGCCTCCTCACTTTTAAGAGTGAAAAGAAATGTCCACATCACTTGCCTCAACGTCACAGTTCTTGCACAGGTTTCTTCCCATACTTCTAAAACCCCAAAGATATTGTGCAGCATGTGGTCCCAAAACTCCTTCATCTTTTGCCAGTGAGCGATGAAAGAGACCACAGGCGAGATTGTGAGGCTGAAGCAGATTGGTCTTGTGGAAAAGAGTTCTACATAAGATCTGTCTGTCTGTCTGTCTGTCTGTCTGTCTGTCTGTCTATCTATCTATCTATCTATCTATCTATCTATCTATCTATCTATCTATCTATCTATCTATCTATCTAATATTTAGCTACTATTCCTATAAAGTTTCATTCCAAAATATTTCACAATGAATTAATATGCAGGTTAAAAATCCAGTAAAATTTGAATAGGCACTATATATACCATATTTTTGGGAGTATAAGACACTCTGGAGTATAAGAAGCACATTAGTTTTTGGGGAGGAAAAAAAGAAAATAAATTCTGCCTCTGCCTACCAGCATTGGTATTCATCTGGCTAGTATCCTTGCAGCACACAGCAAACAGCCTGGTCAGTTTCAGCATGTTATCGCAGCCTGATTTATAACGAGCAGCTGATTGGTGGTTGGATCTGCCTCTCGGAATACCACCAATCAACTGTTCCAGGCTGCAGGGATTGCCACAGCCCATCGCCGCCTCTGCGCATCACATTTTTGGCCTCTGCACATTGCGTTTTTGGCCTCCTCATGCTTTGTTTTAGATCCATTCCAGGCTGCCAGGATCGCCACAGCACATTGCTACCAATCGCCATATCTGTACGTTGCATTTTTGGACTCCACACATCGCATTTTCGGCCTCCACATGCCTCGTTTTTGGCCTCTGTGCATTACATTTTCGGCCGGTTCCAGGTACTGGGCATTGGTGGCAGTGGCGGCGATCCCCACCACCTGAAACCAGCCAAAAATGTGACACATGGAGGCCAAAAATGGGGCGTGCAGAGGCCAAAAACACGATGCACAGAGGTGACGATTGGCAGCAATGTGCTATAGCGATCCCGCAGCCTGGAACGGGTTTAAAATGGAGCATGCAGAGGCCGAAAACACAACACACAGAGGCTGAAAACAGCCAAAGGGGGGGGGACGGCGGGAGGGGGGGCTTTGGCAACATTCGGTGTATAAGATATTCAGACATTTCCACCCACTTTTTTTTGGGGGGGGGAGTGCATCTTATACTCTGAAAAATACAGTAAATATCATAAACAAAACAAATACATTCATAAGTAATAAACACATGCAGGCCTTCTCTGTGGTGACATACTTAACAGAAAGTTCTCATTTGTTTAGCAACCTTTCAACGTTATGGTGGTGATGAAAAAGTAACTTTATGACCAATCCTTGTATTTATGACTTTTACAGGAAAGGAAAGGAAAGTTGAAGAAAG